>NW_024429223.1:3025094-3565094 GCF_017639785.1 Mesocricetus auratus
AGCCTGGCCCAACCTCAACTTTTTTAGAGGACAACACAGAGTACAGGAGAACATAACAGTTCTCCCAATTCCTAGGCATGTCATTTCGGGCCTCAGTTCCTCTGTCAAATGGGAGCAAGGGGGAATAGCCACGCCTCAATGAGACCATGAATTAGATAAAAACAATGCATGCGAAGCACTTTGCTGTAATTCCTGCACCTATGATGCTTCACAAAAGACTAAGATTTCTATTGCTTAATTCTAAAAAAATGAACCAGTAAGCATTAATAAATCAACAGTAGTTCACAGTGTTCTCTCAAAGTCTATTAAACATTGGAACAAAATTATTAATAAAACTTTCTTAGCAAATGTCTTATGCTACCCTAGGGCTGGGTGTGATTTAATGCTTGCTATGCATGCGTGAGGCCCTGGTTCAACCCCTAGCACCACACATCACAAAAAGAGACATCCCAGCCTGCATTGGCCATCACTGTACTCAGGAACGTTAGAGAGGCCCTTTCCATGATCTCCAGCGAGGTTTTAATCTACATGTTTAATCTACGGGCCTGACGTTTCCCGTAATAGTTCTATTTATGTTCACGCTCAGTTGCTTGAACCCAAGGAAACCATGGGAAGCTACCGTCTTAAGCTTCAGGTTGTCAGCAGCCGACTCATTGAAGGAGACCCCCTTCAGGAAGTGCGGTCCTATCTGCACAGGGACGGTGGGGAGCTCACACTGCATGGGCTGTGGGGGTGTCTGCCTTCGCCCCGTCTGCTGGGCCTCGGCGTCACTGCAGCAGCCCTGGAAGGTTTGCAGAGGAGAGGGGAGGTGAGGCATGGCTCACACGGCAAAGCATGGGCTCTCAACTGGAGAGAAGAGTGTACCTGCAAACTTGCTTCAATGGCCTTTGGGTTCAGGTGGAAGCCAGCCTTCATTGCATACTCACAGTGGCCTAAGCTTTCCAACGCTATTTTATATGCCTGCAAGAATCAAGGTTATGCCGCAGATTAGAATATGACAGAGCCCAGCAAAAACAGGAACTTAGTTTCTACAGTTATGGAAGGGGTTAGGGAAGGATAGGTGGGTGAATATGACTAAAATACACTGTATGTGTATACATGAAATTCTCAAAGAATAAGAATACTATGTTTAGGGCTGGAGAGATGGCTCAGAGGTTAAGAGCACTGACTGCTCTTCCAGGGGTCCTGAGTTCAATTCCCAGCAACCACATGGTGGCTCACAACTATCTACAATTCAATCTGGTGCCCTCTTCTGGTATGTAGGCAGAACACTGTATATGAAATAAATAAATAAATCTTTAAAAAAAAAAAGAATACTATGTTTAAATCTTCCTAGTTATTATTACTTGTTACCTTTTTAACTGGCCCAACATCAGTGCTAAAACACTTACCTGCAAAGCACTGTCAATCTTTATGTTCAGCTCTTTTAGCTGGTGCTCAGGAATCGCTGCACTTTGAGAACAAAAGAGTTGCTGGACTTCAATTCCTGCCAAGCGCCCATCACAGCCTCTCTCTCTTAACCTGGATGTTGCCTAAGACATAAACAGTAGCCGTAGGTAAAAGAGGACAGTACAGTTACTAGCAAAATTAAATTAAATAAATAAATACCAGCACTCGGGAGGCAGAGGCAGGCAGATCTCTGTGAGTTCCAGGCCAGCATGGTACAGAGTAAGTTCCAGGACAGCCTCCAAAGCCATACAGAGAAACCATGCCTTGAACACCCCCCCAAAAAAAAGAAACTACAGAAACTAGCAGCTTCAATGCTGTCAAGTTGAAGGCTTTTGGTTTCACACATCATATGTACACACCAGCTTACAGTCTAACGAAACCCTGAAACTTAATAGTCTTAAGATTTAAAACCATCTGACTCTTTCTAAGAATCTTCCAGTGAAAGGATTAGTCTCCAGGGATTGTGCTAGCTAACTAGGACATAAAGCCTGGTTCCTGCCTTCCTGGGGACGATGGCCTCGTAGCAGGGAGCACACAGGCACTGACGTGGCACTGGGGACATCTTCAGAAACCCTGTAACCCCAGTGCTCTAAGGCCAGGCCACACTGGGCTATACAACAAGATCCCGTCTCATAAAACGGCAGTTTGGGTTGGCAGCTGGGACTGCATGCGCTCAGGTAGGGTGAGGGTAGGTCAGGGCACTAATGAGTCCTAATGTTCACCAGGATCCAAAACAGCCCAAGGAACTCCACAAAGCACGAGAACACAGGACAATGGCCAGAGCAAGACAGTCGCCTCACACGGCAGGGCTCACTATGTCACATGCGGCTTCCACATTTGACCGTAACCGCATGAGAAGCGGGCAGTCAGACTCTGAAGTCACAGTGGTGAGCAGAGTGGGAGACACGGTTCAGGAAAGTGTGGCCCACCCTCAGAAACCTAGGAAGTGACAGCAGACAGGCTAGGTGCAGGGGCTGGCAGCGGGGAGCAGTCCTGAGAGCATCTGGATGACTGCAGGGGGCTTGCCTAAGCACCAGACTGGATGCAGACGGGAAGACGGGAAGGTCAGTCCTGGGTCTTAGATGCATGGCCTAGTGTCAGATGGCACCCCGACCCGCATGACGGGAAGACGGGAAGGTCAGTCCGGGGTCTTAGATGCATGGCCTAGTGTCAGATGGCATCCCGACCCGCATGAGGATGCTATAGAGAGAAATGTGTGTGAGAAGCCAAATCCGAGCCACCTGGGGAACCCAAGATAGGTAGCTGCTTCATTCAGAGCCCTGGAGCCCATGGAGAGCGGGTTGACCACACACATTTGAAGACCCCACCCCCACCTGCACAGGAGTGGTCTAAGTCCCAACACTGGGTAGAGATCCTTAGGAAAAGGGAACCTAACACTGAACCATGAGAAACTCCCCTTCAGATGACAGACAAAGGTCTGCTGGTGGAGGGGACATGGTAAGTGAGGGGACACGGGCAGTGGAGGGGACACCAGCAGGTCCCAGCCCTAACACAACCTCCAACTGGCCTTGAGGAAAGCCTTTTACATGAAAAAGTCAAACAAACAACAGCAAGGAAGGATGAACAACAGCACAATAAAATATTGCAAAGTCAAGAAATGGCACAATGCTAAAACCCATACAATCCTGTCTCAAGAAGAGACAGAAGATCAATTTATTTTTGGTTGTTTTGAGACAGCGTCTCACGTACCCCAAGATGGCCTTGAACTCACTATGTAAGCAAGGATGACCTTGAATTCCTGAATCCTCCTGCCTCACCTCCCAAGTGCTAGGATACACGTGTTTGCCACCATGCCTGGATATAGGTCCTATAAGATCCTATAGCAAGCCAGGCAGTGGTGGCCCACACCTTTAACCCCAGAATGGGAGGCAGAGGCAGTCAGATCTCTGTGAGTTTGAGGTCAGCCCGGTGCACAGAGTGAGTTCCAGGACACCCACGGCTACACAGAGAAACCTTGTCTCGAAAATCCAGAAGAAAAAAAGCCCTATAACAAAACACAAATCATTGCAACTTAACTTGTGGAGTGACTCAAATTAGACATCACATAAGAAATTAACGTTCTTGTGTTCTATAAAATAGAACAGCGAGTCTTAGTAAAGTCTCAACTTTGAGGGTTTGCTTTTTCTTTCTCTCACTGGAAAAAGGGTTGTCAGCGTGTCTGCAAGAGAACCACTAAAATTCAGCAAGAAAGGAGCACACGTGGTCCAGGTTTTTCTGCACTCCTCTGCCGGCCTTTAGGCTTATACTGACTGTCACAGTCCAGCCTTTTTGGGGTCAGACCGTAAGCGTGGGGCCAGTCCTGGTGTGCTGCTCCCCACGGCCATCAGCGCAGTGCAAGCCTTCCTCTTAGTCAGGTGGCCTTTGTGGGCTGCTAGGAGTCTGTAAGAGAACTGCCTCATGACCACAATGTCATCTTCCTGCCTCTCCTGCTCATAAAGGGCTGTGGCCTGGTTAAAGATGTTTAGAGATAAGGCATTATCAGCTTAATAAGAACTTCAGAAGCAGTTACAGAGTTACTCTAAAAAACCACCAAATGGCCTCAAGCCTGGATGGGAGACAAGATATTTCTGTGTGCAGGAGCCTTAAATCAGTCCCTCATGTTGTGGTCACCTCTAGCCATTGCTGCTTCTAACTGTGACTTTGCTACTGCTGTGGACTGTACTGTAAATGTCTGTGTTTTTCAGTGGTCGTAGGTGACCCCTGTGAAAGGCCCCGGAATGGGTCATGACCCACGCGCTGAGAACCACTGGACGAGAGACTGCCACGCTAGAGTGGCCAGAGAAGGGATTGTCTACTAGGCAGGACACAGCCTGCAGCCCATGTCTGTAGCAGGTCCTCAGCAAGGAGGTAAATGCTTACGGTGAACTGTCCCCTCCCGCACATATGATCACCTTGCCATTCCATCGTGCTTCTCCGAGAAGTGTGCTGGGAAGCAACTCAGCTTTAAAAAATGAAAGACTTCGTGTGTCAAATAAATTGATAGAAAACGGCTCGCATCACATGCACAGCAACTGATAACGGAGGTTCTAGCCATTAGACCAGAAGCGCTTTTTTCTACTTATTTTCTGGCCACTACACTTGTACTACACTTGTTGTAACTCACCCCTCCACCACTGTCCTCTCCGGCTCTGACACCCGGCCCTGTTTCGCTCTCACGCCACATGACGTGTGACCTCCTCCTCCTCCTCTCTTCCTGCCCCAAGACCTCCTCCTTCCGTATCATCGCACAAACACACACATCTACAGATTTAAATCAGGTTCTGCATACCTGAGGAAATGCGTTCGTCTTCCTGGGTCTGTCTGTCTGAGAACAATCTTTTTACAGAGCTGGAAGGTGGTGGCGCACGCTTTTAATCCCAGCGCCTGGGAGGCAGAGGCAGGCGGATCTCTGTGAGTTCGAGATCAGCCTGGTCTACAGAGTGAGTTCCAGGACAGGCAGGGCTGGAAACAACAGGGAAGAATCTTCTTACAGATTTCTAAGTCACGTGTGTGTGGGAAAGGACACACCTGCAGCACCAGGTGGCTATTGTTCACTCACTGTCATACCCTTCACAGCAAAGTCTCTCCCCGAACCCTGGAAATCACTTTAACGATGGTGTCGGCTACGCTGACAGTCAGCAAACTCAGAGCTGGAGCTAGAGGTGTGCCCGTGGGTACTAGAACCCAAACTCCTGTCCTCATGGCTGCGCAACAAAGGTTACAAAGATTCCAAACACTTCTCAGAGATCAAGACGGCCACAGAAGCAGCTCAAGGTTGTAATCCCCGCCGTGGAGGGCCAAGGCAGAACGCCATGAAGTAGCGGCCAGTCTGGGCTGCAAAGTGAGAGCTCATCTCCAAAGGCAGCAGCGCCCGGGCTAGAGAGATGGCTCAGAGACTAAAGTGTGCACTGTCCTTGCAGAGGCCCTGAATTTAGTTCCTAGCATCTACACCAAGCAGTTCAGGGGATCTGATCATCCTTCTGACCGCCATAGGCACCTACAGTCAATGCATATATCCGCCTCCACAACTAAAAATAAATCTTTAAAATATAAACAACAGCTGGGCAGTGGTGGCACACACCTTTATTCCCAGCACTCAAAGGCAGAGGCAGGTGGATATCTAAGTTCAAGGCCAGCCTGGTCTACAGGACATCCAGGGCTACAGAAAAACTGTCTCAAAAAAATTAATAAATAAATAAAGATAAAACAACAAGAACAATAACACAATGCGCCCCAACAGGGCTGAGGATGCAGTTCCGTTTCATGCATGCTAGGATCGCTTACCTAGCATACATGAAGTTCAGGGTTCTGTCCCCAGCACCACAAACACCAGCAGTGGTGGCACATTCCGGAAACCCTGGTGTTTGTGAGGTTCACCTCGCCAGTCAGGCCGGCTGCCCACTGGTCTCCTCTTTGGCGTTCCCACACCATTCCCATTCAGAAGCAGGGCCCTTGCTCTCCCCGCCTGTGCCCTGCTCTGGTGTGGACACCTCCCCGCCTGTGCCCTGCTCTGGTGTGGACACCTCCCCGCCTGTGCCCTGCTCTGGTGTAGACACCCCCCCCCGCCTGTGCCCTGCTCTGGTGTAGACACCTCCCCGCCTGTGCCCTGCTCTGGTGTGGACACCTCCCCGCCTGTGCCCTGCTCTGGTGTGGACACCTCCCCGCCTGTGCCTTGCTCTGGTGTAGACACCTCCCCGCCTGTGCCCTGCTCTAGTGTAGACACCTCCCCGCCTGTGCCCTGCTCTGGTGTAGACACCTCCCCGCCTGTGCCTTGCTCTGCGACAAGCCTCCAGGGTCACTCACCTCAGCAGCTCCTCGCCAGGACCGAACGGCTTCCTCCAGTTCGGGGGTGTGGCCCATGCCACACAGACTGCTGTTCTTTTTTTCCGGCACAACTACCTCGGCAAAGCAAGAGTGAGCCACCGGCTGGACTTTTTGCAGGGCGTGAGTCAAAAACTGGAAATGGACTTGCACCACCGTCAGGAAACATCGCCCCAACACCTGTGAAGACAAGAGAGCCAGGGGATTTTAGGCTGTGGGTTGCTCGTGATCAGTGCAATGAATTCCCAACTGTCAACATACTTGGAATCGTGAAAGCATGCACTGCTAAAAAGTGCCCTGCCTCTCGGGCCTTGGTACTACAAGTTTAGAAGTCGAAGCATTTCAAAGCAGGCAGTAGGGATCAGGCACAAAGGGGGTCTTTCAACCTCCCGCCACCTGTCCTTCCTCACTTCCTCCTAGACTCCACGAGTTCCTGTTGGGTTAACGCCATCAATGATCTCAGTTATGGTGGCCACGGAGTGTTCCCAGTGCAAAGGAAAACTCATGGAGTTGGTCTGACGGAGAAGACATTCCACTGGAAATGCAACCCAAAGATACTAATTGTTTCAGTGCTGTGCTAATACTTGTTTTGAACAAAGTTGTCTGTGGTGTTCACAGTCTTAGAAAACAAAGCCAACAGATGGACCAATCTTCCAGAAGCCAGCAAAACACAGGTCACATTCCCACCAGCAGATCAGAAAACCACTAACCCTGCACACTCAGTGGTTGGTTGAGGGGTTAACAATTCAAATAGCCCCTGGCTGTCCTGGAACTCACTATGTAGTCCAAGCTGACCTTGAACTCACAGAGGTGCACCTGCCTCTGTGTCCCAAGTGCTGGGACGCCTCCATATCCAGCTGGAAATTCATTTTTTTTTTCAAACAATAAACTTGTCAGATGGTGGTGACGCATTTGGATAATTTTAGCACTTGGGAGGCTTAAGCAGAAGCATCATGCGTTCAAGACCAGCCTGGTCTACAAAGAGAGTTAGAAGGCAGCCTTGGCTATAAAATAAGCCCCTGCAATAATACGCTGTGGGATATTTTGATTGTAGTCTGACATTCCTGACTGCCAATAAAGTTAAACCTTGAATCAAGAGGTTGGAGTCAACATTTAGTTGGCCAGAATTAACCATAGGGTTTTTGGCTGACCCAGATTAGGATAGAGAGACACAGGAAGGAATAGGGAGGGGCTCAGAAAGATTTGAGAGTCTTTTTGATCTGGAAGTGTGGAGAGGCAGGGTCAACTGATCAGTTCTCCGTTGCTCTTTGGAACTATCAGGTTCTTACTCCAATATCTGATTCCCAAGTTCTATTTAATAATAGAACAACATAATAGTCACTTCATCTGGTGCTTCAATAATAGAAGCAAAATCCTATGTTAATAGACAAGTGTTCTGGGGCTGGAGAGATGGCTCAGAGGTTAAGAGCACTGGCTGCTCTTCCAGAGGTCCTGAGTTCAATTCCCAGGAACCACATGGTGGCTCACAACCATCTGTAATGAGATCTGGTGCCCTCTTCTGGCCTGCAGGCGTACATGAAGGCAGAGTATTGTATACATAATAAATAAATAAATTATAAAAAATAGACAAGTGTTCTAAATTGTTAGCCTTATGAACATTTTAAGTCATGAAAGCATTTACATGGAGATCAGGGCGGCCGTTCTTTTTCTGTCTGCAGACTATTTTTTTTTCCTTCATTTTTTTTTTTTTAAGATTTATTTTTTATGTATACAGTGTTCTGTCTGCATGTATGTCTGCAGGCCAGAAGAGGGCACCAGATCTCATGACAGATGGTTGTGAGCCACCATGTGGTTGCTGGGAATTGAACTCAGGACCTCTGGAAGAGCATTCAGTGCTCTTAACCCCTGAGCCATCTCTCCAGCCCCTCCTTTATGTTTTTGGTGGTACTTAAAGAACTGATTCCCTCACAAGCACCTTTAGCTTCAATCAGATGCCTTCTGGCTTCCAAGGGCAGTGCACTCATACACAAAAAGATTAATTAAATAAACAAAATTTCAAAGAATCGATTCCAGGGCCTGAAATAGAACAAGCAAGACCTAACATCCTCAGCCCTTTTTATCTTTGCACTTTAAGACAAGGTTACACTAAAAAGCCCAAGCTGGCTTTGAACTTACAATGTTCCTGCCTCCGCCTAAGTCTCTTGGATCTCAGGAGTGCACAACTCCCAGTCTGGTTTTATTTTTTACTTGACAACAGCTATGATATGTTTGTGAGGATTCCACGTGTTTCTCTTTTTAAAGCGGAGGGAGAACCTGCCAGCCGCAAAGACACTGAGGTTGGGGAACTGCAAGTTCAAGGCCAGCCTGGGCAATTTGGTGAGACGCCCCATCTCCAAATACAAAGAAGCCCAACTGGGTGTGTGTTTTCTACACAGCTCTAACATCCCAGAGAGTCCCCTTGCTCTAACCCCATGTTGTCCCTTGGATGAGAAGATTCAGCCACTTCAGTCAGGGCTGCCCTTCACCACAAACCGATCCAGCCTCACACATCAGAGCTGTTTTGCTGAAGAAACTGAGAAAGGCCAGCTCCCAACATAGCACCTACTCCCTCTGAGTGATTTCCCCCCTGTGGAAACCGCCAAACAAGCCAATGAAAAATTTCATCCAAAACTAAAGCAAACAACCAAACAAAAGGCTCACACCAAAGTGTCGCACTCTGTAGTGAACGATAAATCACAGCTGAGCCCCACCCAAACACCCCGGACTTCCACGGCCCTTTCCCCAGAGCTCCTCCCCTTAAGGCTATGTCTCTGAGGGCAGCATGAGGGACAACGCAGAGGTAGCAGACCTAAGAATCCAGCTGGAGACACCTGACATGAATTACACACTACCAATCAGCTTTAACCGAGTATTCAACATGTGCTTAGTCTACACTACAGATCTCATATGGGTTGTATCACATTCCCAAAACACCCCGTGAAGTCATCTCCATTTTACAGAGAGGAAGACTGAGGCTAGAAAGTTATGGAACTGGGTTTCAAGGTTACGACACCAACTGGATGGGGCAGAGTGGTCTCTTCATCATCTAAGCGTTTAGCCAGTGTGCCTGCTGCCTTCAACAACCAATACCCACACAGGAAGAGGCTGGCAGCACCGAGACCAGGCACACAGCAGAAATTCAGGCTTAACCATTGGCTCAGGGCACCAGAAGTTCCCCGCAGCGCGTACGCAGAGAGTGTACTGGCTGGCTCCTCCAGTACACTTCCTCCTCCCCCCCTTTTCCTCGGCTTCTTGGCAGGCTACAAGAGGAGGGGAGAGGGGAGTGAGGAGGCCACCAGGCTCTGGGGTCACATTCTCACAGCTTCTCATCAGTGACAATGACCCGCCCTTTCTAAAAATGTGTAACCTGTGAACACCCAACACGTCCAGAGCTCAGGAACGGCGGGTACACAGGGAGGAGAGTGGGCAAGCCCTCCGGCGTGAGGGTTACTCTGACAGGGCTGGGAGAGACAGCAAGGCCATAAATAGACACACAAGGTCAGGCCCAGCCGGGACCAAGCCGCCTGGCAGGTGGTGAGGAAAGGGCTCTCTCAGGTTAGAGCCAAGAAAGAAAGAAACATCCTGAGAAACGGCGTGAAGCCTGGCGCCTAGCTCACAGTTAGGCTGGGGGGCCAGGGTGGGTGCACCTGCCACAGGAGGCAGAGGGGAGGAGATGCCAGCCTGTCAGTCAGGCTGCTCTCTCAGCTGCTTATTAAGTGCTTGACCTCAGATGAGTCATTTAATCTACAGCTCTTCTAACAAGTGCCTTCCCCTTCCCACGGTGTGGGGAGCATCAGCCCAATTACGACTGTGACAAAATACACGCTGTAAATGATTAATTAAAGGCTAAGCCAACCCTAAGTCTTGGAAGCCGGTTTCAGTGACCACTTCTTCTCAAATGTCACCTTGAGTAAACACCACCTTCTGAGAGACAGGGCTCCTGTCCCCGCCCACCCTTGCTCTTTCTCTGGGCTCACTCGGGCCCAGTCCCCAAGCCCCATGATAGATCTCACCTCCCTGACTCAGGGCCGGGCCAGCTCTGGGTGACTGTCCTCACACAGGTTTGGAAGAGTGTGTATCCCAGGGTCACAGACAGCTTTTGGTTCACAAAGAGAAAGCCGGTTAGCAAATGGGTGAGTACAACAGCCAAAGACGGGCACTAACGCTTAAAACAGCGCTGAAGCTTCACCAGCAGCCGCCACGGCAACCCACGAACACCACACAAGGAAAGTACTGTGTGCAATGTGACCCGTGGGCCCATTTCACAGATGACAAAATCAGGCTTAAAAAGGTAAACTTGCAGGGCTGCAAGAGATGCACGGGCTGCTCTTCCAGAGGACCAGAGTTCAATTCCCAGCACCCCCACATGGCAGCTCACAACCGTCTGCAACTCTGGTTCCAGGGGATCCAACACCTTTACACAAACATACATGAAGGCAAAACACCGATGCACATAAAATAAAATAATTTAAAAAAAGATAAGCTCGCTAAACGTCAGGAGGTTTAAGTGAGGATTTAAAACCAGGTCTGTTTTACCCCAAAAGACATTTCTAACCACCAGACATACCTGTCTAGCCGTGACAAGATCTGGGATGTAAAATCAACAGGGGTAAGTTCTAAAGAAGGGACCTACTGAAACAGAGCCCTATTTACTGGGAATTCCTGATGGCCAAGAAGGGTGTCTCATGAGCCAGGTGCCATGGTACATGCCTGTAATCCCAGCACTCAGGAGGCTGAGGCAAGAGGCCCAGATTCAAAGTCCACTCCAAACAGAACACCAGAGCACAGAGCACCCATCCCCTTGCTCCACAGGCGCAGTATCTCCTAACCATGTTGTGGTCATGGGCATAACCAGAGCGCCCATGCTTCTTGATGTATTTGTTTGTTGTTAGTATTTTATTAATTTTTGTATGTGTTTGCCTACACACATATCTGAGCACCATGTGCAAGCCTAGCATCTGAAAGGCCAGAAGAGGGTACTGGATCCCCTGGAACTGAAATTACACTCAGTCTGAACTACCACAGAGGTGCCTGGAACTGAACTCATGCAGCTGTCTCTCCACGCCATTTGATTGTTTCTCGGGGCAGCAAGTCGTGTAGTCAGACTGGTCCGGGCCACCATGTCCTGCTTCTTCTCATAAATTTTATATCTTAAGCAGACTGCAAAGGGTTCTACTTTAAGGCCATCCTGCTTTAGGACTAAAAGACATCCTTTCTACAGCAGCGCAGTTGTAGTGGGTCAATCTACATGTAAACTCTACTTTTTTAGAGTTTGGGAACTCTGTTACAACTCAGCAGATGAATGGAACTGTGGGTGCCTAGGACAACCTCGTCTCCCAAAACAGCTTATTTTTTTTTCCATATTAACACAAATGATGGACCCAGAAGTTCACTGCACTACCTTACTACACTAAGAGTTCACCTTTCTCGAGTCCCTAGCAAGGCAAGAACTAAGCCATTGCTGCGTACCTTAGGTCTGGTCAGACAAAGGTCTCTCAAGAGAAAGGAAGTGTCAGACAAGCTGCTCCCATTAGAAATTCCAAAGCTGTTTCATTGTTTCTTCCTCCAGGACTCACATACACCTTACAGATTCCAACTGGTTTCCTGCGTCTTCAACCTTGTTTTGAATACAGCTTTTGTTTTGTGATAATTCCAGAATCATTACATAATGGCCTAGCCCACAAACCAGAGTGCGATACTGATATATCTAAATGTGTCTGGGAGAAACACAATGCACAGACTACTTGTGGACGACGGAAAGCGCTTCTGAAAGCTGCTGTAGGTTAGAAGGGGAAAGCACAAGCTTACTGCAAACGACATGGGTAACCCTGACAAGGACTGCTGGTGCTGAAGTCCTAAGACTCGATTTCCATCCCCTGGGCATGATTCCTTCTGATTAACAAAAACGTGTGTGTGCACCTCTCTGCAGCCAGCAAGGCCCATCAGACAGACGTCATGCTGTGTGCATGGAGCAGCCAGGGAGCGCAGTTAAAGTCAGCAGATGCTCCACAGCAGCACCAAGACCAAAGGCTGCCAACTCAGACAAACGACCTTCTGCCCTGGACAAGCTGCCGTGCTGCCAGTGAAAACAGAGGAGGTGGTTCCTGAGTTCCTGTCGCATGGGCTAAGTAAGCAGCATGACACACGAAACTTTAAACAGTGATACATGCTCGCTTTTAACTGGCCTGAGATTGGGGCGGTGGTCTGCTAAAAAATAAGCAGTACCAACTATTCTCAAATAAATACAGCCCACAACTGCAGCCTTTTCTGTATCTCAGACCTGTACCTTGGGTATTTTAGCAAAACCTAGGTGGTATGTGTTGGTTTTGTGGTTCACTTGCCAAGTAAACTATACCAAAAATATACTGCTGGGCTGGGATTAGAGATCAATAATAGAGCACCTGCCTTAGCATGCACAGGTCCTGAGTTTAATTTACTACCATGTAATACGTGCCGAATATATAAGAAGTCTTTCTTTTTCTCACTTTTGAGACAGGGTCTCACTATCTAGCCTAGAAATTCTTATGTAGACCAGGCTAGCCTCATACTCATACACACAAAGACTAGTCAGCCTCTGCTTCCCAAATGCTCTGATTACGGTTTGTTCCAGCATACCCAGTCTTTTTTTTTCTTCAAGATTTTTTAAGAGTTATTTATTTATTATGAATACAACATCCTGCCTCCATGTATGTCTGCACATACCAGAAGAGGGCGCCAGATCTCATTACAGATGGTTGTGAGCCACCATGTGGTTGCTGGGAATTGAACTCAGGACATCTGGAAAACCAGTCGGTGCTCTTAATCTCTGAGCCATCTCTCCAGCCCCTTCAAGACGTTTAAAAATTATTTTTAAACTGTGTGTATTTGTTGTGTCCACATGAGCACAGGCGATCGTAGAGTCCAAAAGATGGCATTGGGCCCCCTGGAGCTACACTCACAGGTGGTTGTGAGCCACCCAATGTGAATGCGGAGGCCAACTCAGGTCTCTGCAAGAACACTCCTCTCTCCTTACCTTAGAGACGCCTCTCCAGCCTCACAAGAAGCCATGTCTCAGCTACACAGCTATAGATCTTAATGTAACTACTGGCAATTGTAAGTCTCTTCCAGGGAAGAGCCCACTGCGGTGGAACAAGCTTGGATTCCCAGCAAGAGAACCTAGAGTTAAAAACCATCTTGCCTATGAGAGACCCTGCCTTAAAAAAAAGATTATCCAGGGAAAAGCTACTAAAGGTAAGTAACTAAACCCACATTAATCATGGCACATCAAAGACAGCATCTGCTATAAGCACTTTTCCCACTTCAGATACAAGTTATATGTTTATATGGATTAGAAATAAAAACATATCCAAGTCACCACACATCATATGACCTAGAATCCTATTAGAACTTGCAAAGTTGTTTTTGTTGATCTGAGCATATTTGTGTTAGACGTTGTCATTGCCTTAAGAATATTTCAGAACCGAGTACAGTAGTACACAGCCTCAACCTGGGCTTTTCAGGAGGCCTAGGCAGGAGGCCCACTCTAGAAGTTTAAAGTCAGCCTGGGCAACAAGAAGCTATTTCAACAACATAAAAAAGTATAACCTGAACCAAGGTTTCACAAGCTGCTTCCCTGAGACTATGTGCTCCATGTCCACCTGTTGGAGGGACACTCCAGCCAATTTACAATTTACCTCCATGGTGTCCTGGCTGGTGATTCTGTGACAGGTCTTGGGATGGGTCAGAGAGGCACCTGGCCTGTCTGTCTCAGCAAAGCTGAGAGGGTGAGCCTCTCCCTGCCCTGACCCACTTGCTTTGCTTAGCATCCAACACCCAAGATACTATGCTGGCTTCGATCCCTCCTGGCTTTTCAGCCGGGCCTGTCAGACTCTCTGGCTGCTTCCCAGTCATCCCCTGACCTCTCCACGCTGGAGGACCCGAAGGCCCACTGGTCCCCAGCAGCACTCACCCAGTTTCCATCTTTAAATACCACACTAACAGACAGCTCCCACAATTTATAGCCGTGGACCTCAGCTCTGTTCCCACAGTGGGCGTCTCCTCCCCATTGCTCTTATCTCAGTAAACAAACAGCAGTGCAGGAAGTGACCCAGGCACAGAAAAGAAACCCTGGGGGCATCTTTGATTCACACACACACACACACACACACACACACACACACACACACACGCACGCACGCACGCACGCACGCACGCACGCACGCACGCACAGGTACATAAAAGAAACCCTGGGAACATCTTTGATACACACACACACACACACACACACACACACACATAAAAGAAACCCTGGGGGCATCTTTGATTCACACACACACACACCACACACAAAGACCCCATTACATGTAATTCCAGCAATTGGGAGGCAGAAGCAGGCTAATCTTTGTAAGTCCATGAGTACAAGGCTAGCCTGGTCTACACAGGGAGGCCCTATCTCAAAACATACACAGAAACACAACAACAAACCCAGATACACAAAACTGCTAAAATATTCTCCAGGGCTAGGAGATGGCTTGGTGGGGAGCAAAGCCCTAGTGGCCCAGAAGCCTACAAAAACCCAGTGGTAATATCCACCTGAAATGCCACGCCCCATGCTGACCGAGGGGGGAGAAGGCACAGTTAGCTAGCCTAGAGTAATGGAGCAGTAGCAGAAACAAGACGCCCTGCTCAGGAAGGAGGAGCGTTGCTCTGACCTCCACATGTCCACAGTGGCATGTGCATCCCGCACACTCTCACACAGAACAAGTGATTACATACAGACCACCCACTCAGCAGCTTTCAGCTTTGTGAGGAAAGTTCTAGATGGATGGTGGTGGCTGTCCACCCTGTGAATGTTTTGACTGTTAATGAACCAAGCACTTGCAAAGGGCTAAACCAGCAAATTCTACATTACACATATTTGACCTTATTAAGAACTAGTCCTGCTGGGCATTGGTGGAGCACGCCTTTAATCCCAGCACTCGGGAGGCAGAGGCAGGTGGATCTCTGTGAGTTCGAGGCCAGCCTGGTCTACAAGAGCCAGTTCCAGGACAGCCTCCAAAACAATACAGAGAAACCCTGTCCCGAAAAACCAAAACAATAAAGGAAAGAAAAAAAAGAAACTAGTCCTAAACCGGGTGAAGAGGCACATGCCTTTAATTCCAGCACTCAGGGGGCAGAAGCAGGCAGATCTCTGTGAGTTTGAGGCCAGTCTGATCTACAGAGCTACAAAGAGAAACCCTGTCTCAAAAAAAGAAAATAAAAGAAACTAGTCCTAAACTAGGCATGGTGGTATACTCCTGTAATCCTCAGGCATTTAGTGTGAGTTCAAGCCAAGCCTGAGTTACACAAGACCCTGTCTCAAAAGACAAAACAAAAACAATACCCTCCCTAAAACAAACAATGATGGAACTGTTCCATTCCAAACCACCACAATCTCTTGCTTGGATTACTGTGATGGCCTCTAAACAGCATGGGCTTGACCTTCCGCTTGGAAGAGATGAAGGAGCACACTTGTTTCCCTGTATGTAAGGAGACCTAGTAGTCGCATTAAGTACTTCCCTACCCATCTTCATGGGCCAAACCTTAGCAGGCATCATTGTCAGGGAAACTGGGAAGGGCAACCCTTACCCTAGGCACGATACATTTGAAAAACAAAGAGCTTCTTGTCAAGGAAGATGGGGGACTGGGCACTAGGAAGCAATTGACTGCCTTTCCTTCTTGCTCTCGCCCTCCCCTCATCCCTCCCCGTACAGTGTAACTCAATGTGCTGTACATAACCCATACTGCCTATGCTCAAGGTTCACTCTAGAAGCTTGATCAGGGGCTTTCCTGGTCTTTGTATATGATGAGGGGACTAAAGTATAACTCAGCAGTAAAATATACTGCTGAGTGTATTTATCAGTTAAACTCATCTGGTCTGGGTTTGATCCCTGCACCAAAAAAAAAAAAAAAAAACAGAAAGAAAGAAGAAAGGAAGAAAGAACGAGAGAGAGAGAGAGAGAGAGAGAGAGAGAGAGAGAGAGAGAGAGAGAGAGAGAGAGAGAGAGAGAGAGAGAGAGAGAGAGGGAAAACTGTCCTGTGCAGTTTTTACTGTATGGCACCGGAAACATCATCTGCCCTGACTCTGGTGACACAGACCATTGACACTGACCACTGGGATTTGGGCACAGAAGGCCTAATCCCTCCTTTGTGCAACTCCCCGGCAACCTTTCACCACTGTTGGAGCAACCGAATTCCTCACGGTCAACAAAATGACTTTTGTAACTCTAACTGTGTGATTCCCTTCCACACAGAGGGTGTGGAATTCTTTTATATAGAAGTTTCTCTAAACCAACCAAGCTACTCTGATATCAGTTAAATAACACACCAGAAAAGCAAAAATCTGCTTAATTCCTTGCTTTCCTCTTTTTGTTTATTATGGTTACTGGCTTTTGTTTTGAGACGGGCCTTAGTTTGTGCAGGGACCTGCTATGAAGGTGAGCCTGGACTGGACTCACAGGTCCTCCTGACTCTGCTCCCTAAACGCTGAGACTAAACTTGTGAGCCACCAGGACAGACTCTTTCTGCCTTTTACCCAGCAGTCCCAGCGCTGATCTGTGGTAGCAGGAGAACCTGGGACAGACAGTAAACAGTGCGGGAAAGAGCAGCAGAGGGGACTGGGGGGAAACGGGGAAAAGGGCAGGGGCGTTAGCGAGGGAGCAGAGAGGGGAGGAGGCAAACACACAAGGAGGAAGCAGGTAATATAGCATCTCACAGTCATAAGGAATCATTCCACTAACCATCTACCTAAACACATCTACACTACACGGAAGCTGGTGTACACATCATATACACACATCGTTTAAATGTTATGTTCCCATGTGGGCTGACAATGCTCCCCATGAGAACCACAGATTACCTAACAAACCCAACACCAGGTGTGAGAAGCCCCCTCTTAGTTGCTCAGGGATGCCTAAGACTCTCAAAACATGACAGGCTTGCTATTTCCCTTGATTGTCCCCAAAGGTGGAAGGTAAGTCTCTATTGCTGAAAATAGACACCATTTGCCCTGGACACAGAGCCCAGAAGACCTGACCTGACCCAGATCTGACCTGAAACCTCCTTCCTGAGGACTAGCTCTCACAGCACCAAAACATATCATGCAAGCTTCCAAAGGAGGGAAGTTAACCAATAGTCCTACCTAACTACGATGCCTATGAACCACAATGACCAGCATGGCACAATAACCCTAACATAGCAACAGTAGCAAGCGTATTTTGACAGAAACCAACAGTTCTCTAATTAAACTTAAGGCTATTCAATAAAAGGGAAATCATTTCTGGTACTAGAAACTTAGCCAACTACCCAGGGCTAGAAAAGTCATCTATCTTGGAGGAGAACCTACAACCAACATTTTACTAAGCTAGAATAATCACAAACTATATTCTAAATGTTTGTCCTTATACCCACAGGTAAGTGTGCTCCTCATCCTTTATCAAGGAAACTTCTCTTTACAACAGAAGGAGAACATTACAGAAAACCATAACCTGTCATAATGCAAAATTGTAGAACCGAGTCCCAACTGATGCATCTACAACACAGCCCGGCACCTAGGGTTCAGGGATCATTGCAGATAGTGGGGTAGAAAGCCAGGGGAAGAGGCAGATCACTGGGACTATGTCAGGGCTACACCCTGAAGCCTCACCAACACGGCTTAACAAGACCTGAACAAGGACAACACTGATAGATATACTAATGTGATACCCCTACTAAGGCCTTAAGTGAAGAGTACTCTAATCTGTCATCCAGCATCAAATGATCAGCCCTGAAAACATGCATACGAATAGCACACAGACCGAGCAAGTTGTAACTATATATTTAGGTCAGAAAAATGCATTTATACACATAACACTAATTTAAGAAAAAGAGGCCACGAATCTGAAAAAAGCAAAGGGTATGTACATGGGAGGGTCTGGAGGGAGAAAAGGGAAGACGGATGCAACATAATTATAATCTCGAAACATTTTTAAAAGTTACTTTTAAAAATTGAGTTGGAATCGGTGGTGGCACATACCGTTAATCCCAGTACTGAGGAGGAAGAGGCAGGCAGGATGTCTGTGAGTTCGAAGCCAGCCTGATCTACAGAGTGAGTTCCAAGACAGCCAGAGCTACACAGAGACCGCTGTCTCAAAAAACAAACAAACAACAAAACAATAAAATGCTGGGTGCGGGTTAGAGGCAGGTGTATCTCTGGTCTACATAGTGAGTTTCAGGACCATCCATCAGCGCTACATAGTGAGACTCTATCTCGGGTGGGGTCAGGAGTGACTTACTGTCTTGGTTAGGGTTTCTGCTGCTGTGAAGAACACCATGACCACAGCACTCTTACAAAGGAAAGCATTTTATTGGGTCTGGCCTAGTTTCAGAGGTTTAGTCCGTTTTTGTTATGTCAAGAAGCATGGCAGCACACAGGCAGACACGGTGCTGGAGGAGCTGAGAGTCCTACATCTTTTTATTTTTTTTGAGACAGGGTTTCTCTGTGGCTTTGGAGTCTGTCCTGGAACTAGCTCTGTAGACCAAGTTGGCCTCAGACTCAGAGATCCGCCTGCCTCTGCCTCGTGAGTGCTGGGAGTAAAGGCATGCGCCACCACCGCCCGGCTCTCATCTTGATCTACAGGAAACAGAAGCAACTCTGACACTGGGCATAGCTTGAGAATAGGAGATCTCAGAGTCCGCCCCCACAGCGACACACTCCCTCCAACAAGGCCACACCTCCTAATAGTGCCCCTCCCTACGGGCGCCCTTTTCTTTCAGACACCACAGCCACTCTTATTTCCGTCTGCTACACCTTTATTTTTGGTCTTACTATATAACCCACTGGCCTGGATCACTGTGTAGACCAGGCTAGTCTGGAACTCACAAATATCCACCTGCTCCTGACTCCTGAGTGCTGGGCCTAAAAGCATGTGCCATCATACCCAACCCTATATAAACCTTTTATGACACGAACTCCAGTTTCTGATTAACAGTAACCATTTGGATTTCCATTTGGCTTTGGCATATATAGTTAGGAAATAGTATAATTTTCTATGGAAGATTTATTAGTCAAAACTAGGCATGGCAGGTAGCACATACCTTTAATCTCAGCACTCAGGGGACAGAGGCAAGCAGACCTGTAAATCTGAGGCTGGTCTCATCTACAAAGTGAATTCCAAGCCAGCCAAGGTTACACACACACAAAAAAAAATCTTTCCTCAAAAAAAAAAAAAAAGTTAAAAGATCTACTAGTCAAACAGAAACATAACAATGGATTTTTTACCTTTAGGGGGAAAAATCACATCATTAAACAACTTCTAATATTTTCCATTACTATTGCTGTACAATTGCTGTACAGTATTTTTGGCTTATACCTATCCAAAACCAATGGTAACACACCTGAACTAAGGCCCTTAAGAGTGAGTCAGTACAGAAGTTACTTCAAACACGTTCATGAGGACGTACAGGATAACAAGAGGGGGCTGTCAGCATGTCAGAAACTAAAAGCCAGGGTTCGTTCACTGAGGTAAAGATGTGATTTCATGTTTTCCGGTCAGACTTGAGAAGCCAGTAAAAAAAATGCACAGTCCCCTCCAAGGGTATGAACCCTGAGAGCCCTGTAGCTAGCCTGTGTTTCTGGATTGTCTACATAGCACCTGCCCAGGGACCTCAAGACACTGAGGACCCGAAGTGAAACCGGAGCCCACAGCTGGCATCGTGTGATGGCCCCCAGTGGGTAAGCAGCATCCGCTCACTGCACAAGGACGGAGGGGCCCTCCCTGCTGCCCCTCTGCTATCCCTCGGACACCTGCCGCACCCTGCCCCATCTCTGGCCTCTCTGAGAGAAAGAGCAGCACTTTCTACCTTTCTAACTGTGGGGGCCTGAAGGTGCTTCCTTTACTTGCTTGCAGGCCTGACAACATGAGTTGAACCCCTGGGACTCACATGGCAGGAGATAAACAACTCCCGAGAGCTGTCTTCTGAACTCCATGAATGTACATCCATGTGTACATCCATGTGTGTACAGTGGCCCGCAGAGGCGCATACACACACAGATAAATAAAACACAATTTTCAGCAGGGTGGTGGTGGCGCACGCCTTTAATCCCAGCACTCGGGAGGCAGAGGCAGGCGGATCTCTGTGAGTTCGAGGCCGAGCTGGACCGACAGCCTCCAAAATAATACAGAGAAACCCTGTCTCGTAAAAACAAAAACAAAAAACCCCACAATTTTTAAAAAGCCCCGCCCTAATACCCCCCAAAGTGTTCACTCTGTGTCACCACAGGAGGGGCCTCCCTGCTCTTCCAACACTCTAGGCTGACTCCCGTCTGGAGGCTCTGTGCCAGCTGCTCCCCTGCCTCCCACTCTCCACGCACACTAACTTCTCAATGAATCTCCTCCCACCCCCTTCTAAGAGCACAACCGTTGTCTAGCTACACAAAGGGAGCTTCCTGACTTTTCAAGGCTGCATCCCGTGATTGCAACAGCATATGACATCAATAAAGCATGCAACTGATACAAGTGGAATTACCACATATATCACAAGTAAATGTGATTTATTGACATTATATTACGTGACTTTCTAATAAATACAGACCTAAGACACAGGATCACCAGTATGAACTACAGGTCTAACTGTGAATAATTCGAGACTGTGGTCCACTCCTTAAGAAAAAATGTGCAGGTGGGCCATCAAAGCTTTGCACAACTAACAAGTTCCATATGGGAAAAGGCATGCTTCCTACATCCACGTTTTGATTTTACTGACAGCCTTGAGACTCTACGGGAAGGGCCCTGACAAACCTGTCGGTGGCTTATTCAACACTTATGGCTACTTCCAGGCACGTCCGATGCATGCTGCCCCTGCACTTCCTTTTCTATGCCCCATTCTAATTGCAAGGCAAGAAGAATAGTGATCACTGATAAAGGAGGTTTCCTTGAGCTTTTATACTAAAAAAAGTGCTGGCCAGGAGCCTAAGGCGGCAGCAGTCACCTGTATTCCCAGCCCTGGGGAGGCTGAGACAAAGGATCACCTGCACCATAAAGATACCTGCCTCAAAAAGTAACGTCAAAGGTTCCAGCACCAGGCAGGCGATGCCCTCTTAGCCAGCAAGAGGAAAGGCAGCCCAAGACACAAAGGGGAAGGAGGCTGCGCCCGGGAGCTGTGCTCGGCTCCAGTGAGAGACCCTGCCGGTGCTCCTCTCGCCCAGCCCTCCCAGAGTGCTGCTCCTCCACTCCAGAAGCCTCTCAGCGCCTGCCAAGCCATGTCAGGAGCAGCCGCCCAATGAGACAGATCATCCACTGGGTACAGTTTTTACAAGTACTAACTGCTCCTGGTCTTCATGAGAGCACTGGGAGGCACAGACAGGCAACTGAGGCTCAAGCTACACGAGCCCTGAGAAACAGCCGTCTGAATGTTTTGACGCATAGCTCACTTCCAGAGCAGGCATGCCAGTGCCACCGGGATTAGTCAACTAGGAAGCACAACAGTCACAACTCATGCTCCAAAAGCAACATTCGGGGTAAAGGGTAAGCCACTGGAAGGCACAAATAGAACAAACAGGACCCTGTGGGAAGGCAGACAGGCAGAGCACACAGTCAGCACCTGCAGCTCCTGGAGCCAGGCTGAGTCACTATTTGTCTATTAAGAACTCACATGGGGTGGGGGATGACACACCACACTTTGTGATGCATTTCAATGCTCCTAAAGGTCTTCCTTTATACACTGTGACAGGGCTTCTGAGGAAGAAAGGTGAGTGTAGCTCGCAGCTCGGGAGGCTCAAAAGCCAACAGCACAGCGCCATCCAGGGCAGTGCACCTCTGAGTCCCCTGGTAGGAGGGAGGACAAGCAGGAAGCATGGAGAGGACCTCCATCTGTGACAACGCCCTGGAGGTAACAACCCAGTCCTTCCAGAGCTGCAGCTCACTCAAGGACAGCATTAATCGTACTCACCAGCCCAGCAACTCTAAAGGCCACACTCCTGCCACTATTGTACTGAGGAAGAAACTTTGCTGGGGACAAAGCCCATCCAAACTATTTCAGACTCCTTTTCCCAGGAAGACTGTTAAAGGAGGGGGAAGGTAGGGAGAGACAAAATGCCAACAGGAGAAAAAACCCAAACGCTTAGTGTTTTCCTCTGAGTCTGCTTACCAGTGGGGAAGAACCCCTACCGCCCTAACTACCCTGGTAGTGTAAGAATAAACCATAAAAAAGGAGGGGCTGGAGACACGGCTCAGCAGGTAAAGGGCGCTGGCTGCTCTCTCGGGAACCAGGTTCAATTCCCAGCACCCACATGGCAGCTCACACCTGTCTGTAACTCCAGTTCCAGGGGGTCCAACACCCTCACACAGACATACACGCAGAGAAAATACCAATGTACATGACATGAAAATAAATAAATCATTAAAAATAAAAACCTTAAGAAAAAAGCATTTTAGAAACAGCCAATACTGCTCTAGGGGAAAAGTATAATGCTGGGCTAGTGGGATGCTCAGGGGGAAATGGCATTTCCTGCCAACACTAAATACCTAAGCTCTATTTACAGGTCTGGCATGGTGGAAGGAGAGCACACTCCTCTTACCCGCACAGGCTAAGAGTCATGATTGCCAGCATGCATGTATACACACGCCCATACCCTCAAAATAAATGAGTGAATGCAATAAAGTTTTCAGATATAATGTTACATCTGTGGGTCTGCTTAACAGACACATTTTAAAACTAATTTATAAGTTAGTTTTTCCACAAAGAACAAACCCACAGATTCCAAAACTCATCAACAGAAATCATTTTCCAGACTAGTGTTGGCAACAGAAAGCCTGTTTAGTCTATTATGTACAAAAGCCATGGGAATAGTCCAACTACCTCAATCAGAATTCCAATGAGGAAAGCCAAGTCAAAATTCTAAACTGCAGCATTCAGAAGCATTTCCCAGCCCAGCATGTTAGTGTGTGGTAGCATCTCAACACTTGGGAGGCTGGGGCAAGAGGACTGTGAGTTCAAGGACACCCTGGGCTACCAAATCAAACCACGGAGAACAAGACAGGCCTGGCAGCACATGCCTGTAATCCCAGCACTCAGGTAGACAGGAGGACTCCTGCAAGCTGGACAAAGATCGCTCTACAAATCGAGTTCCAGGACAACCAGGGCTACCTATTGAGACCCTCGCTCAAAAACAAACAAACACACACACACAATGTAGGGAACAGCGCATGCCCCAGTGATTCGCTAACTTCCTGTGTCTCAGTTCTCTAACTGTCCTGACTGGAGAACAAAGGTGTTTGCCCTCCACCATTAGAGACAAAGCTATGTGGGTCTAGTTCTGTCTTCTGAGACCTCAGAGGTGTGACTTGAAGAACCCAATAATATAGGTAACATAAAAGGTAAGGCTTGGCCGGGCAGTGGTGGCACACACCTTTAGTTCCAGCATTCAGGAGGCAGAGGCAGGCGGATCTCTGAGATCTAGGCCAGCCTGGTCGACAGAGCGAGTTCCAGGCCTGCCAGGGCTACACAGAGACACTCTGTTTAGAAAAACAAATGAACAAAAAAACCCCAAACTATTCTAAGCACTTCTGTTTGTGCAGTATTAGGGACTAAACATAAAGTGCATCCCCGCTGAGATGTGTCTCCAGCCTCTCACTAAGTACTTTATTTGGACATTAGTTTCCAACCTAAAAAACAATTAAGGACAAAAATATCAAATGCAGACAAGTCAGCTTAACTTTTTCTTTTGTGTGTGCTGGGAGTGGACCTGAGGCCTCTCAGCACTGAGCTCCGTCTTTCCAACCCTGCTCCATGAACTTCTACCCTACTTGAAACGAAAGCATCAGAACTTGGCAGGCACCAAGCTTTTTACAAGAAGATCATACCAACAGAACGAGGACAAAGGTTATCGCTGCTGCGGTTCAGGGAAACGGGAAAAACGGGGGTCCTCACTGACCCCTGCAATACATTCTGCTATGGATGGTACTCTACCTCAATGTCCTGGAGACTGAATTCCTTCTGATCTGTGAAGTTTGCAGCCCCAGCACTGAGTTCCATGAGCATCTTGGCAATCTCGGGCTTTATGGCTGAGGTCAATCGGCTGGCAGCTTCCATCACGTGCTCCTGCACATCTTTGAGTTGCATGGCGGCCTTCGAGTAGTGTGAGTTCCTGAACACGGTGCTGAAGAGATCTGTGAGGAACGTGCTAGCTCGGCAAAAGACGTTGAGGGCGTCCAGGTACTTGGAGATGCCCTGCTGGATGTCAGCGATGGGAGTGGAGTGGGCCATGGCATGGTGGCAGCTGCCTGCGGCGGTCAGACTGCCCAGTGGGGCAGACGAGGCCGTGGATGCCAGGGGAGAGTGCAGCGCTCGGCCCAGCTCAGGCATTGGGTACTGCTGGTGCTGCTGCAGCTTCTGCTTGGACCCGCCAAGCAGGAAGCGCCGCTTGTAGTCCATCTTACTGGCCTGGGCACTGCAGCAATACATGCGGGGGGAACTGTCCCGGGACCCCTGGCAGCTCAGGGCTCTGAGTCCTTTTTTCCCAAAACTGCAGCTAGGTATAAAAATAGTGGAGTTCTGCAAATCTAAGTTTTAGAAAAGGCATTTCCATGAGGCAGGTGACCATATGATCCAACACAAAGGTGAGAAAAATAACAGGCTTATATAGTTAATATTTTCAATGTAGGTAGGAATTCTGGCAAAAAAATAAAAGTGTGTCTGAAATGCTGTATAACTGTTCAGCATCCTACCCTCAATAAAGATATGCTTTGCTGAGGAAAGTGTTTGCTTATAATTACTTTGTAAGAATATTTTGATACTTACATTTACAACAGCAGAAAAATAACTTAACTTTTAAAATGTAATATAATGTATCTTCTATATACCAAAAAAAAAAAGACCCGACCCTAAGCTGGTCAACAGCATTTAGGTGGCAGGGGTTACTTCACAAGAAGTCCTTCAGGAAGAGACTCTGCAGAATTGACAGAACCTGCCTGTCAAATCCATTTACCTGGAAAGCTGCTTTTCAGTGCTAAAAACTTCCCAATGTCCTGTACGGGGTTTCTGGAAACAAGTTTCCTTCAAGCATGGCATTGTTAACTGTGTGTCGTCTTTCTTCTGTTTGCTGAGGTAGCGGTTTCCTTGTAGCATCAGTAAGAAGTGCTTCCAGACTGGGTTGGCTGCAGTTGTAAAGTCTGAAGTGAGGAAGCACGGACGTGTGCATAAGGCCTCTAAGTCATTTCCTGCAAGGGCAAAGACAAGATGAAGTCAGGGGGACTGTAGGACCAAGAGCAACCCTGAGCACTTCTGCAAGCTTTGTCCTCCACTTGGGTGACTTCACGTCGAGACAGAAGGAGAACAAGGTGGCGAGGCTCCACTGAAAGCGGGAACGAAAGCTCCTCAGGCTGGAGGCTAGAGCCGTGACTCGGCATGCACGAAGCATTGCGTGAGCTCGTGCTAACGGCTCACCTCTGACCCACACCCAGGAGGTAGAGGCAGGAGGATAAGAAGGTGGTAGCGCACACCTTTAACCCCAGCTCTCAGGAGGCAGAGGCAGGCGGATCTGTGAGTTCCAGGCCAACGTGGTCTACAGAGCGAGTTCCAGGACAGCCAGAGCTGTTACACAAAGAAACCCTGTCTGGGGGGAGGGGGATTTATTGTTTAAGGTCGTATCATCAACCTAGTGTGTTCCAGGTCAGCCAGGATTACAGCCTGTCTCAGAAGAAAAAAAGAGAAGTTCCTCCAGTTCTAACAAAGATAATACAACAAATTAAGTCTGACTTCAGACCAACTAATCAGTCTAAAGCTGGTTAACAGCGGTGCTTTGAACAAGGCACGCTCAACATTTGGTATCCCTTTGTTTCCTCTGCAAAGGGTCACAGACCTACAAGAGGACTGGATGACGTGAATGGTTCCTGACATCCATGGCACCCAGGGTCTGATGGTCCCCAAATCTGAGGATGCTGAAGACGAATATGCACACTAGGATAGGATTTCCCACACCTGTGCTCATCCCCACCATATGTTGGGAGCGATCATTGCTATTTAGAACCTCTTGCAAATATTGTCAGTCTTTCTTAAGAATAATCCATCCCGCCGGGCGGTGGTGGCGCACGCCCTTAATCCCAGCACTCAGGAGGCAGAGGCAGGCGGATCTCTGTGAGTTCGAGGCCAGGCTGGACCGACAGCCTCCAAAACAATACAGAGAAACCCTGTCTCGTAAAAACCAAAAAAAAAAAAAAAAAAAAAAAAAAAGAATAATCCATCCCCTCCCCAGCCCCCATGAGTAAAACCTGGGCTCAAAGGAATAGCTGATAGACAGGAATATTCATCATACGATGTCATCTCCAATGACAGGGAGAGGCTTTTAAACACCCCTGGTCCATGAGACCCCCTGACCTAAGACACACATGGGCCCCTCATGGATATCTCCACCCATGGTCTTTTTATTCCATACCTGTAAGGGCCCTAATATAAGTGTGACATCATAAAAAGCCATCTTAATACTCCCACTAAGATCCTAATAACACCTACTGCCTATTCCTCTACCAACTCTCAGACCTACAGTCCAGACCCCTCTCCTTCATCAATAAAAAGGGAGGAAATGTTGGGGACCAGGTCACTGAATCTCTTTCTTGCCCCAAGGCACTCCCCAAAACTCAGGCCCCTTCCCACAGATGGCCCGCTGCACTAGAGACAACCCACCGCTTAACAACAATCCGTGAACACCTGCACCCCCACCCCCACCCCCGCCTCACTTCCCAGCCTCTCCGGGTCTAACAGCCTCCGCCCCATGGCCAATGCCACATCCCCCTACTTAAGCCTGTGCAGAACTCTCATTAAACACAGATCGATCGGAAGGCCTGTCTTGCTGCCCATCTCTCTTGTCTCATTCACTCCAGGTTCCCATGGGCTCGAATCCCGTTGCGCCCTGCTGGACGGGGCAAGCATGCAACGTAACTGAGCTCTGTAACCCCAAGCACAATGCTGCATGCCTGTAACCCCAGCACTCAGGAGGCTGCAGCAGAGGACTGGGCCAGTGTGGGTTGAAGAGCGGGTTTCAGATCAACCAGGGCTGCATGACCAAAGGGGAGAGCAGCCTCTACGTGACTTAGAGTATCCAGGCAATGAGTGCCACGTGGTCAGCTCTAAGACTCTCTTTAATGGTAACAAGTCTAGTGTGTCTTGTACAAATCCAATTTAAAACATCTGCATTTAGCCAGACAGTGGTGGCACGTACATTTAATCCCAGCCCTCAGGAGACAGAGGCAGGCAGATCTCTTTGAGGCCAGCCTGGTCTACACAGCAAGTTTCAAGACAGCCAGGGCTAAACAGAGAAACCCTGTCTCAAACAAAACAAAACCAAACCCCTGCATTTATTTGCTGATTTACTGATGTGCTGCTCAGAAGACAACTTGTGGGAAGATCCAATCAGGCTTGGCAGCAGCACCCGTACCCACCGTGCATGAGGCACCCTGATAGGCAGAATTAACTTCTCTAGAAAAGAGAACCTTATTTTTATTTTATGTGTATGGGAATTTTGTCTGCATTCTTGTCTAGGCATTGAATGTGCCTGGTACCTGCAAAGGTCAGAAGAGGGCATCGATCCCTGGCATTGAAGTTACAGACAGTTGTGAACTATCATGGAAGTGCTGGGAATCAAACCCAGGTCCTCTAGAAGAACAGTCAGTGCTCTTAACTGTTTAGCCATCTTTCCAGCCCCCAAAACTTTTAAGAAAATTAACTGGGGGGGGGGGGAGAATATGATCAAAATACATGGGAAAAAATTAATAATTTTTTAAAGCAACAACAAAAGAAAGAAAAAAAGAGATAGAAAACCAAATACAGCACTCTGGAGGCTGAGGTAGGAGGAGTACATGAGTTTGAGACCAACCCTGGCTACAGGTTGGGTTTCAGAACAGCCTGGGCTAAAAGAAAGACCCTGTCTCAAACAAACAAATAAGCAAAAATTCTGGACTCAAGACAGATGGAGCGGCTTATGCCAGCAATCCCAACACTTGGGAAGCCGAGGCAGAAGGATTACAGAGGTTTGAGGCTAACCTAGGTATAGGTACATAGTGAGTATCAGTCCAGCTTGAGCTATATGGTAAGACTCGGTCAAAGGGGACAGGACAGGATTCTGAAGTTAAAAACACACAAAAACTAACACAAGAAATATATTAAGTAGCTTAACAGCAGATCCGAACAGGAAGCAGTAAACCTGAAGACAGGTTTACTAAGGAACAGAAAGGATAAATGACAGGGAAAGACTTGGCTCTGAGAGACCTCTGGGACACCATCGAGCATACTAGCGTCAACAGAACAAACAACACTTGAAGGGATGATGCCTAAGGAGTCCACGAATGTGATGAAAAAGAAAGTACACACCAAGAGGGTGAGTGCATTCTAGTAAGGTACACTAAGAGCCATACTTAGGATGCATGATGATCAAAACATGTAAGACAAATTCCTAGCAGCCAAAGAAGCAAGTGAGCAAAGGCGGCGTCTCCCATTCCTCATGTCATTAGGTAATGTCAGCAGCCAGGAAACCCTGAGCCCTGTTCCTCCAGAACTTACAGAGCAGTGCTTCTTAGAGCATGAAGTCAAAACACTTTCAGCCAAAATCAATACAGAACCTCATTTTCTGTGTTTCAGTTTAAAGATACCTTATTTGGGCTGAGGTATAATTCAGTGATAGATTGTGTGTTTATCATGCACAAGGCCTTGTGGGTCAATTACTAGCACTAAAAACAAAACTCCAACTCTTAATAATATCCAGGAGATTAATGTGAAGTGCATTAATCACACTCCACAGGACTTTACCCTCATGACTAATTAGTTACTTGACTGTGTTTGCCTCTAAAAGCCATTATATTAGAAATTAGTTCCGGCACATAAATTTTGTGCGGAAATGAATATTTAGTCCAAAACTCTTGAACTCTTGTTTTTGGGCAGTTTTGTTCCAGTGCTTATAGCCTGAAGACAATGCCAATCTGGGCTACCAAGCAAGAGCCCCTACCTTCCCTCTGCCTAACATGCCTAAGGCCATGGATTTGATCCCCAGGACTGAAAAAAAAATATTACAACTCCTCTAAACGTCATTAAATGATATGCTTCTAAATTAACACACAGATTAGAAAGTCGCAATGAACTTCTGAGGTTGTGGTGGTGAGAGTCGTGACTGTCATGTGAAATGCAGTCGGATTTCATAAGAAGCACAGTACATAGATGTGCAAGCATGCACCCAAATACATCAGATAGTAAAGTAAAAGACATGCTTTTAAATCAATGCACACACATGGACACCAGCATGCACCTAAATACATCAGACAGTAAAGTAAAAGACATGCTTTTAAATCAATGGACACCAGCATGCACCCAAATACATCAGACAGTAAAGTAAAAGACATGCTTTTAAATCAATGGACACACATGGACACCAGCACCTGGGTATATTATTGACAATTTTTTAAATGTTCTAAAGATGTTAATTTTTATTTTGCATGTGTGTGTGTGTGTGCGTGTGTGTGCGTGTGTGTATGTGTGTGTATGTGTGTGTATGTGTGTGTGTGCGTGTGTGTATGGGTGTGTGTGTATGTGTGTGTGTATGTGTGTGTATGTGTGTGTGCGTGCGTGCGTGTGTATGTGTGTGTATGTGTGTATGTATGTGTGTGTATGTGTGTGTGTGCGTGTGTGTATGTGTGTGTATGTGTGTGTATATGTGTGTGTATATGTGTGTGTGCGTGTGTGTGTATGTGTGTGTATATGTGTGTGTGTTTGTGTGTGTGTGTATGTGTGTGCGTATGTGTGCGTATGTGTGTGTATGTGTGTGTGCGTGTGTGCGTGTGTGTGTGTGTGTGTGTGTGTGTGTGCGTGCGCGCGCCTGATGCACAGGAGAGCCTTGGATCCCCTGAAACTAGAGTTATGAATGGCTACAAGCCACTTTGTGGGTGCTAAGAACTGAGCCCAGGTCCTCTTGCAAGAGTAGCCAGTGCTCCTAACTGCCACGCTACCTCTCCAGCCCCTACACTTTCATAATTCTATTTAAAGAAAATTCTCCATGATGCTGTTATATATATTTTGTTTTTTTTTTGTTTTTTGGTTTTTTTTTTTTTTTCGAGACAGGGTTTCTCTGTATTGTTTTGGAGCCTGTCCTGGAACTCACTCTGTAGACCAGGCTGGCCTCGAACTCACAGAGATCCGCCTGCCCCTGCCTTTAATCCCTCTGCTGGGATTAAAGGTGTGCACCACCAATGCCCAGCCGCTGTCTGTATATTTTGCAAGTGCATTTCCTCCATATTTATCTTCCGAAGAATTAAACTATGCTCATTCCATTAAAGGATGTTTTTTCTTTCATACTCTCTTAAAAGAACCGTCACCAGGAAAACATCAGACTGGCCATCCAGGGACACACCCATGAATTCTAACGCTACTCACAAGTCAGTGTGGCCATCCGGGGACACACTCATGAATTCTAACGCTACTCACAAGTCAGTGTGGCCATCCGGGGACACACTCATGAATTCTAACGCTACTCACAAGTCAGTGGGGCCATCCGGGGACACACTCATGAATTCTAATGCTACTCACAAGTCAGTGTGGCCATCCGGGGACACACTCATGAATTCTAATGCTACTCACAAGTCAGTGGGGCCATCCAGTAACACAGTCATAAGAATTCTAACGCTACTCACAAGTCTCAAACACAGCAGGAAATGACATTTTAGTAGGCTAAATGACATCTTTTCAACACCACAATAACCTGCAAAGGTTCTCAATAGACTTAAACCAACTCTGACCCAACCACATCATTTATAACATCCACTTCTTCAAACTACCAACAAGTTCCATTTCAAACAAGAGAAAACATTCTTGAAACTAGATGGAGAGCCAGCATAGGAGTATCCCTGGGTCCCCAGCAGGAAAATTCGAAGCGCTATTTGCTCAGGAAAGGGGTGGGAAGCACACTTCCCTCAAGGGCCCCTGAGGTCAGTGTATTGAGGTCAGTACGAGTGGCCTTATAGGTCTGACTGTCAGGGTGAGGCTCTGGCTCTACACCGACCAGCAATGACCTCAGTGTCATCATCTATAAACACAGATAATAACAGTAACTACCATTACTGAGTTAAATGATTCTAGCAGTGTTGGCGCGTGCCTTTAATCCCAGCACTCGGAAGGCAGAGGCAGGAACATCTCTGTGAGTCTGAGGCCAGCCTAGTCCACAGAGATCGAGTTCTAGGACTGGCCCCATAGCTACTGAGAAACCCTGTCTCAAAAAAAAAAAAAAACAAATAAAGCCAAACCAAACCAAACCAAAGACCAGAGTAATGTCTGGCACACAGTAAGCATTAATGTTGGATGATTTCACACAAGACAAGAGAGGGTAAGCAGGCCTCATTATCTCTGCTTGTCTACAAAAACACTACTGACAGACAAGAAAGGTTTTGTTGCGTTGAGTTACCCAATGCCTAAACCACACAGAAACTACCTACACAAGGATGGGAAGCATCACATGCTTCATGAACATGAATTTCTACTTACATAAGTAAACAAAGAGAAATGAACCCCTGAATGAATTCATTAAAATTCCCTGTTTGACTAAAAGCTCATTGCTCTGATTTGTGACTACAGAGAAGGTGTGAGTGTGAGCGTGCATGTGCGTGCGTTGCTAGGGATCAAATGCAGGATCTCACCACAGTGGGTAAGAACTCTGAACATCACTGATCTACATGTTACATCCTCAGCCTCAGCCAGGGAATAATTTTCCGTCCAGTTCAGTCATTCAGGCAGCAGAGAAATCAGAGCAGCAAGCCGCTCTGCTGTCTGTGACAGAACACAAAGGAGATTCTTGTAGGACCACAGTGAGACGCACACGAGCCTCCCTCAGCTTCCCCATGCCTGCGCTATAAAGGTAAAGCTCTTCACAAGAGAATCCCCGCCTACCAGGAAGGCCTGGGCCACGGTCTAGTTAATGTAAGCTACTGTTGAGAAGACAGGGAGCTCAGGAAATGTGAGCTGGCCACTTCTTAGATCCCACAGAGCCAAGGGGGTACAACAAGGTGAACGGCGCTTCCTGGAAGAGCTGGCTGAGTGCCCAGCTCTGAATGGGCAGCTACAGAGGTCAGGAGAGGGAAACAATCCCATCAGCTCCATCTCCTCGATGCTTCCCATTCCATCACCCGGTCAGTCAGCTCCCACAAGAGAGAGGACTGCAGAAGGAGGAACCCCCTGCCAATTACCTTCATACATGCAGGTCTGTTTGTGGTTTGGTTCAGGGTTGGCACTAAGGGCTAAGCTTATGCTAGGACTAGACAATGCTCTACCACTGAGCTATACCTCAGTCCAGCAAACAAGTTCATTTTTTAAAAATTACTTTTATTACATTTCTTGTGTGTGTGTGTGAGAGAGAGAGAGAGACAGAGAGAGACAGACAGAGAGAGACAGACAGACATGCCACAGTGAGTGTGTGGAGGTCAAAGGGCAACTTGGAGGAGTACTTTCTTTTCTCCCACCATGGGGCAGAACACCTTTGCCTGCTAAGTCATCTTGCCAGCCCAGAGCTCTCCATTAATAATCACCCAATAGGCCAGGCGGTGGTGGCACACGCCTTTAATCCCAGCAAAGGCAGGCGGATCTCTGTGAGTTCGAGGCCAGCCTGGTCTGCAGAGCGAGTTCCAGGACAGCCTCCAAAACAATACAGAGAAACCCTGTCTCAAAAAAACAAAAAAAAAAACAAAACAAACAAACAAATAATCACCCAATAATGAAGACAAACCAAAATGATGTCAAAGGACACTAAACCAGGTGTGGCAGCACATGCTTCTAATCCCAGCACTCAGCGGGGGCAGGGGCAAGAGGATCTCTGTGGGCTTCATAGCCAGTTATAGACCAGCCAGAGCTACATAGTGAGATCCTGCCCCCCCCAAAAAAATTTACCTAAGATGAAAACATCAGTTCTCTAAAAATAAACCTTATTTTATTCCATAGACAGGGTCTTATGTAGCCCAGTACTGGCTTCAAACTCAGTATATAATGCCAGCACTTTAATGCCTTTAATCCCAGAACTTGGATCTCTCAGTTCAAAGTCAACCTCGTCTACAGAGTGAGTTCCAGGATAGCCAAGGCTACAGAGAAACCCTGTCTTGAAAAAAACAAAAAAACAAAAGCAAAAAACACACACACACACACGCACACACACACAAACACACACGCGCGCACACACACGCACACACACGCACGCACACACACACGCACACGCGCACACCCCAGATGTAACTGAGGGTGACTTTAAACTTCTGATCCTCCTCTCAAGTGCTGGGATCAGAGCTGTTTTATCACCATTATCACTATGCCTGGTTTCATGTGGTCTTGAGGCTTGAACCCAGAGTTTCGAGCATGCTAGGCAAGCATTCTCCAACTAAACTATATTCCCCAGTCAAGAAATACGCACTTTATTTTTTAAAGATTTATCTATTAATTATGTGTGTAGCATTCTGCCTCCATGTAAGCCTAAAACCAGAAGAGGCCACCAGATCTCAATACAGATAGCTGTTGAGTCACCATGTGGTTGCTGGGAACTGAACTCAGGATCTCTGAAAGAGCAGCCAGTGCTCTTAACCTCTGGGCCATCTCTCCAGCCTGAAATGTGCATTTTTAGATCTTACAAAAACACCTGTGCTTGGGGAAGCATACCTGACTACAAAGAAAGGCCTGCACTATGGAGTGAGTTTGAGGCCACACAGCAAGACAATGAATCAAATAATGCAGTAACAATAAATAAATGAACGAAAAGAGAGAGGAGAGGAAAAACATCTGAAAAGTTTCTGAATGGTATCCTATGTGAAAGCTGAGAAGCAGGAAATAAGAACTGTTGACTACCATGAAAGACAGGAAGAACTGAAACAGGAGTAAAATATAGAAAGAAACAAATATATACCCACGTGTGTGAGTGTGGTGTGTCGTGTCGTAAGTATGTCCTGCCTAACTCCTTTGAAACAGTCTCACTGAATCGAGCTAGGCTGGCAGCCAACAAGCCTCAAAATCTTCCTGTATCTGCCCTCACAGTGCTGGAGTTACAGGCACACATGCATCCACGCCCAACCTTTTAGATACGTTGTAGGATTTGAACTCAGGTCTCTATGCTTGCACAGGAAATGATCTTGCCCACTGGCCATCTCTCTATGTAGAATATACACACATTTTTAAAAAGTGCTGAGGCGCCGGGCGTCGGTGGCACATGCCTTTAATCCCAGCACTCGGGAGGCAGAGGCAGGCGGATCTCTGTGAGTTCGAGACCAGCCTGGTCTACAGAGTGAGTTCCAGGACAGCCTCCAAAACAATACAGAGAAACCCTGTCTTGAAAAACCAAAAAGAAAAAAAGAAAAAAAAAGTGCTGAGGCTAGTTTGTTTATATGTAGTAAACACACACACACACAAACCAAAACCAACAAAAATGCTTATATATAAGGTACACAGAAAAACAAAGGCAAGAAGGCAAGCTTCAATCTAAAATGTGTTTTAGCCTTACCTGTATAGAAAGAGGGCTGGGCCTGGAGCATCTCAGTCAGATGGCCAGCAATCCCTAGATCTCCTGTCTCTGTCCCCAGCAATTAGACTGCAGTGAACATCACCTTGCTAGCTTTTATGTGGGTGCTGGAGATCCAAACCCAAGTGTTTATACTTACACACCAAGTACTTTACCCACTGTCTCTCCAACTCTGTAATCTTATAATACATAATAGTATATAATTAACTATACCATGTTTTCCTCTTTTCCCCTTGAGATAGTCTCACTACGTAGCCCTGGGTGACTTCAAATTTATAGTGATCCTCCTGCCTTGGCATCCTAAATGCTGGGATTATAGGCATGAACCACCATGTCCAGCTAGGTTTTTGTTGTTGGTGGTTTGTTTTTGAGACAGGTTCTCACTCTATAAGACTGGCCTAGAACTCACTATGTAGCCCAAGATGGTCTCAAATTCATGCTCCTCATCCTCCCAAGTGCTAGGGTTATATGGGTGAACTACCAAAGCCAGCTTTAGTTAGCTCATGTTGACCATACCTTTCTAGTGCTACTGTTAACAAACTTAAGAGCAAATAAAATCCTTTCATCCATTTGAATTGAAAATATCAGTCTTGGGAGGCAGTGGTGGCGCACGCCTTTAATCCCAGCACTCCGGATGCAGAGGCAGGTGGATCTCTGTGAGTTCGAGGCCAGCCTTGTCTACAGAGCAAGTTCTAGGACAGGCTCCAAAGCAATACAGAGAAACTCTGTCTCAAAAAACCAAAAAGAAAAAAAAAATGACTGACTCTAGGGCTGAGGATGACTCAGTTGTTAGAGTGTTAGCCTTGCAAGGATGAGGACCTGAGTTCACTCCCTAGAGCCCATGTAAAAGTCCCAAGCATAGTAGCTCCAGCTTGCAACAGAAGGATGCTCAGGGCTTGCTGACCCAGCTAACCTAGACTAACTGGTGAGCTCCAGCCCAAGGGCATGCACAGTCACCCACAGACACAGACTCTCTCTCTCTCTCTCTCTCTCTCTCTCTCTCTCTCTCTCTCTCTCTCTCTCTCTCTCTCTCTCTCACACACACATGCATACACACAAGTACACAAACACACACACAGACACACACTTTCTAAATTTTAAATAAAGATTCCTATAATAACAAAATTTCACTATTTCAATGGAAAAAGCACCACATATTCTTATTGACATAGTTACTGAATCGGTATGACACTTCAATACATGCATACAATGTATACTAATTAAAATCCAATCCTTTATCCATATTCTTCCTCCAAATAGTTTTGTCTTGAGAAACGCACAAACAGAAAGAGTGAGTAAAGGTATTGCTGTGCAAGCCTGACGACCTGAGTTTGAACCCTGAACCCCACAGTGGAAGAAGAGAACTAACTTCCAAAGATCTCCACATGTGCTGTGGCATTTGTATTTGTATGCACACACTCACCATATACATGCACAATAATAAAATTTTTAAAGTTTAAAAATAACGAATCTAGGGGCTAGAGAGATGGCCCAGAGGTTAAGAACACGGGCTGCTCTTCCAGAGGTCCTGAGTTCAATTCCCAGCAACCACATGGTGGCTTACAACCATCTACAATGAGATCTGATGCCCTCCTCTGTCCTACAGGCAAACATTCAGACAGAACACTGTATACATAATAAATAAATAGAATAAATCTTTACATAACAAATCTAGCCAGTATGTATAAAATACTAAGAAAACCAACATTTTGCAACTATGATGAAATAGTGGATCTAGTCAATGCTTACCAAACAATGTCCAAATGACAAGATGATAATTTGAAGAGGAAATTTATGATGAAGGACTCAAGCCTGGCTATATCCAAACCCACTGATTAATTCTAGCCTCATAAAAAGTGGGAGGGACTAAAGAGAGAGCACTGGCTGCTCTTACAAAGGACTTGGGTTTGGTTCCCAGCACCGACATGGCTGCTCCATGTTGTAACTCCAGTTCCAGGGGATCTGACACCCTCTTCTGGACTCTGCAGGCACCAGGCATGCTGACTGTGCAAAGACATACACACAGGCAAAACATTCATATACATAAGACAAACCTAAAAAGTTTATGTGGGAAACACTTATAAACTAGAATGCACAGTATCTTCCATAAGTGATTCTGCTATCAAAATCTAATCAAGCCTGTCTAGCAAGAAAGCATGAAAGGCAGCTGCAAGCTTGTCTGAAACCTTATTGTTCCTTAATAACCACTGACCTTACAGCCTGTGCAAGCTATGCTAATAGCTGTCTCAGAGCAATTACCAGCTTGCTCCTCAGCTTCTTTTTGTTCTTTTCTACCAACTTGTTTAAAAATCTGTTTTCTGGATGTAATTTCCATAGGATTCACGTGTACTCCCGTCCGCCGACACTTGTAGTGAAATCAGACCCTGCGCGTGACCCATACACAGCCAGCTACTCTCCAGCCTCAGAGCCTGGGCCCTCACTCATTGCTCTCTAGTCACGGGCCCAGTTCCTTCAGAGCACCAGAGCTTTGCAGTGGGTGACTCCTCTGGAAAGCTGCTGCCCCTCCTGGTCTCCCATTCTCGGGGCTCCCTACCTCCACCCAATCTGCAGTTCCTGAGATAAGTGCCACGCCTTCACTGTGGAAACCAGGGTCACCTCACCCGTACGGAGGTCTCTTCTTACTCACACCTTGAAGTCATCTGGCCATTTCATCTGCTTCCATACACCTCAGCAGCTGGCACAGAGGGACAGTACTGCGTTGTGACAGCCAGGTCCCCACAGTCAACAAGTCTGCTGGCAGACTATCTGGAAATCTGACATCAGTGAGTCACTGATTGTTTCTCAATGTTACAGTTTTGCAAATCCAAGAAACTGGCTCCTATGTCAAGTTACCTCTCTCTACCTGAAAAGTGACAGGTCTGTGAAAACCTGGCACTGGATGCGTATCTGTGACTTTAAGATGGATGATGCAGCCAGGTGGGCGGTGATGGCATGTGCCTTTAATCCCAGCACTTGGGAGGCAGAGAAACCCTATCTCAAAAAAAAACAAAAAACAAAAAAAGGGGGGTGCAGTTTGGAGATGCAAAGCAGTGGAAACACTTGCCTGGTTTATGCAAGGCCCTGGGATCTGTCACCACCACCACCCCAGTAATATGGAGAAGGCAAGCAGATATTAAGGTTTCCATTTCAAAAGGCATGGTCAGATTTCAAAATCATTAGGGACCTCTACACCCTAGCCCAGGCTTAATGTGGCTAGAGAATGCCAGCTATTTCTCTGGGAGGCCTGCTCCCAGACCGTTCACAAATCTGATTACGGCATCTCTGTTTACACACACACACACACACACACACACACACACACACACACACCTATGCATGCACACTTAAACTTCCCCCTTGTTTCTGCAGTCCAACAGACACTCCTGTTTCATTACAGTTCCCAAAATGATGCTCAAACACAGATGAACTCTCCAGAGTCGTGCATAAAGTATATGAAAGGATGCCTGGAACCACTCACTGTGAGGAAAACACAGATCAAAACCACAAGATACCACTCCGTACCCACCAGCCTGGCAATAATGAAAAAGACAGGCAGCGGCAAATGTTGGGAAACATGGAAATAGACTGCGATCTTCATACAGTGCTCAAAGGGAAGGAGAACAGTGCCAACGCTCTGGAAAACCAGCTGACACTTTCTCAAATAGTTACACATAGAATTGCCACACAGCCAAGACACTCTACTGTGTAGACACCAAGAGAAATGAAAAGCACATTTACACCAAAACAACACATAAATGTTCAAAGGATCGCTTCTAACAACCAGAAACTGCAAAGTCAACCATCTTATCAACTGACAAATGAATAAGCAAATGTGGCACGACCAAACAGTAGGAAATTACTCAGCCTTCTAAAAAATCAAAAGGAAGAAAGGAAATAGGCTGGGCGTTGATGGTGCACATCATTAATTCCAGCACTTGGGAGGCAAAGGCAGGTGGATCTCCGTGAGTTCGAGGCCAGCCTGGTCTACAGAGCGAGTTCCAGGACAGCCACGGCACACAGAGAAATCCTCTCTAAAAAAAAAAAAATCTAGTCTCTATTACAAACACTCGAATGCACGCACGCACGCACACACGCATTAGGTAATTTGACGACACAACTGATGAGTGCTTAACGAGGGGAAGGGTGAGGCCAGGCCAGGCAGGAAAGGAGTGACTTTTGTGGAATCATGAGACCAGGCAGAAAAGGAGTGATTTTTTTTGTGGAATCATGAGAGGTTGATTCTCCTCTCTCAGCCTCCCTGGTGCTGGAAATACAGGTTTGCTCTACCAGGCCTTGCTTCAAAAATATTCTAAAATTATTATAATGGCTGCATGACCTTCCAAATAACCTTGAAACCACTGAATTATAAATGATGAGTGAAATATATGGTATGTGAATTGTACTTTAATAAGCTTGTTATAAATACTAAGATAATGAGGCCACAGACCAGTGGTTCTCAGCCTTCCTAATGCTGCGACCCTTTAATACAGTTCCTCATGTTGTGGTGACCCCTAACCATAAAACTATTTCACTGCTACTTCCTATCCGTAATTTGCTACTCTTATGAACAGAAATATAAATATTTGACATGCAGGATATCTGATATTCGAGCCTCAAAGGGGTCAAGACCCGCACGCAGGTTGAGAACCTTCTTCTGAAAGAGAGAAAATAACTTGTAAGTACACCACAATGTTCTCTCCTGTCCAATTCCCAAAAGCAAAACCCAAATATCTTCCCTGGATTATATGGAGACACTGCAGGAAATTCTTTAGTTAAGTCATTGTCTGTGAAGTTCAAAGCCCAACCATTTCCATGTTTTTAGTTCAGACTGACACAAACCATATTTAGAAATGGGCTCCAGAAAAATGCTTTGAAGAATTTTATTCTCAATGGTCATAAATTTAAAATATCCATCCAGGCAAGGAAAAAAAAAATGCCTTGGAAGACTCAGTCCTTAATCTGTCCCTTCTTAGAGCTCAGCTCTTCTGGCTCCTTGTATCTGTGACCACATCTAGAAGTGAAGCTCTCTGTGAGATGTCCTCCTAGCTCTTTTCCTGCTCCAACTGTTCTGTTGCCCCTGCAGCCACCCTCAAAGCCACGGCTCAGACACCGTCACACGCTCCTGAGAAGACCGTCACACGCTCCTGAGAAGACCGCTCTACTGCCCTTTCCCGGCACCCCACCCCTCCCTCATCTAATACTATTTGTTTCGTGGCCCATGTTCCCTGTCCATAAGCAGTCCACACACCCCACCCTGCACCTGGAAGGCTCTCTGGGCTTATGCTCACACCTCCTGGGATGTCTTGGAAGCAGTTTTGATAAAGACTGAGTTAAGGGCCGTGTTGTCTTCTGCCTGAGCCTGTCTTCACATTTGCATTACTGAACTAAGACACAGTTTACCAGAACTACCCATCTCCCCAGTATGTCCCTGCTACATCCAAGGCACAGGATCACAGGGCTCATTCAAGACATTCAAGAATCAAGGGCTGAGGTGACAGCTTAGTAGGTAAAGTACCTGCCAAGAATGCAAAGACCAGAGTTTGATTTCCCAGTGCCCATACGGAAAGTTGAGTATGGAGTGCATGCTTACAATTCCAGTGCAGGGGGGGTAGAGACAGGAGAGTTCCTGACCCACTGGCCAGCCAGCCAAGGCTAATCATCAAATATCAGGTCCCAGAGAGAGACTGTCTTAAACCTAAAACGGGACCAGAGTAAAGGACTCTTGAAAAGCAATACCCAAGGTTGACCTCTGTTCCACACACACACACACCATGTTCATGGCACCTGCACATGCCCGTGGCCAATACATTCTCATGGCCATCCTTCATATACACACATGCATGCAGAAGATATTAACAATCACTTGGGAGATTGCAGCAGCAGGATGGTGATTTCGATGGCAACCTGGGCTATCTGGCAAGACCGAGGAGTCTAGAAGGGAGGGAGGGAAAGAGGAAGGTGAGAGAGGAGGGAGGGCTGCACACGCTATCTCTGAGCCGTGTCCCAGCCCAAGGCACATCCTGATAGGCAGCCTCCTGTGAGCATCAGAAGCTCGTGCTCAGGCTCCACTCCGCATGAAAAGCACAGGGAAGGGTACCTGAATGCTGGCTGATAGGCCGAGCTTAACATACAAGAATGCCAAGCGTAATGGCGCATGCCTTAATGCCACTAGTCTGGAAGAGGAAGGAGGCAGGTGGATCTCTTTTGAGTTTGAAGCCAGCCTGAAAAAAAAAAAAAAAGAGTATGAGGTCACAGGTCCAAACATTCTACTTTATTCCACCTTATAAAATCTGTAACTCAGTACTGAATCCTTTAACACAGTGGTTCTCACTGTGGCTCAATTGGGGGCCTGACTATCAGGCAGTAGAAAAGTGATTTTGCTTTCCTGGCCCCTAACATCCATGTGGTTGTCACAGCTGGGGAAATGCTAGTTGGATCTAGAGGGTAGAAGCCATAGGTCCTGCAAAACATCCTCTAAGATACACAGCAGCCTACAGAGCAGGGGTCTTCCACCCAACATGCCAACAGAGCTACTACTCAGAGACCCCCCATCAACAGAGGCTCTGAGCACTTTCAAGTTTCTTTTGGGGAGGGCTGAGACAGGGTTTCTCTGCAGCTTTGGAGGCTGTCCTGGAACTAGCTCTTTTAGACCTGGCTGGCCTCGAACTCACAGAGATCCACCTCCGTCTTCCCTCTCTGACAGTCTCTCGGGGCCCCAGCCGCTGCATGCGCTAACTCAGTAGACTGCTGGCCATCCCCCTGCCCCACGCTTCTTCCCACAGGCGCCAAGGACCTAACTCGGGACTTCACGGTGCGCCTTTGGTACTCTGTGGCACCTGCCCTAGCCCGGTCCCATTCTTACCTGAAGCAGACCCGTCCTTCAACCCACTCTGGCTGCTCCAAGCCCTGGATACCACCTGTGCTGCTGGGGCTGAAGAGAGGCCCTCCTCAGAAGACTCAGCAGCTATCTTGCCCAGCCCCTGGCCTAAGGAGGACATGACATCATTCCCACCCTATCACAATGTCCCCGGGACTCCCTGAGGAGAGGAAGGAGGCCCAAAGGAGGAAAGGACAGAATGCCTCGGAGCCTAATGCCTCAACCTCTGCCACCTCAAATCAGTGCTCAGCAGCAGGCAGTCCAGAGCCGCCCCATTTCCTGTGCAAGGCCAGTAAAAACAGGAAGTGGGGGAGGAAGTTCACAAAGTAGAAACAAAAGTAATCATGGCCCAGCTTCCTGAACACAAATCACTACAGGGCGGGCAGGGAGAGCCAAGGCCAGAGGAAAGGAAATGACTCTCCCTGCCCGGCAAGCGCTTACTGTTTTCTGCGGGAGAGAGAGAGGTTGTCTTAGAAAACAGGACAAACTGGAGGCCAGCTATCACAGGGGTGCTGAGACGTGATTCCTAGCAGCACACAGTCAGTCCACAAAAGAGTCCAGGAAGGCCGAGATTAAGTTGTTTTTTTTTCTTTCCTAGTTAGAAATGACAGAAGGGGACTAGAGAGATGGCTCACAGGCTAAGGGCATTGACTGCTCTTCCAAAGGACCTGAGTTCAGTTCCCAGCAACCACATGGTGGCTCACAACCATCTGTAATGAGATCTGGTGCCCTCTTCTGGCCTGCATGCACACACATAACAAATAAACAAATCTATATGAAAAGAAAAGACAGAAGGGCTAGAGAGAGAGCTCAGCAATTAATAGTACATGATGCTCTCTGGAAGACCAGAGCTCTGTTCCTAGCATCCACGTCGGGTAGCCTCACAGCTCCTAGAATTCCAGGGGTTCCACACCTCTCTCTGGCCTCAGAAAGCACCCACACACAGGTGGCATACACGTGTACATGCACGCAAGTGCGCACACACACGTAAAAATAAAATAAATCTTTTAAAAGTAGTGGTCGTAATTTAAAAAGCAGCAGTAGTAGCAGCAGTAGCAGCAATAGCAGTGTTAGCGGCGATAGCTTGGTGAGAAAGCACTTGCCCAGAACACGCGAGGCCTCGGGTTCCATCTCCACCATGTCAACTAGACAGATGAATCTACACCATCTATAGAATCTGCCCAGCTACGCAGACAAGAACAAAAGACACGCAGCTCCTGCTCTCAAGCCGCTATTGGTCTACGGCAAGGGGGGGGGCACGACACACAGGGATGGGGACTGCCTCTGACCTGATAGTTGTTGCTCTGTAAGACTTTACCACAAAACATGGCACTTCTCCACAAGACCAAAGCAGGTTATCATTAGTGGTTCTAATGCATTTTATATCTGGTAATCTACAAACAACTGATCATTTCATTTAAGAAGAAGAAAAACTGCTCTAACCACGAAGTCAACATAGTTGAAATTTACTCTAAAACAACAGAGGTTTTAAAAAAAAAAGCCAAATGTGTTAAATGGTCACTTTGAGGGATAGACTTAATTTTGTTTAAATTGGGGGTTAGAGAAATAGATGAGTGGTTAAGAATGACTGATCTCACAGAGGATTCAGGTTTGGTCCCCAGCACGCAAATCAGGCAGCTCACAACTAACTACCTGTAACTCCAGTTTGAGGGACTCTGATACCATCTGGCTTCCAAGGGCACCTGCATTCACATGGTGCACATAAACAAACACAGGCACACACACATCCATACATACTTACATATGAATAAAAGACTTTAAAACTTAAAGGGTCCATTGTGTTTTAGTTTTGTGTTTTTTAAGGTGGAAGAAAAATAAAAGCTTGGCTTTTTTTGTTTATTTGAGCTTCTTTATTTCTTTTTTCTTTTTTTGTTTTGTTTGTTTTTTGGTTCTTCAAGATAGGGTTTCTGTGTGTAGCTTTGGAGCCTGTCCTGGAACTTGCTCTATAGACCAGGCTGGCTTTGAACTCACAGAGATCCATCTGCCTCTGCCTTGCAAGTGCTGGGATTAAAGGTGTGCACCACCACCATCCCGCTGTTTTGTTTTGTTTTGTTTTGTTTTAAGCCATTACTACATCAACAGAAGAACAGTAAATGAGATAGATGCCAATCACCACATACTCACTTTAACACAAAAAATGCCTATTTAGTAACAGCAACAAAAAAAGACACAAGTATTCCTTGGTCCTGCTTCAGACAGACCTAGTCATCACTCTGATTTCCTAAGTAAAGTGTTGGAACTTACAAAGTAACTTTACCACAGAAACACTGCAAACCAAACATCACAACACAAATCTGTCACACAGATCTTCAAAAGAGGAATTGGTCATGACAGCACAAGCCTGACATATCACCACCTGTGAAGCACAGCTGTAGGATCATGAGTTCAAGGCCAGCCTGGGGGACACACGAGGCCATCACACATCTTGGGAAGAGCTGTGTCTACAAACATCCAACTGTAATATCAGCAATGACAGTTTGCAGGTTTCTGGGGGAGCAGTCGCATGTGTAGCCTAGGCTGACCTTGAGCTAGGATTCTCCTGCCTTAGTCTCCTGAGTGCAGGGTCACAGATACGCTCTACCACATCTGGGAAAGTTGGCTCTTAAAGTTCTGAAATGCCTGCTCACATAAAATCAGGCTTTCATTTATAAACGAAGATGGTCTTTAACTGGGGCTGAAGAGGTGGCCCTATCTATCCTATGGATAATTATCAGTTTGATATCTCTGCCCCAAGAGACTTGTCCTCTTCTATGGAAACTCCAGGTTCTTTATGTATCTGGTCTTGAACGCACACCCTCCTCCTTCACCTCCTAAGTGCTGACGCTGTAGGCTGTGCCATCACACCTCCAACCCTTCCCTGAGTTCAGCAATGCTCTGGCGTCCCTCCCAGGACGTGGGGAATTATTTACTCACAGTGACTAGCTAATTGTAAAGGACTATCACAAAGGACACACGTGTAGAGATGCACAGAACGAAGCACTTGGGAAGGGGTGAGGAGCAGCCAGTGCTCTCCAGGCATGCCACCTTCTAGAAAGCCCCAGAAGCTCTCTGAACCATGCCCCGCATTACTCAGGGAGGACATGAAGCCCCAGCCACTGATGACCATTCATTCACTCAACCCCCCTCTGTCCTGAGTGGAGCTGCAAGTCCCAATCCTCAAATGTCACCTAAGTTTGTTCAGGTGACCAGCACCCAGCCTGAAGCTCTTCAGGGGCTGACAGCCATCAGTGACCTCATTATATACAAAAATGCATTTACTAGTTCAGAGGCTCCACACATTTCAGGGCTTACTGCCAAGAGGGAAGAACACCAAATAGGTATTTCACAACTATCACGTGAAAACATTTCAAGCCAGGCATGGTGGCAACGCACACGTAACCCGGCACTCTGAAAACTGAGGCCAGGGCACAGGCAGTTCTAGGCCACCCGGAGCACGGGAAGACACCGTCTGAAAAAAGACACTGAAAATGTGCAAAACAAGTTGAACTGGTACAAACTTATTATTGTGTCCTTCAGAAAACTATGTAAGAGGTTGGAGAGACGGCTCAGCAGTTAAGAGCACTGGCTGCTCTTCAGAGACGTGGGTTCCATTCCCAGAACCCATGTGGAAGCACAACAGTCTATAACTCAAGTCCCAAGGGATTCAACACCCTCTTCTGAACTCCACAGGTACCAGACATGCACATGGTGTATACACATACACGCAGGCAAGACGTTTATATACCTAAAACAAAAAAAAATCTACACGGTAGTATATGTCACAATATGATTTAGAAACTACTTTTCTTCTCTGAAGGAGGATTATGTAACTTTAGATACATTTCAAATTTAAAATAATATCTGCACAGACCTGGTATCACAAGCCTCTAACTGGGGAGAAAGATCAAGAGTGTAGACTGGGAACTGGCAAGATGGCTCAGTGGTTAAGAGTACTGACTGTGGCCGGGCGCTGGTGACGCCTTTAATCCCAGCACTCGGGAGGCAGAGGCAGCTGGATCTCTCTGAGTTCGAGGCCAGCCTAGTCTACAGAGAGAGTGCCAGGACAGGCTACAAAGCTATACAGAGAAACCAAAAACTGCTGCTCTTCCAAGACCTGGGTTCAATTCCCAGCACCACAAGGCAGTTCCAGGGGACCCAACACCCTCACCCAGTCATATATGCAGGAGAAACACTAATTACATAAAAATAAATTATCTAAGAGAGCGAGCAGGAGAGAGCACAGGCTGATCTTGCAAAGATCCTGAATGCAATTCCCAGCAACCACCTGGTGGCTCACAACCACCTGTAGTGAGATCTGGTGCCCTCTTCTGGCCTGCAAGCATACATGCAGACAGAACATCTTATACATAATAAATAATCTTTTTTAAAAAGTTTAGGGGCTGGAGAGATGGCTCAGAGGTTAAGAGCACTGACTATTCTTCCAGAGGTCCTGAGTTCAATTCCCAGCAACCACATGATGGCTCACAACCATCTGTAATGAGATCTGGCGCCCCCTTCTGGCCTGTGGACATACATGCAGAGAGAATACTGTATACATAATAAATCTTCAAAAAAAAAGTTTAGGCTGAGCCAACTTAATCCCAACACTGGGGAGGCAGAGGCAATCAGTCTCTGAGTTTGAGGCCAGTCTGGTTTCCAGGATTACATAGAGAGGTCATGTCTCAACACCCACGCCCCCACCCACCCCAAAAAAAGAGAATTTAAGAGTAATCTGGGCTATAGTCTCAAAAAAAAAAATCAAACAAACAAAATCATAAGGTACCTATGAATGACTTTTGTTAATTGATAATTATGGTGTTTTCTCCTCCAAGCCAGGAAAGCTGACTCTAACTTTATGTACCCTGCAATCCCTGTCATCTGTCAAGACCAGCAGGTCAGAGACAAAGCTAGGAGCCTATTTCCCCCATATACACATTTCAACAAGCATACGATCCGAAATGTGGAACACTGTGTGTCTGTCTGTGTGTCTGTGTATGATGGGTATCAAGCTCAGTGTTCTGCCCACGCTAAGCAAACACTCTTGTACTGAGCTATATCCCAAGGCCAGAAAGGTAGAAATTCTATGGCATCTCCTCACCATGGGCTCCCTAACCAGGAAAGGCTCATGCTGGCTTCCCAGGCCATAAGCTTTCACATACTCAATCACTGAGGCCCTAGGTATGCACAGCTCTGCCCCAGACATCAGGGATATACAAGTGCTGCTTAGTTCAGTGCTAGTAAGGCCCTTCCCTGCTGCTAGGTCAGAGATGCTCCAAAGCAAGGAAACTTCAAGCCAGGTTGTTGCCAAAATACAGTGGCTACCGCTACAGCTTGAGCAGCCTGACTCGCCTAGACGTGAATCTCTGCTCTCAGTAAACATCGGCCGAATGAAAGCACTCAGTAGCTCCCTGACCTTAAGCGCGGCAGCTGAAACCCTGTGGTCAGCCTCCTTGGTAGAACGGCGGGGCTGAACTCCGTGGAGCACAGGGCTTGGCACATCTCCAGTCTCAGGAGATGGAAGCAGCCACTCTTCAAGAGGCCTTGGGCTAGCATGGACTATCTCTGGCAACTTCTCATTCTGCTCAAATCCACCCCAATCCCCACTGAAGTTAACGACACACAGAAACGGAACTTCCTGCAACTGTGGCCCACAGCTCTCAAAGCCCAGGCAACAAACTACAAGAGTCACCTGGCGGACTCCAGAGCAAAGGAGGTCACGGCTCTTCCGTCTCTCTGCCCACAGCCGCCTTCCACTTCAGCCCCAAGCTCTAGAGGTGGTGGACACAGCCGAGGAAGGGGCCCCGTCACCTCAATTACAAAGCACAGGACACAGCTACTCAACACAGCATTTTTTCCTCCCTTGGGACTCAGGGGCAGCTCACGCCCTTGGGAGAGAACCCACTTTCACCTCTCCTTGCCTACATCACTGGAGCCTGGGGCATCAAGTCGGAGTCTGGGAGCCACGCCAGCTTTCCTCTGCTTCTGGGACGAGGGTGACGGGGTCTGAGCTGTTTCCAGGCTCCCTAACCACAATGGAACCTCATTAGCATCTAATTCCCAAGTCACTTTTAGTAAGGAAATGTGATTTTTTTTCTGTAGTATCTAGCTCTAATTCTATATTCAGACCTTTCCACTGCTAGCAGAGCTCTGTGAGTTCCAGGGTAGCTCGGTTTATACAGTGAGTTCCAGGCCTGCAAGAGATACATAGTGAGACCCTGACCCAGCACCACCCCCCTCCAAAAACAAACAAACAAACAAACAAACAAAAAACAGAGAGAAAGGTGTAAAAGTAGGACCAGTGATGTGGCTCAATGGTCAGTGGGTAAAACTGCTGGCTGCCAAGCCCGATGCTCCGGTTTCCATTCCATGACCCACAATGTAGAAGACAAAATCCAATCCCCACAAACTATGCTGATATACACATGTATGCCATGGTACTCATGCTCACACATATACACAAGCACATTTTCAAATGGAGTAAAGAATGCAAAAAGGAACGTCCATATCAAGAAATATGGATTCTCTGTGTAACAGCCCTAGCTGTCCTGGAACTCTCTCTGTAGACCAGGCTGGCCTCGAACTCAGAGACCCACCTGCCTGTCTGCCTCCTGAATACTGGGATTAAAGGTGTGCCGCTATTGCCTGGCTCAAGGGACGAAATCTAAAAGCTCACAGTAAGTACACAGGCTTTTGTCAAGAAAACAAATGGCATCAGCCCGGGATTCTTAGTGAGACCCTGTCCCAAAAAGAGAAGAAAACCTGTGGCAGCATGAACTACAAGGATCAACTTGGAAGTGACCCGCATGTATTGCATTAAGAGGTTCATTACGGCCGGGCGGTGGTGGTGCACCCCTTTAATCCCAGCACTGGGGAGGCAGAGGCAGGCGGATCTCTGTGAGTTCGAGGCCAGGCTGGACTGATAGCCTTCCAAAACAATACAGAGAAACCCTGTCCCGTAAAAACCAAAAAAAAAAAAAAAAAAAGAGGTTCATTACCTGAACTAGACATGAGTTCAAGACAGAGGCAGAGTGACACGCTTTCATTTTACAAATGGTACCTGCCATTAGCACACAGATGCCAAAAACGCTGCTCTGTACACACCAATGACATACCATCACCTGCTTCTCAGTTCTTGGTGTCAGGCTGTCTGGGACACACATCACCCTTGGAACAAGACCTGCTGTGAGCTGTGGCCCCCACCACCACCACCAAATACTCCTAATCCCAACACTAAAGAGGCAGGGGAAAATAAAGAGTTCCAGGCTAGTGATCCTGTTGCAAAACAAACAAAAAGAAAAAAAGGCCCTGACCCTCATTTTACTATTTCTTCCTTCCTCCCTTTCTTTCTTTTTTTAAATTTTTAATGTGCATTGGCATTTTGCCATGGGTGTCTGGTCCACTGGAGCTGGCGTTACAAGACAGTTGTGAGCTGCCGTGTGGGTACTGGGAATTGAACCTGGGTTCTCTGGAAGAGCTGCTGAGCCATCTCTCCAGCCTTTCATTTGACTATTTCTAAAGGCTGCCCATATTCAAGATTCATCAGTTCAGCCACGAACGGTGGTGCTGGTATACGCTGTCGTCCCAGTATTTGGGATGCTAAAACAGGAGAACTACTGTGAGTTCAAGGCCACCCTGGGCTACAGAGTGAATACCTAGCCAGCTTGGGCTACACAGTAAAACCCCCACCAAGAAACAAACTTGCACTGGTTCAATGAAGCCATGCTGGCTGTGCTGGTTTAACTCCCAGGAAGCTTGCTTTCCGGGAGCCCTGGCTGCCTCTGCTGCCACTGCCTCTGGACAGCTATGCATGGCTGTCTCACCAAATGAGCTGCAACTCGATGGACATAACCTACACGTTCACTTTGCTGTAGTGCAGTGTGGACAGTAACACAAACTCACTCCTGCCAGGATCTGTTCTAAGGGCTCTGTAGTAGCACATTAAAGCCTCACTGCAAGCTTACTGTGGGGGCTCGTGCCTGTAGCAACACCAGCACCTAGAGGCTGAGGCATGAGAACTGCCATGCTCAGTTTGAGGCCAGCCGGAGCTACACAGTAAAGTCCCATGCCAGCCAGTTTGGACTAAAGAGACCAGGTCTGGAAGGGAAGAAGAAAAGCCACACTATAACCCTAGACATTATCACCTCTCCTACTTTCACACTGGGGAAAGCAAGATGAAGAAAGCCCAGGGACTGAGAGGCTAGTGACTGGTAGTGGTAGGAGCCCCAGACTGACTAGTGTTTGCTCTCTACCTTCTCTGTACATGACTGGATACCACAGACATTTGTTTTAGAATTCACTCACTTTTACATTGCAAACAGACACGGGGCAAAGGATGACATATAAAATAGTACCCAAGACAGTGTGCAATCAGGTAAGGCATGGGGGCATACATCAGCAACCCCAGTACTTGGGAGGCTAAGGCAAGATCTTGAGTTTGAGGCTAGCTTGGATTAATCAGCAAAACCCTGTCTCAAAATTATTTTTTAAATGTTAGAGTAGATAAACACTTACTATTTACACTAAAAATTAAAAGCCTGTTGGGCAATAGTGGTGCACATCTTTAATCTCAGCATTCGGGAGGCATGTGGTTCTCTGTCAGTCTGATCCACAGAGCGAGTTCCAGGACACCCAGGATTACATGGAAAAATCCTGTCTTGAAAAAAAAAAGCGGTGGTGGCGCACGCCTTTAATCCCAGCACTCGGAGGCAGAGGCAGGCAGATCTCTGTGAGTTCGAGGCCGGGCTGGACCGATAGCCTCCAAAACAATACGGAGAAACCCTGTCTCGTAAAAAACCAAAAAAAAAAAAAAAGAAAAAAAAAGAGAAGGGAGGGAGGGAGGGAGGGAGGGAGGGAGGAGAAGGAAGGAAGGAAGGAAGGAAGGAAGGAAGGAAGGAAGGAAGGAAGGAAGGAAGGAAGGAAAATAAAGTCTTATGTTGTTACTCATTTCAAGACAGGGTCTCTCTGTATTGCTTTGGAGCCTGTCCTGGAACTAGCTCTACAGACCAGGCTGGCCTCGAACTTACAGAGATCTGCTTGCCTCCCGGTGCGGGGATGGAAGGTGTTTGCCACCAACTCCCGGCTGTTGCTACTCATTCTTAAATCTGTACTACAAAACCTGATCAAAATTACCCTCAGAGGCGAGGGGAGAAAGGCATCTACACAAAAATTATACCTAACTGGGTAGGCCAAACTTAGTTCTTCCTGAAAAAGAGATGTGGATACATTTAAGTTTGAGACGTTTCTGGCCCGATGTGGTGACACACACTTGTAACACAAGCACTCAGAGGCTGAGGCAGAAGACTGGACTATTTATCAACCTGAGGTCTTTCCTGGAGCCTCATCCCAAAGGCAACCAATTCTTTTTCTATCACCCACCCCCAGCTTTTTTCCCCATACTTAGGAATCAATTTCTTTCTCTAACCCAAACAGGCACACAATATGCTGTCCTGCAACTTGCTCTCAGAGTGATTTCATTTCTGATCTGAGGATACTAAGAATCAGACTCGGGGCCCTCATTGTGACATGTACAAGACTGAGTTAACCCTCACTCTATGTCGTACCTATCTTAACCTGAGAGCTAACCCTCACTCTATGTCGTACCTATCTTAACCTGAGAGTTAACCCTCACTCTATGTCGTACCTATCTTAACCTGAGGAGCTAACCCTCACTCTATGTCGTACCTATCTTAACCTGAGAGCTCTCATTAAGCAGAGGGTTTGGGAACAGCACCCACAGAATGCTCTTAGACGTACAAAGGCATGTAGGGTTATCCTTGAAGCAGTGAGTAGGCTAACTGGAGGTGACAGACACTGAGCATGTCAGTTCTCTGTGTCTCACAGACACAAAACACTTAACATCAACCCTGACTAGCACAGCGAGCTCATAGTAATGCAGATATCGCTATTAATCAGGCACTGAGGCTTCCTTACCCCTACACCTTCATTCAGTCACCGCCCTGCCTGAACATCCTCTACGCCTACAATGGAGCTGGAGTCACTAACTCTCCCCACGCTGGTCAGCTAAGCTCAGTCTTCACAAAGGTTCCCTCACACATTCTGGTTGGCTCTCATGCCTGAGCGGTCTGGGAAGAGCCTGTCTGCCATCACTTCCCATCATCTGGTTATCAGTTTTGTCAGAAAGCCCAGGGAACAGTTTCAGGGGAACTAGGTAGGTTCAAAGATGACTGATGCACTAACCAGGCCAATTACTAAGTATACACATATCAAAGAGCTATCCCTCACTGGGAGTTTACCAGACTCAGAGTCCTGATGGAGACACTACAAAAGGTGCCACACTGTCCCCATTCTACAGACAGATTACACGCCATCCCAAGACCAGAATCTACTACAGCACTCTAGACGGAGTTCTGACCACCTCTCTTTGACAAGAAATTTCCAGATGAAACCATGGAGGGAATAAGGAAGATGGTCCCTCTCTTTGATACTGCAAGGATTATGTAGCACTCCTGGTCAGGACTCCAGACAAGCCTCACACCAAAGCTAGCATCCAACTTCCACAGACACCATCCCAAGCCTCTCCTAGAAGCGCAGTCTTTCTTGGGGGATGCAAAATTAAGTTTAAGCTTTCTGGCCACAAACACATTCCAAACATGCCTTCCTTGGGGTTACAGCTGGGTCAGTTTGGGTTGAATTTAAAGTTTTCCCTGAAATTTGTCAAGCTATTTACAAAATGTCTATTGGCTTATGCTTTATCTTTTCTATAGATATCAAATTTGTATTTTTAAATTTAATCTCAGATGGTCATTTATTCAACAAATTCTTAACTGTTTCCAGAACAGCGTGTTCTAGACTCTGGTGATAAACGCGGTGAACAAAACAGTCAAGATTCCTGGGACTGGAGAGAAGGCTCCATCAGTGGTTAAACGCACTGGCTGCTCTCACAGAGGACCCAGGTTCAATTCCCAGCACCCACACGGCAGCTCACGCCCGTCTGTAACTCCAATTCCAGGGATTCTGACACCCTCACACAGACATACACGCAGGTAAAACACCATTGAGCAGAAAATAAAAACAAATTTTAAGAAACAAAACAAAACAGGCAAGATTCCTGAGACCTGACACAACTCTTCGGTGTCTCTCTTCTGGGAACTTTAGACACTTCGGAGCAATGCTGTTCTGTCTTCTCCAGGCTTGCCTCTTATCTCTTAGCTCTATATTCTGATTTCCCAATAAAGTAATGGCCCATACTGCAGGTGACTGTGAACTAGCTAAGTTCATGGACTTACTTTCTTCCTCACCAGAGCAGGACTAGAGCAGTCCCTAAGAAAAACCGCGCAAAACCTAAATCAAGGGGAAGGGGAGGCAGAGCTCTGAGTTCGAGGTCAGCCTGGTTTACACAGTGAGTTCCAGGACAGCCAGCGCTACGCAGGAAAACCCTGTCTCAAACAAAATAAAAGCAACAAAGGTGTAGGGAAGAATGCAAACCACAGAGCAACCTAGGTCACTAGGGAGAACGAGACTGCAGGATGTCAATTAGTGAACTACCAAGAACACTAGCATCATCAAAGACAGGCCACCCTAGGAAGTGGTGAGAGAGTCCATGTCTAGGGGTCACTTAGAAAGAAATAAAGAATTAACATACAGAAACTGAAGCCAGGTGTGAAGTCACAAGCGTATAGTTCCAGCACTTGGAAGGATGATGCAGGAGGAATCTCAAAAAAACAGAAAAACGCCGGGCGTTGGTGGCGCACGCCTTTAATCCCAGCACTCGGGAGGCAGAGGCAGGCGGATCTCTGTGAGTTCGAGGCCAGCCTGGTCTACAGAGTAAGTTCCAGGACAGCCTCCAAAGCCACAGAGAAACCCTGTCTCAAAAAAAAAAAAAAAAAAAAAAAAACCAGAAACACACACACACACACACACACACACACACACACACACACACACACACACGGAGGGAGGGAGGGAGGGAGGGAGGGAGGGAGGGAGGGAGGGAGGGAGGGAGGGAGGGAGGGAGGGAGGGAGGGAGGACAGAGAGAGAGACAACACCAAGGGCCGTAAGTAGAGTGGTCTCTACCTCCAAGTCTGTTCTGGAAGTGAGTGGAGGAACACTTGCCAAGGAGAAGGAGAGACGCATGCGAGTGGGCCTCAGACAACGGCAGCAGACAGAGTAGAGCAGTAAAGACAAGGTACGAAAGTGGACGCCACTGCTCTACAGTGGCCAGCCCAGGGGAAGGCTGGCTCCCCACACCAAGCGTCTGGGGAGGTAGCTCAGTGGTGCAGTGCACACCCAGCGTGCTCCAACCTCTGAGACCAGGGCATGACGGCATGGCTCGGAGGATAAGAGCAGCAGCTGCTCTCGCAAAGGAGCTGGGTTTAATTCTCACCGCCACATGGCAGCTCACAACCACCTATAATTTCAGACCCAGAAGACTGGAAGCCCTCTCCTAGTTTCCGTGAGCACTATGTACCCACGGTACAGCCGTACGTCTAGGTGAAACACCCGTACACCTAAAACGAAAACAAATAAAATCTCAAAAAGTCCTAAGTTGGACCCTAAAGCACGCCAGAGAGGAAATGCAATTAAACAAAAAGAAAAGGAAAGCCGGGCGCGGGCAGTGGTGGCGCACGCCTTTAATCCCAGCACTGGAGAGGCAGAGGCAGGAGAGTCTCTGTGAGTTGTAGGGAGTGAGTTCCAGTGCAGGCTCCAAAGCCACAGAGAAACCCTATCTCGAGAGAAATGAGAGGGGGAGAGAGAGAGGGAGAGGGAGAGAGAGAGAGAAAGCAGAGACCAACAGGGTCAACCAACTAGGAAACCCTCAGTGGACAGTGTCAGAGACAACATTTAGAGCTTGGCACTTCAGGCTCTTTTTGAATTAATACTGAGGGAACCCAGAACTGTGCGCCTCACTCCAAACAAAGCAATTCCTTGTTCTAACCATCCTTCTTTGTCCATCTAGGAAGGTCATTATTTTCCACTGAGGACAAAGCCTCACAGCAGAAGGGACAGAGTGGACACACAGCCATGGGATGTCTAGCCTGCTAGCTCAACGGTGACTTCCCTGGAATGTGGGAGATCTAGGAGACACATAGTCCCTGGTGTAGTAGACTTCAAGTTTGCAACAGAGTAAGGACTTAAGATTTTGTTTTTGTTTTTTTTTTAAGGGATGCTTAAAGCATGGTGTCTTCCAAAAATCCAGAGATAATTTTAGATTGAAAAAAAAAAAAAATCCAGGCTTGCCAAGGGAATCTGAGAACTTTTCTATCTTGGTCTCCAATGCTAACCTACGTATTCGTGTGCAAAAATAGAGGAAGATTAGAATCTCAAATGCCAGACAGAAAAGTTGCCACAACAAACTTGCACTCTTCATATGGAGCCTGTTATCATATGTCAGCAAGAAAGCAAATGAAACAATGATGAAACCTTTTAATATACATTTCATATGTGTATATATCATATTTATATCAAATGTAAAGTATTCCCTGAAAGGAAACGACTTTTTAAAGATTGCAAAAAGAAAAAAAATGTATTATATCCAAGGCACATAAAAACATCTAAACACACACCAAATCAAGTTTGTAAGTAGCCCTTACAAACACGTTCTTAGAACTTTAAGCCTAAAATAAGACTGTCAAGGAAGTTAAAGTTTACTAACGGTTACTGAGATGAATACCCTGCCACTTGGGAAATGTATCTTAAAATAAAAATAAAAACCTAATATAAAAAGCCTATGGCTTTCATCCCAGCACTCGAGAAGCAGAGGTAGAGATATCTCTGTGCGTTTAAGACAGGCCTGGTCTACACAGTGAGACCCTGTCTCAAATGAATGAGTATAAATAACAAAAAACAAAAAAGGGTTAAAATTTTAAGCTGTTATGAGAAGCAAACATAAACAGAATTTCCTACAACACTGGGTTTGAGATTTCCAAACATATCAACAAGGAGAAAAATGGAATGCCTTTGACCCCTCCCCTGTTTGTAAATTTATCCCTAGAAGACAATAATCAGGTAAATCCTTTTTGGCAGAAGCTATTCATCTTGTGACAAAAAAAAAAAAGGAAAACAACCAAATATTCATCGAGGCCTGGATAAATTATGGTACCCGATGGGCTACAACAAAGCCTCTGAAAATGACATGTATAACTATATCTATAGCTACACATATCTATATATATCTATGCACACACACACACACACACGCACACACGCACACGCACACATATGTATGCATTTACTGATGTCACCACAGAATGCTAGCAGTGGCTGTCACCGAATCGTAGGTTTGTGGGGTCCGTGGTCATTTTTTTTCTTCCTGGCCCCCTGACACTCGGCGTACCCCGTAGAGAGAGTGTTTTCACGAGCGCGGAAGGAAATGAATGTCGCCTTCATAATGGCAGTGGGGTGAGGAGGGGCCCTGAGCGAGCTGTCTTCAAACTGGGGGGCTCCCCCACCCCGCCCAGGGCCGAGCGCTCCCCCACCCACCCAGCCACGCACCCCCGGGCAAATCTGGTTGCAGTATAAACAAAATTCTTATCGTGCCAAGCAGGCGCGCTCTTTTTTTTTTTTTCCTCCGCGCCTGCTCCACGCGGGGCAGGAAGACACACCCCTGGACCCCGGCGTTCGCCTCACGGGCGTGGGTCTCCTCCCTCGCCGCCGCCGCCGCCCCCACGGGCTCGGCGGGGAAGCCGCGGAGGGGAAGCCGCGGAGGGGCAGCGGCGCCCGCCCGTGCCCGCGCGGACCCAGGTCGCCCCCAGGCCCGCCAGCCCTCGGGCGCACCGCGCTGCGAGCCTCCCGGGAAGCGGGCGGCGGCGTCCTTCGGCGCCGACGCACCCCAAGGGTCTCGGGTCCCGGGCGCGCGCCCGCGTGGGAGGCCCCTCCGGGCTTCCGTCCGCCCGTCCGCCCGCCCGCCCGGCCAGCGCCCCGCCGAGGAGCCCGGCGTCCTCCACAGCAGGCGGGCGACGGAAGGCGCCGGGGCCGGGGGGAGCGGAGGAGGGAAGGAGAGAGCGGAGCTCCGCGAACTCGCCTCGGCGCCGGCGTCCGCCGCCACCCGGCGCCCGACGCCCACAGCCGAGCCAGCCGGCCAGCCCCCCGCGCCCACCGGCGCCGCACCTCACCTGCGACGCGCGCCCCGGGGCTCCCGGCGCACCGCCCCGGCCCGGCTGTGTACACCGGAAGTGACGTCCGCGGCCGGCCCCGCCCCCGCCCCAGGCGGCCGCTGCGGTTCCTCTCTTTTCCCCCTCCGACCCCTCCCACCGCCGCGGGCGCCGAACCCACCCCTCCCCTCCCCTCCGCTCGTGCTCGCCGGGGCGAGCGGCGGCGCCGCCGTCCTCGGGGCTGGCAGACCCAGCCGGCGAGCCCTTGCTGGAGGGCTCTCGCCTGCGCCCTCTCGCGGGTTTGTCATTGAGACCGGTGACCCAGACGTCGGTCGCTAGACGCCCGTACCTGGCGGGCCGTGTAGAAGCGGGGAGAGCGCGGGGTGGTGTTGCACCGCGCGAATGGTGGCCGCCGCCCGAGAACACTATAGGGTCGCAGACCCGCCGAGCGGCGGCGGTGACGATGTAGCGCCGTCTGTGGCCGGTGGTTGGAGGAGGGAAGGAGAGAGTACCCTGACCTAGTAGTGAGTGACCCGGGAAATTAACCCCGGGGAAAGATCAGGAGCTGAGATCCTAAAAAAGAGCACACACACAGCAATTTTAAACAAACACCTGGAGGAGGAGCGCGACGTGACTGCACACAGCAGGAAGAACAGGCGAAAGGGACCGGGGTACACCGCTGCTCTACTTGTGCGAGCACAAGTTAAAAGCCCCAGGCTTTGCAAAAGAAGGCCTGAGAGATTAAGAAACTAACGTTTTAGGCTGGGAGTGGCGGTGTATGCCTTTTTAATCCCAGCGCTCGGGAGACAAGAAGCAGTCGGATAACTAGGGATTTCAGCCCAGCCTGGGCTACATAGCAAATTCAGGGCCAGCCAGGGCTACATAGTAAGACACTTGTCTCGGAAGGAAGGAAGGAAGGAAGGAAGGAAGGAAGGAAGGAAGGAAGGAAGGAAGGAAGGAAGGAAGGTTTCATCTTCAACAAACCAGACAAGTAGTTAGGGTTAAGACAAGTTAGGGTTAGGGTTTTTATGAGAACGTTGCAAGACCCCAGTTTTAAGCAGGGGGCATCTTGACCACGTTTGGGGAGCTCTCAGGATTGCTCTAGCTGTAGTATGGAGGTCTGGAGAGGGGAGGCAAGAATGGATGTGTGGGGCTGAGGACCAGATTAGCAAAGGACAGGGAGGCCTTGGGTTCGTCCGCAGCCCTGGGGGAAAGAATGGATCTCGATTTTGGTGCAGTCTTTGAAAGCAACAAGACCTTTTCGGGACTGGAGTGTGTTTGGCCCGAAGACCTAGGACACTCACCACTCGGCGATCACCAAAGACCACGTGGCACAGGGAGTGTAAAATTGGCTGTCTTACGCTAATGCAGATTAGAGACGCTTGTACGAGTAACTGACATGGAGGAAATCTTTATTAAAGAGAAAAAAAAGGTAAGAGTAGGAAAGGGTGAGGGAGATGCCGAGATAGATGTTAATATTTAGCACAGGAGGAAATTGAGGCTCAGCCTAGGGAAAGTGGGTCACAGCTAGTCACAAATTGGTCCTGGGGCTTTTTGTGAGGCTGTGACTGAAGACTAGGGCAATACTCAGCTGGCTAATTAGAAGATGTCATATTCTGGGGCCCAGGCGATGGCTCAGTGGTTAAGAGCACTGGTACTCTCTCTTGCAAAAGACATTGACCTGTTTCCCAGCACCCACATGGCGGCTCGAAACCATCTGAAACTCCAGATCCAGGATGTCTGATACCCTCTTCTGACCTCTTCAGGCACCAGGCACTCACATGCTACACATACATACATTCACGTAAAGCACCCATACTCATAAAAGAAAATAAATCTTTTTTTTTTTTTTTTTGGTTTTTCGAGACAGGGTTTCTCTGTGGCTTTGGAGGCTGTCCTGGAACTCGCTCTGTAGACCAGGCTGGCCTCGAACTCACAGAGACCCGCCTGCCTCTGCCTCCCGAGTGCTGGGATTAAAGGTGTGTGCCACCAACGCCCGGCTGTTCCATGTGTGCTATTATTGTCCAGCCATCAAGAGGTTCGCACTCTGCCTGCTGCCCACCCAGTCAGGAGTGGTTTAAATCTCTGTCTGCCATCAAGTACTGCCAGCTACACCTAGCTATCCATTCTTGCAGCTCCTTGTCCATGGGGGGGAGCTGGGGTCTCATTCCTGAAACAGGTGGAGGTCTTCTTAGAAACTAGCTCTTAACAGTTGGCTGCATTAGAAGCAGAACTATATAAAAGAGCAATAGTGCTTAGCATATGTTTCCCCAGGGGTGAGTGCTCATAGAATCTAGCTTCCTCATATAGCCTGGCTTCCCAGAACATATCTGTCTGTCTGTCTTCAGGTCGGCTTGATCACCTCATCCCCGGCTGCAAGCTTCTGTTTCTCAAACCATTAAGGTTCCTAACCTTACGGTTTTAACCCTTAACCTTCCTTTCAGTCCTGAAGTCTAGTCTCATTATAATACATGTGAGCCACTTGTAATTTTCACCATGGACTCACACACACACACACACACACACACACACACACACACACTACCTAAGTCCTGTATCAGTCTGTATTGTGTTCATGGTAGGATTACCCATAAGTAATAGTCAAAGGGCAGAAGGAAATCAATGCCCATTCACGGACAACCGTGGCAGGTACATAGACAATCACCCAGTCTTAAAAGGAGAGGAGACTGGGCTGGGGATTGGCTCGGTGGCGGAACCCTTGCCTAGCATGTGCAAAGGTCGGGGTTAAATCCCTAGCGTCCCAAAAGAAAGTGTGCAGGTAAGAGAAGGAGGGAAAGGGAGAAGATGATGGTAGAGATGGGCGTGGCGGGGCACACAGCTAGACAGAGGCGGGAGGATCAGGAGTTCATCCTCATCCTCAGAGCAAGTCAGGCCAGGCTCCTCTCTAAGCAAAAGGGAGATTAGCCAGGCTGTGGTGGTGCACACCTTTAATCCCCTTCCTCTGAATTCTAGGCCAGCCTGGTCTACAGAACAAGTTCTACGACAGCCGTGACTGTACAAGGACACCCTGTCTCCAAAAACAAAAAAAAAAAGGAAATTCTGGCACACAATACAAATGGATGAACCTTGATTCTCTTTTGAAATTTTTAATTTTATCACATATATATGTATATGTATATATATATATATATTCGTGTTTTGCCTGCGTGTATGTCTGTGTACTACACATGTGCTTGGTGCCTGCGGAAGCCAGAAAGGGCATCAGCTCTTACAGAGTTGTGAGATGCTATGTAGGTCCTAGGAATCAAACCTGAGTCCTCTGGGTCCTCTGGAAGAGCAGTCAGTCCTGTAAACCGCTTAGCCATCTCTCCAGCCCCCAAAAAGAACAATTTTTTTTGGTATTTCGAGATGGGGTTTCTCTGTATTGTTTTGGAGCCTTGCTGGAACTCGCTCTATAGACCAGGCTTGGTCTCAAACTCACAGAGATCCTCCTGCCTCTGCCTCCTGAGTGCTGGGATTAAAAGCGTGCACCACCACCTCCCAGCCAAAAAGAACATTTTTTTTTTTTGGTTTTTACGAGACAGGGTTTCTCTGTATTGCAAAAAGAACATCTTAAAGATAGATATTCAGGGCTGAGGGTGTAGCTTAGTGAAGACCCTTGTCTGGCATTTATGAAGTCTTTGGCTCTGTCTCCTGCACCTGAAGTAGCAGAACGACAAAAGAAAAAGAAATAGTGTATGCTGGAGTGTTCTAATACCTTCTTCTTATACCCTGATACATTGTCTAAGATATGCGAACCTCGGGCATTGTCTTCTTGGTCTGTAAGATATGTGAACCTCATGCATTATCTTCTTTGTCTGTAAGATATGTGAACCTTGTACATTGTCTTCTTGGGCTGTAAGATATGTGAACCTCATACATTGTCTTCTTGGGCTGTAAGATATGTGAACCTCACCAGGCGTTGGTGGCCCACGCCTTTAATCCCAGCACTCGGGAGGCAGAGGCAGGCAGATCACTGTGAGTTCGAGACCAGCCTGGTCTACCGAGCGAGTTCCAGGACAGCCTCCAAAGCCACAGGGAAACCCTGTCTCGAAAAAACAAAAAAACAAACAAACAAACAAACAAAAAGATATGTGAACCTCATACATTGTCTTCTTGGGCTGTGAGATATGTGGACCTCGAAGACTAAGGTAATGACAATGGAGATGAAGAAAATTGGCTAAATTTGGGGAAGACTTTAGAATAAAACTGACGTGGCTGATGCTGACTGCTGAGGGTTAGGAGGAGGACTAACGCCAGTCTCTGGGATGACCATTGTAATGGTGGCTTAGGGGTGGGAGGGAAAGGGTTACAAATAAGAAGATCATGAACACAGAAACCCTGTCTCAAAAAAACAAGGAGGAAGAGGAGGAGGAAGAGGAGGAGGAAGAGACCATGATCAGCAGGGTAGTGGCAGTTACAGCACATGCCTTTAGTCCCAGCATTAAGAGGCAGAGGCGGGTGGATCTCTGAGTTCGAGGCCAGCCTGAACTGCAAAGCTAGTTCTAGGACAGGCAGGGCTACACAGACAAACCCTGTCTCGACAAACAGGAGAAGGAGGAGGAGGAGAAGAGGAAGAAGAAGAAAATGGCTGTGATCCACCTGGCTGTGCCTCTGCACACCTAGAATCCCGACACTCGGGAGGCTGAGCCAAGAGCACTGCCTTGAGGCCGGCCTGAGCTGCAGAGCAAAGCCTGTCTCTAAAAACAAAGAAAGGCTGGGGGGGTGGTGGCGCACGCCTTTAATCCCAGCACTCGGGAGGCAGAGGCAGGCGGATCTCTGTGAGTTCGAGGCCAGCCTGGTCTACAGAGTGAGTTCCAGGACAGCCTACAAAACGATACACCAAACGAAAAACCAAAAAAAAAAAGAAAAGAAAAGAAAAGAAAAAGAAAAAGAAAGGAGGGAGTGTGTGTGTGGGGGGTAGTGGTCACAGGTTCTAACACGACTTTGATATCCAGGGGGAAGCCTGGAGGAGGTTAATCGATCAGGTTCTTTTTTTTTTTTTTTAAGGCCAGAGAGGCGCATGATTATATTCTCAACACTTCAGAGGTGGAGGCTGGAGAGGTAGCTCAGTGGTTAGAACACTGGCTGCCCTTCCCGAGAATGGGAAGTTCCCAGTTCCCGGCTCTCCCATGTCAGTCACCAGCAGTCTATAACTACAGTGTCGGGAGATCCATCCTCTTCATCTGCCCTCCAAGCGCCCTGCGAATACATGGTGCACAGACAGGCAAAACACCCATACAAAAAAATAAAATAAAATAAAAAAGAATTAAAGCTATACAGCAATTTGAGGCAGCCTAGGTTTCATGAGACCCTTTGTCAAGAAACCAAAAAACAAACAAACAAAAAACGAATAAATAGACACAAAGGTTAGAAACAGGGTCTAAGGCACTCCAGGATGCCCCAGATTATGAAGGTGATAACGCGGAGGAAAGGAGCAGCGGCCCTGGGGCTCCATGGCTGGCTGACAGTCAACGCTTCAGAATGGAACCTTCCTCCCTCAGCAGCTACCACAGCAGCTTTTCCAGGAAAGCAGAGAAGGCGAAGCCAGGGTTCTTTGGGGGTTGGGTCGGGCCACCGGGAGGGGTGATTGTGTGACAGATAGGCTGGGTTGCAGGACCTGAGCTACAAGAGCAGGGAGCTGGCAGACAGGAGGGCTCTGTGCTGTTAGTGGCTGCTGATGTCATCGTGCTGGTGTGCCCTGGAAAGGTACCGGGAGTGAGGGTAACAGGCTTTGGAGGGCCACTCTCGGCTCCTACAGTCTCAGAGTGACCCTGTCTCTGTGTCTCTGTGTGTCGCTCTCTCTCTTTCTGGAACTGGCGGTTTCTCCTGCATGTTAAACAAGCCAGTACCCCTGATCTATCTCTCCAGCCTCTTTTTCTTTACTTTCTCTTTTGAGGTGGTCTCACTGAGTTGCCCAGGAATGACGTGAGCTTGTGAAACCTCCTGCCTCAGCTTCCCGAGTAGTTGAGATTTAGGCCTGTGCCTCCAGGCCTGGGTAAAGTCATCTCTTACTCATAGAATCTCTTAGCTATGGCTATTGCCCCCAATGGTAATTAGACCTTGCCACAGATACCTCCAGTGACCACGCTTCGTAAGCACTTAGAACTTTTCCTCTTTTCCTACTACTTAGAGATTGAGCCCAGGACCTCACGAATGCCAGCCAAGCTCTCCACTACTGAGCTATACACCCCCCACCCTCACCTCACCCCCCCACCCTCACCCACCCTCACCCCACCCCCACCCCACCCCGCCAGTCATGCCAGCCAAGCTCTCCATTTTAGGGCTGGAGTTGGAACCCATGACCAAACACACACATAGTAAGCTAAGCACACTCTATCACTGAGCAGAGTCCCTAACCCTGGTCAACAAGTAGTCCTCTACCCTTGTAGCCCACTCTAAGCTGTCTTTGAAATCATTTCTTCTTAACTTAACTCCAGTCAGTAGTCAAAATGTGCTGGAAACTGCCTCAGCCCAGGGCTTGGAAACCCACTTAGAGTCATATATGCAATTTTTGTTTTCTCAAGACAGGAGTTTCTCTTTGTAGCCCAGGCTGGCCTGGAACTCACAGAGATCCACCTGCCTCTGCCTCCCCAGTGCTGGCATCAAAGGTGTGTGGCACCATCACCTGGCCATTTATTGGTTTCTTGACATAGGGTCTCACGAAGCCTAGCTGGCCAAGAATGACCTTGACTTCATCAACCTGCCTCATGTCTGAAGTACTAAGGTTACAAATTCATAACATTCCTCTGGCCTTAAAAAACAAACGAACAAACAAAAAAAAACCCAAAAAACCCTAATCAATGAATTAATATCCACTGTCTCACTGTGTAATCCAAGCTGCCCACCATGAGTCTAGGTGAAGACAGTCTGAGCCAGACTATGACAGTCTCTGAAGTGGTTGCCTGTGCAATGTGAGCAGAACTCAGACACTCTTCTTTTTTTTTTCTTTTTTTTTTTTTTCGAGACAGGGTTTCTCTGTGGCTTTGGAGGCTGTCCTGGAACTCGCTCTGTAGACCAGGCTGGCCTCGAACTCACAGAGATCCGCCTGCCTCTGCCTCCCAAGTGCTGGGATTAAAGGCGTGCGCCACCAACACCCGGCCTCAGACACTCTTTTAGGTTAAACAGGCCGAACGGTACTAGACCTGCCTTCTGCCTCAGTGAGATGGAGCACAGAGACGCACTTGGCCTTGGCTGGAGCTGGCCCTCCTTGCTGAGAGCAAAAGCAGGTTTGCTGGCTTTCAGGAGGGCTCCGCATTCCTCCTGTCAGAAAAGCCAGAGTGAGAACATCTCGCGTCCAGGGCTCCCGGGGATTCTGGAACTGATTTTTTTCCTAAGCAGTCAAGGTTATTAATGTTGGCTGTGCTTGTTCGAGACAGCAGGAGCGAGGCTTCTAGGCTGGCCTCTTCCGTGTTAGTTTTAGTGAGAACCTCTGAAAGGAGAGCCTTCAGGGAAGGCTCTTCACAGCCAAGTCTTCTTGGTGGGGCCGGGGAGCAATGGCCTGAATCTGGAGAGAGAAACATTTTGTGGGGGCCCTCCCTCGAGCAGGATGTGAAAGCTACAAGTTGGACTGGGAGCTCCCTCCTGGGTGAGTTCCTGCATTCCAGAGGCCACAGGATTGGGGAGCAGGTCTGGAGCGGGCTGGCCAGACATTCTGGGTACAGAGCAGCTGCTGGGTATGGACTGGGGCTGGGGCCAGGTCAAGCCAATAGCTCCGGCGGCCTAACAGGCAGGAAGGGAGTCAGGGTCAGTGTGAGCTGTGTGCAAACGGGGAAACCTCTCCCCCAGTCTCCAGATTGCTCCCCTCAGGAGGGCTCTCCTTTGCTTCCTTTCTCCCTGTCTGAGCAGCGGCTCCTCCACAACACTGACCACCTCCGTAGGCTGGAAACAGCTCTGCTGTGGCTAAGAAGCTTAATCAAAGCTGTTACGCATCCATGCCTGCGTGCGTGCGTGCGTGTGTGGTGTGTGTGTGTGTGTGTGTGTGTGTGTGTGTGTGTGTGTGTGTGTGTGTGTGTGGTGGCAGGGATTGAACTCAGAGCCTGGTCCAAGATAAATGAAATGCTCCACCACTGAACTATACCCTCCCAGATCTTGCCTTCTCTAAAATGAAGATCTGCCTATTTAATGTGTATAGGTGCTTTGCCTACATGTATGTACATATGTGTACTTTGTGCATGCTTCGAGGCTGCAGAAGGAGGCACCAGATCCCCTGGAACTGGAGTCACAGAAGGTTGTGAGCTGTCACATGGGTGCTGGGAACTGCACCTGGGTCCTCTGCAGGAGCAGAAAGTGCTGGTAACCTTGGAGCTTCCTCTGCAGCCTGGGATGCTTTTTTTTTTTCCGGTTTTTCAAGACAGGGTTTCTCTGTGGCTTTGGAGGCTGTCCTGGAACTCGCTCTGTAGACCAGGCTGGCCTCGAACTCACAGAGATCCACCTGCCTCTGCCTCCCGAGTGCTGGGATTAAAGGCATGCGCCACCAAGCCCGGCGCCTGGGATGCTTTTTGGAGGCATCCTTACTATGTAGGTCAAGCTGCCCTTGAACTCCAGATTCTCTTGGGTCAACCCCCTGAGTGTTGGGGTCACAAGCATCTCACCACATATCCGGTCAAATGTCCTGCTTCTGTCATCCTCACTTCTGAATCCTGGATGGCTTTATTGTGGTTGAAAGACCCCGGCCCAGCACAGGTGGCTGAGGCCTATGGAAAATTCCTTTCCCCCACAGCTCAGCCGAAGAGTCATTTTTGATCAGAAGGAAGCTCAGCTCAAGGTCTTTACAGCTGAATAGTCACTACTATCTCTGTCCAGGCAGGACACAGGTGTCTGCTATCTACATAGCGTCTGCATAGCCAGCCCAGCAAGACTGGGCAGGCACAGAGACCTATTGTTCCTCAGATAGGGCCAAGGCCGAGACTTGAGTTCTGAGAGAAACCTCAATAGCCCTCATTCTGAGCCCCCCGGCCTCATTTATATTGTCCAATCAGGGTCCTGTAACTAGGCTTCTTGCTTCTGTACTCCGCTTTTTGCTATAAAAGGACCCCTGAGTCCCCAGCTCGGGGCGCTCAGCCCCCCAAGACTGAGACGCCCGGGTACCCGTGTGTAAATAAAGCCTCTTGCTGTTTGCATCCAAGGTCGTGTCTCGGTGTTCCTTGGGTTCGTGTCTCCCTCCCCGTGAAAGTCCCCCGACTGGGGTCTTTCATTTGGTGCATTGGCCGGGAAGTTGAGACCCCGCCCAGGGACCACCGACCCACTTCTGGGAGGTAAGAATTGTCCGGACTAAATTTCTGTTGTTTCTGTTGTCTGCTGTCTGTCTATGCCTGTTATTCTCTCGCGCCTGCGTTTGTAGTATACAGCTGTATGCATTTGTAAGCTTCAGGAGACATCCTGGTAGCGTTTGGAGTACTCTGTTGTTTGGGGCCCCGTTTGTATTTGGAGTACTCATTTGTAGGGGTGGATGTCAATCTGCCCCGTTTGTATTTGGAGTTCTTAGGAACCGTTTGTTTGGGATAGATGCCTAGGAATCTGCCCCGTCTGTTTGGAGCACCTCCACTGACAGAGGGATTTTCTATCCTGGTAGGGGACGAGGGCGGGAGGCCCCCGACCTCGAGCCCAACTGAAGTTTTGCTTTCGACTTTACGCCGAAGCCGCGCAGCGAAAATCTGTTCGTTTTTGTTTCTTGTTTGTTTGTTTGTCTTAGTCATCACTCTCGAGAAGATGGGCCAGAAAGTTACCACTCCGCTCAGTTTGACCATTTCACATTGGCCACAGGTTCAGGAGTATGCTCGTAACCGGACTGTCGATGTGCGCAAGAAGGAATGGATCACCTTTTGCTCTTCCGAGTGGCCAGCTTTAAATGTTGGCTGGCCCCGGGATGGCACCTTTAACTCCCAAATTATCTTCCAGGTGAAAGAGAAAGTGATGGATCCTGGGCCCCACGGCCGCCCGGACCAAGTGCCCTACATAGTCACCTGGGAAGCGTTAGTTCATAACCCTCCTGCCTGGGTGCGTCCCTTTGTGCACCCCGGAGGTTCCCCCTCTCCCTCTTCCCTAACCCCCGCCAATTCCAACCCATCCGCACCCCCCCTTCCGCCCCCTTTGACCCCCTCCCCGTATCCTCAGTCCTCCCACTCTGGCCTGTACCCCACCGTAACTAAGCAGAAAGAGAAAAAAGGAGACCCCAAAGTCCTCCCTCCAGAAGACGGTCTCCTGTTGGATCTACTGACGGAGGAACCCCCACCGTACCAGGCTCCTCCAGCAGGTCAACCGGTGGCAGCTGAGGCCGCAGCGGCAGCTGAGGCCCAACCTTCGCCTCCCACTGACCCGGAGCCCTCACCTATGGCCTCTAGACTGCGAGGCCGCAGGGAGCAGCCCGCTCCAGATTCCACTGCCCTGCCCCTCCGGACGGGCCATGATGGCCAATTACAGTATTGGCCGTTTTCTGCCTCTGATCTTTATAACTGGAAAAATAATAACCCCTCCTTTTCAGCAGATCCTGTGAGACTGACTGATTTATTGGAGTCGGTACTTACTACCCACCAGCCCACCTGGGACGATTGCCAACAGCTCTTACAGGTTCTCCTCACTTCGGAGGAAAAACAACGGGTCCTTCTTGAAGCCCGGAAGAATGTTCTCGGGGCAAATGGACAACCTACGCAGCTCCCAAATGAAATTGATGCTGCCTTTCCCCTTGACCGCCCAGATTGGGACTTCACCACTGAGGCAGGTAGGACCCATCTGCGTCTTTATCGCCAGTTGCTTGTAGCGGGTCTCCGAGGGGCAGGGAAACGCCCTACCAATTTGGCCCAGGTAAGACAGATTGTTCAGAAGGCAGAGGAATCCCCAGCTGCATTTTTAGAGAGGCTTAAGGAAGCTTACAGAATGTATACTCCATATGACCCTGAGGACCCCGGGCAAACTACTAGCCTGACCATGTCCTTCATTTGGCAGTCGGCCGCTGACATTAGAAACAAATTGCAGCGGCTAGAGAATTTACAGGGGTATACACTACCAGATGTATTAAAAGAGGCGGAGCGCATCTTTAATAAGAGAGAAACACAGGAAGAAAGGGAAGAGAGATGGAGAAAAGAGGACCAAGAAAGGGCAGAACGTCAGAGACAGGAAATGGAAGAGAGGGACGAGAAGCGTAATAGAGAGATGACTAAACTGTTGGCCACAGTAGTCGCAGAGCAGAGACAGGATAGACAGAGAGAGGGACAAAGGGGGCCTCGCCTAGAGAGAGACCAATGTGCATATTGCAAGGAGAGAGGACACTGGGCTAGAGAATGTCCCAGGAACAAGAAACAAAGAAGGACATTTCAAAGGCCAAAACCCCGTTCTCAGACCTCTGACCTCCTGAGCCTCGAAGATTAGGGAGGTCAGGGCCAGGAGCCCCCCCCCCTGAGCCCCGGATAACCATACCAGTAGGGGGGGCGCCCGGTCACCTTCCTGGTCGACACGGGGGCTCAACACTCTGTTCTAAATCGGTCACCCGGCCCCCTGAGCCGACGAACTGCCTGGGTACAAGGAGCTACCGGTGGGAAGCAATATCGATGGACCACGGACCGCCAGCTCCACCTAGCGACCGGTAAGGTGATGCACTCCTTTTTACATGTTCCTGACTGTCCATACCCCCTCCTGGGTCGAGACCTCCTAACGAAGTTAAAGGCTCAAGTACATTTCGAGAAAGCCAACATAAGAGTCACGGGGCCAGAAGGGGCCCCACTCACGGTGCTGACCATAGCCTTAGAAGAGGAATATAGAATACATGAACCCAAGGATGACTCTTTTAAGGTCGAGGACCGCTGGTTGACTGACTTTCCCCAGTCCTGGGCAGAGACTGGAGGAATGGGATTAGCCCTCCAGCAGGCTCCCATCATAGTCCATTTAAAAGCATCTGCTCTCCCGGCCTCAATTAAACAATATCCCATGTCCCGGGAGGCCCGCGATGGAATCAAACCTCACATTAAGAGGCTACTGGAGCAGGGCATTCTAACCCCCTGCCGGTCCCCCTGGAACACTCCCCTGTTGCCAGTCAAAAAGCCCGGAACCAATGACTATAGGCCGGTCCAGGACCTCCGGGAGGTCAATAAGCGGGTTGAGGACATACACCCCACGGTCCCCAATCCCTATAACCTCCTGAGTGGACTGCCACCTGACTATATTTGGTACTCAGTCCTGGATTTAAAGGATGCCTTCTTCTGCTTGCGGTTACACAAAGACAGTCAGCCACTGTTTGCCTTTGAATGGCAGGATGCAGACTTGGGAATCTCGGGACAACTTACATGGACTAGGTTGCCCCAAGGGTTCAAAAATAGCCCCACCCTCTTTGATGAGGCCTTGCATCAGGATTTGGCCGGATTTAGAGTCCACAACCCTGAGATCATCCTCTTACAATATGTGGATGACATCCTGATAGCCACCAAAACAGAGGAGGAATGCCTTAGGGGGACAGAAGCTCTCTTAAAGACTTTAGGAGACTTGGGGTACAGGGCCTCTGCCAAAAAGGCCCAAATCTGCCGGACCCAGGTCACCTACTTGGGGTACAAAATCCAGGATGGAAAACGTTGGCTAACAGAAGCCCGCAAACAGGCCATACTTGACATCCCTCCTCCCAAGACCCCCCCGAAAACTGCGGGAATTCTTGGGAACAGCAGGTTTCTGTAGACTGTGGATCCCCGGGTTCGCGGAAATGGCAGCCCCCCTGTACCCCCTCACCAAGACGGGGGCTACTTTTGACTGGGGGGAGAGCCAGGAGAAAGCCTTCATGAACATCAAGAAGGCTCTGCTCTGCTCCCCAGCTCTGGGGTTACCTGACCTGACTAAACCCTTTGACTTATTCGTGGCTGAGCAAGAGGGTTATGCGAAGGGGGTCCTAACTCAAAAACTTGGGCCCTGGAGACGACCGGTTGCCTACCTATCTAAGAGATTAGACCCCGTAGCGTCAGGATGGCCCCCATGTCTCCGCATGATCGCCGCCACCACAGTTCTCATAAAGGACTCTCACAAATTGACTTTGGGACAGCCTTTGACTATCTATGCCCCCCCATGCTATGGAGGCGGTCATCAGACAGCCACCGGGCCGCTGGCTCACCAATGCCAGGATGACTCATTACCAGACTCTGTTGCTGGACAAGGACCGAATTCACTTCGGGGCTCCGGTGACCCTGAACCCCGCCTCGTTACTTCCCCTCCCCGGGGAAGCAGAGACTCATGACTGCTTGCAGGTCCTGGCTGAAGTCCATGGGACGAGAGCTGACCTCACGGATCAACCCCTTCCCAACCCTGACCTTGTCTGGTTCACGGACGGAAGCAGCTTTGTACATCAAGGGGAGCGGAAAGCAGGTGCTGCAGTGACAACTGAGTCAGAAACAATTTGGGCCGAGGCCCTGCCGCCAGGAACATCGGCTCAACGAGCAGAACTGATTGCCTTGACACAGGCCCTGAGACTGGCAGAAGGTAAGAAACTCACTGTCTATACAGACAGCCGCTACGCTTTTGCCACCGCTCACATCCATGGTGAAATTTATAGGCGAAGGGGGCTATTGACCTCAGAGGGCAGAGATATTAAAAACAAAAAGGAAATCCTGGCCCTTTTAGAGGCTCTGCACCTGCCAACCGCCCTCAGTATTATACATTGCCCAGGGCATCAGAAAGGTGACAGTCCAGTCGCCCGGGGAAACCGGAGGGCAGACCTGGCTGCCCGGGAGGCTGCCCTGGCTTTGGAAAGCAGCAGTCACCTCCTCCAGGCAGCTGTAGTCCCTGTAACTAATGAGGCTTCCGAGAAGACCTCCCCGTCATGGGACTATGAGATAAAAGATATCAAAGCCATGAAAAGACTGGGGGCGACCCGAGTACATGATGGTCTCTGGACCTACCAAGGAAAAACTGTCCTTCCCCGCCTAATGACTAGATATTTGGTTAACAGCCTACACAAACTCACTCATTTGAGCTCCAGGAAAATGAGAGAACTGTTAGCCCGGGAAGAAAATACTCGCTACCTGTTGGGAATAGAAGAAATACTAAAACAAGTGACTGAGCAATGTGATGCCTGCGCCCGCGTCAATATGACCAGGCTAAAGCTACCCATGGGGACTCGAGCTCGTGGGCACCGGCCTGGGGTGCATTGGGAAATAGATTTCACAGAAATCAGACCAGGAAAATATGGATACAAGTACCTCCTGGTTTTTGTTGACACCTTCTCGGGATGGACTGAAGCCTACCCCACCAAGCACGAGACGGCAAAGGTGGTCACCAAGAAACTTCTTGAAGAAATCTTCCCCCGTTATGGAATGCCACAGGTATTGGGGACAGACAACGGGCCTGCCTTTGTTTCTCAGGTAAGTCAGTCTGTGGCCACCTTGTTGGGGATTGATTGGAAATTACATTGTGCTTATCGACCCCAAAGTTCAGGGCAGGTAGAGCGTATGAATAGAACCATTAAGGAGACTATAACTAAATTATCGCTGGCAGCTGGCACTAAAGATTGGGTCCTCTTGCTCCCCCTTGCCCTCTATCGTGCCCGGAATACACCGGGCCCCCATGGCCTCACCCCTTTTGAAATTCTGTATGGAACCACCGTTCCCTTTGTTCAGTTCTTTGACCAAGATATTTCTGACTATGCCAATTCCTCCTCTCTTCAAGCTCACCTGCAGGCACTTCAGCTGGTTCAGCAGGAAGTCTGGAAGCCTCTGGCCCAAGCCTACCGAGACCAGAGGAAACACCCTATCGTCCCTCACTCATACCTCGTGGGAGACAGCGTTTGGGTCCGGCGCCACCAGGCTAAGAACCTTGAACCCCGCTGGAAGGGACCATACACAGTCCTGTTGACCACCCCTACTGCTCTCAAGGTGGACGGGATTGCTGCTTGGATACACGCCTCGCACGTAAAAGCTGCCTTCCCTGAGGATCCGGACTCAGGATGGAAAGCTCAACGCACTCAAAATCCTTTAAAAATAAAACTTACCCGCTCCCCTCCCTCCTGCTAATAGCCCTCCTCATAAAATCAGACACTGGTATGGCCTCCAGTCCCCATACCGTTTATAAATTAACCTGGGAGGTTCTCTCCCAGATGGGGGAGGTCATTTATGCTGTCACGGAACCACATGCACTTGGGACATGGTGGCCTACTCTATGGCCTGAATTTTGTGATTTGGTAGCAGGGTTGAACACTTGGGACATTCCCCATTGCCACCCAAAGGCATGCACCAGTGGTTCCCACCTTTACAGACGTCGACGTACATTCATATTCATGGACCCTAGAGAAACCACCCCCGGGTGTGTTAGTCGCAGAGCCAGAGAGCAGCTACATTCACAGGACTTCTATGTCTGCCCCCGAGATGGACGTACCTGGCAACAGGCCCGGAAATGTGGGGGACATGATTCCTTTTTCTGTGCAGCTTGGGGGTGCGAGACTACAGGGGATGCGTATTGGAGGCCATCCTCATCCTGGGATAAAATACAGGTACGCAGAGGCTGGGACAAAAGACAATCTGGAATGATAAGTATGCCCCTTGCCATTTCCTTCACTGCGCAGGGAAAGCAAGCCCCGGACTGGCAGACTGGATATACCTGGGGTTTGCGTTGGTATCTATATGGGACAGACAGGGGAGTAATCTTTACAATCAGATGTAAGATGGCTCCGGTTAATCCACAGGCCATAGGCCCTAACCAGGTTCTTGCTGATCAAAAGCAGCCTAGCTTACTCATGCCCAAGGCTGATACCAGGCCTCTGAACCTGCCTAAAACCACAGCCGCTCCTGCGCCTACAGAAAGCACTCCCAAACCCCCCTCCTTGGGTCCCTCCCTTGAAGGCACGGGAGATAGAATATTAGCCCTAATCAAAGGGACATATGCCACTCTGAATTTAACTCGCCCAGATAAGACTAAGGAATGTTGGCTTTGTCTGACTCCGCAACCTCCCTATTATGAAGGCTTAGCGGTTATGGGCGAATATACAGATCAGGCCACAGCCGAGGCTCTTTGTGGGACAGCCATGCAACATAAATTGACCATCTCAGAAGTGTCTGGAAAGGGGCTATGTATAGGTAACGTCCCCACCACGCATCAAGGACTATGCAATGCCACTGAGCCTTTGCCCCAAAGTGGCCGCTACTTGATAGCCCCCAATGGGACATATTGGGCATGCAACACTGGATTAACCCCTTGTGTCTCCACCACGGTACTAGGTGCCACCATTGACTATTGTGTTCTGATAGAATTATGGCCTAAGGTAATTTACCACCCCTCTGACTATGACATGATAAGTACTGGCCGCATTAAGAGGGAACCTATCTCCATCACTACTGCCATCCTACTAGGAGGACTAACCATGGGAGGCATAGCAGCAGGAATAGGAACCGGTACTGCCGCACTGCAGGAAACTAAACAGTTCCAACTCCTACAACAAGTAATGCGTGCAGATATTCGGTCTTTAGAGGAATCTGTCGCTGCCCTGGAAAAGTCTCTGTCCTCCCTGGCAGAAGTAGCCCTCCAAAACAGAAGGGGACTAGACCTCTTATTTTTACAGCAAGGGGGAATTTGTGCGGCCCTTAAAGAAGAATGCTGCTTTTACGCAGACCATACCGGAGTGGTAAGAGATAACCTGGCTAAAATAAAAGAAAGACGCCAAAAGTACCACCAATTAATTGAGTCCCAACAGGGATGGTTTCAGAATTGGTATAACAGGTCCCCTTGGTATTCGACTCTCATATCCACCATTATGGGACCCCTGATCATTATATTGCTGATTCTGATGTTCGGGCCATGCATCTTAAACAGATTAATCCAGTTTATAAAGGAAAGGTTATCAATTGTACAATCACTGGTTTTGACTCAACAATACCAGCAGCTAAAGCAAAGGGATTTCGAGATGGCAGAAACCTCTGAATGAAAGATTTCATTCAGTTACAAGAGCAATGGGGGAATGAAAGACCCCGGCCCAGCACAGGTGGCTGAGGCCTATGGAAAATTCCTTTCCCCCACAGCTCAGCCGAAGAGTCATTTTTGATCAGAAGGAAGCTCAGCTCAAGGTCTTTACAGCTGAATAGTCACTACTATCTCTGTCCAGGCAGGACACAGGTGTCTGCTATCTACATAGCGTCTGCATAGCCAGCCCAGCAAGACTGGGCAGGCACAGAGACCTATTGTTCCTCAGATAGGGCCAAGGCCGAGACTTGAGTTCTGAGAGAAACCTCAATAGCCCTCATTCTGAGCCCCCCGGCCTCATTTATATTGTCCAATCAGGGTCCTGTAACTAGGCTTCTTGCTTCTGTACTCCGCTTTTTGCTATAAAAGGACCCCTGAGTCCCCAGCTCGGGGCGCTCAGCCCCCCAAGACTGAGACGCCCGGGTACCCGTGTGTAAATAAAGCCTCTTGCTGTTTGCATCCAAGGTCGTGTCTCGGTGTTCCTTGGGTTCGTGTCTCCCTCCCCGTGAAAGTCCCCCGACTGGGGTCTTTCATGGTGAGGAGTTAGGGCTGGGAATTTCTAATGTCTGGGCTTGCCAAGACAGGAGGCCTAATCCAAAGGAAAATCTGATGCTATGCCTAAATTCCAGCTACCCTGGATGCTGAGCCAGGAGGACCACACGTTCAGAGCCAACCTGGACTGTGGAGTGAGTTCAAAGTTAGTCTGAGCTTGGGCTTCAGTAAGACCTGTGTTAAAATAAAAAGGGAGCATCGGGTGTTGGTGGGGCACACCTTTAATCACAACATTCGGGAGGCAGAGGCAGGCGTATCTCTGTGAGTTCGAGACCAGCCTGGTCTACAGAGTGAGTTCCAGGACAGCCTCCAAAGCCACAGAGAAACCCTGTCTCGAAAAACCGAAAAATAAATAAATAAATAAATAAATAAAAATTTAATCCCAGCACTCGGGAGGCAGAGGCAGGCGGATCTCTGTGAGTTTGAGGCCAGCCTGGTCTACAGAGCGAGTTCCAGGACAGGGTCCAAGGCAACAGAGAAACCCTGTCTGGAAAAACCAAAAGTAAAAATAAATAAAAAGGGAAAGGAAGGCTGGGTGCAGCTCAGGAATAACAAGCTTGCTTATCATGTGCCAGGCTGTGGGTGGGAGACTACATCCCACACGAGAATTGAAAGCCACGTGTGGCGTTCTCTGCGAGTTCAAGGCTAGCCCTGTAGAGAATGCCATGACAGCCAGGGGACAAGGTGAGACCTTGCCTTGTCTCTAAATAAGTAAATAAATAAATAAAATAAAAGGTCACCTCACCAGGAAGCTACACCCAACCAATGACCTACCAAGAAGGGTGAACAGACCCCCCACAAACGGCCAGGGGTTCCTGAAAAGGGATGAAAGGTATTTGGGGCTCTGGCCTCAGGTGGGGTCCCCTGAAAGCCAAGGGTGACTCCAGATTGTCTAGTTTGCAGCCAACAGAGCCAAGGCCCTGTGGTGTATGGTCCCGGCCAATGACAGCTTCAAGAACTCTAAGGGGCATTCTGTGCCTTTGGTACTACAAGACACAACCTTGAGAGGTTAAGGATGGAGTCCATCAGTGGTGGTTCAGGCCTTTAATCCCAGCACTCTGGAGGCAGAGGCAGGCAGATCTCTGCGAGTTCAACGCCAGGCTGGACTACAAAGCGAGTTCTCGGACAGCCAAGACTACACAGAGAAACCCTGTCTGGAAAAAAAAAAACCACAATGAAAAGGAGTTCTTGGTTGCACTCTTTCTGGAGATTCCCACCCAGGGGCCAAGGATAAGGGAGGAATGTACAATCTATCTGATTGTACAGCTGACTCTGTGGCCATGCCTGCCCCCCCCCCTTCCCTGCGTGTGGGTGGACTTTCATTTTGGTTGTCAAAATGTAATAACCCCATCTCCTTGTCACTGGAACAAGAGAGGATTCATTAGCTCGAACAAAAAGGCACTTGTGGCCACCGGAACAACTGTCCTTGGCAACAGCCCTGATGCCCGGGGGGTGGCTCACACAGGGGCACTCTGCAGCCTATCAGTTCCCTCTGGGCAGAGCAGGATGGAGGCTCCAAGGGGTCAGTCTCCAACCCTTCCACATAAACCAACTCTGAGATTACTATGTGGCTCCTGTCAGTCATTGCACAAATGTGTGTGTGTGTGTGAGAGAGAGAGAGAGAGAGTGCACACATGTATGTGTGTGTCTGTGTGTGTGTTAAGAATGGAACCCAGAAGGCTGGGCTGGTCTACAGGGCGAGTTCCAGGACAGCCTCCAAAGCCACAGAGAAACCCTGTCTCGAAAAACCAAAAAAAAAAAAAAAAAAAAAAAAAAAAAAAGAATGGAACCCAGAGCCGGGTGTTGGTGGCACACGCCTTTAATCCCAGCACTGGGGAGGCAGAGGCAGGTGGATCTCTGTGAGTTCGAGGCCAGCCTGGTCTACAGAGCGAGTTCCAGGACAGCCTCCAAAACAATACAGAGAAACCCTGTCTGGAAAAAAAAAAAAAAAGAACCCAGAGCCTTGACTGTGCCAGGCAAATGTTTTACCACTGATCCCCCCACCCTAAATACATAAATTAGCTCTCAGCACAGCCAGTCTTCACATGCCAATTGAAACTTCAGCCCCAAACGAGGGATAGCGAAGTTGCCCCTGGCTGAGTAGCAATGTGACTAGCTGTGACATGGTTACATAACCAGAGCACTGGTTACAAAGCCTGGATTTGAACCTTGGACTCCTTCCCAAAGGTGGCCTTGGACACCCAAACCAAGACCTATCTCCTTTTCTAAAACATGTAGCCCAGGATAGCCTTTAACTTCTGACTCTCCTGCACCCATGGCCTTCCTTCCTTCCTTCCTTCCTTTTTTTTTTTTTTTTGGCACCAGACATTGAGCTTAGGGCCTCGTGCGTGTTATGCAAGCACTCCACCGACTGAGCCTCGTCCCCAGGTCTATCCAGCTCAGCTCTGGTTTGATGCAGGTACCAGAGGGTAGGAGCATGCCCAGCAGACCCCTCTGCACTGGGCAGCGGCTGCCACCCACATAGAGTACAGGAGTGGTTCCTGTAGCCTTCATACAGCAGAGAGAGTGGCGAGGGTAGGGCTGTCTCCTCCCTGTCCTCCTTTTCAGGGCTCAGGTCCTCACAGTACCTAGCAAGGCTGGCTCTAACCTTAACTCTAACCTACATGGCTGTTAGGGGATCATGCTGTCAATCTGGGGCAGAGCTGAGTACAGCCTAATATTTACAGCCAAGCTGATAGAGGTATCAGGGGAAAAGGCTAAGTTTGTGGCCTAAAACTCGACTCCATCTGCAATGGTTTCATTTTGCTGTTACGGGAGAGAATGATTAACCACAGCCAGTCACGAATCTGTGTGACACCACCCCGCTCCATGGAGGGCTCAGAGTAAACTGGGAAACTTCAGGCAACCTTGGAATCACTGTCCCGCTGAGCTTCCTTCCAACCAGGGCTCAGGAAAAGGAGGGCCACTGAGATGGCTCAGTGAGTGAAGGCGCTTGCCACCAAGCCTGATGACCTGAGTTCAAGCCCTAGGGCCCACGTGGTGGAAGGAGAGAACCAACCCCTGTAAGTTGTCCTTTGAGCTACACACACACACACACACACACACACACACACACACACACACACACACACACACACACACACACACAAATAAATGCAATAAAACATTTGACAGGTCGGTCGGGTGGTGGTGGTGAACGCCTTTAATCCCAGCACTTGGGAAGCAGAGATGCGCGGATATCTGTCTGTGAGTTCGAAGCCAGACTGGTCTACAGAGTGAGTTCTGGGATAGCTGGGATGGTTACACAGAGAAACCCTGTGTCAGACAAACAAACAAAAATGCCACACACACACACTCACACACACACAGAGAGAGAGAGAAACAGAGAGAGAGGGAGGGAGGGAGAGAGAGAGGGAGAGAGAGAGAGAGAGAGAGAGAGAGAGAGAGAGAGAGAGAGAGAGAGAGAGAGAGAGCTGAGTCTAGAAAGTTTTCTTAGATTGCTCGCCCCCACACACAGGTTTCTGGTGCATGGGTCTCTTTGAAAGCATGTTTTCATGGGGTCCCCCTTGTAGAATGGTCTCCCCCAAATCCTCCACTCTAAGTTTTCAGTCACAGGATTTGTCTCACGGCAGAACTCTGGTCGTGTGGCCCCCTGTGACCCGTGAGCCGAGGTGATACTCATTGCATACTCCACTGGGTCTCTAGTATCTGGTGTAGCACTCAGCAAGCCACGGGGTTCGCCAAGGGACTCGGGAATGCATTCAGCGCATCTCTGAGCACCTAGGCACCGTGTTAGGTACTGGGGAAAGACTGGTGAATGAGGAAAAGGTAAGAGCCGACTGGATGACTCAGAAGGCAAAGGCACTTTGCTGCACAAGTCCGATGAGCAGAGTTTGAGTCCCAGAGCCCGGGGAAATGTGCAGAGAACTGACTCCACAAAACTGTGCTCTGACCTTCTCCACACATGCGCTGCGGGGAGGGCATGTGGGCAGTTACACGTGCTCTCATACAATAACAACAAAGGGCTTTTTTTCTTTTTGGTTATTTTTCTTATTTTTTTTTTAAGATTTATTTATTTATGGTCTACAGAGTGAGTTCCAGGACAGCCTCCAAAGCAATACAGAGAAACCCTGTCTTGAAAAACCAAAAAAAAAACAAAAACAAAAAACAAAAAAACAAAAAACAAAAAAAACAAAAAAAAAGAAAGAAAGAAAACAAAACCAAACAATCCCTCCCTCCAAAAAGAAAAAGAATGTTTTCTTTTGGGTGTTTTGCCTCGTTTTGAGCCAGGATCTCACTATGCATCCCTGGGTGTCCTGGAATTCGATATATAAACCTGAACTCACAGAGCTCTACCTGCCTCTGCCTCCCAAGAGCTGGGATTAAAGGCGTGTGCCAATGACCTGGCAAAGGCTGTCCTGTTTAAATGAGCATTTTCTGCCTTATTTACTTATTTTTTGAGGTGAGGTTTTGCTTTGTTCTGTTTTCTGAAAAGGCTCACTATGTAGTCCTGGCTGGCTTAGAACTTGATTTGTAGATCAGGCCAGCTTCAAGCTCTTGCTTCCTGAGGGCAGGAATTAAGAGCACGTAGTGACATGCCCTGGAAGGCTCTTGTTTGGGTTTAGCTCGGGGTAGCCTTGAATTATTAATTCTCCTGCATCAGCTTCCTGAGTGCCAGGGATTCAGGTGGCTGCTGTCACGCCTGGATAAATTGGTATGTATACTCATATGGTGAAGAAGAAACAGATTGCACACAATATACAATCTACACCATGCCCTGAAGCAAAAAAACAAAAACAAACAAACAAAAAAACCCAAAGCAACAACAATAACAACAAAAAACATGTCTAAAAGTCTATTGCAAGAAAACCATAAAGCCTTCTGGAAAGTTCTGAAGGCATGCTGGAAGCTCAATATTTAAATTGACACTGGAAAACTGAGAGGGAATTGGCTGGGGAGGAGGCCTCCAGGCAGGAGGGGCTGCCTGCATAGAGCATCCGAAGCAAGGAATTTGGCTCCTGTTAGGACCTGAGGAGAGGCCTGGGGAGTTCTCCCGGGACCACATCATACTTGGCAGGCTGGGAAGAGCAGCTCGAAGAGAAACAAGAATTCCATGGAGAATTAGATGGAGCAGAGAGCATGGCGGCCCGGGGAGTTAGCCGGACGCAGAGGACTCTGTGTGTTATCAGAGGGTCAGAACAACGGAGAGAATGCAAGGTCGCTGAATTCATGGCCAATAATAGCTACCTTTCTTCTTCTTCTTTTTTTGGAGACAGGGTTTCTCTGTGTAATCACCCCAGCTATCCCAGAACTCGCTCTGTAGACCAGGCTGGCCTCGAACTCACAGAGTGCTGTGATTAAAGGTGTCCACCACCAACGCCCGGCAACTGCTACCTTTTTTTTTTAAAGATTTTATTTCTTTATTACATATACAGTGTTCTACCTACATACTGGAATAGGGTACCAAATTGAATTGTAGATGGTTGTGAACCACCATGTGGTTGCTGGGAATTGAACTCAGGACCTCTGGAAGAGCAGTCAGTACTCTTAACCTCTGAGCCATCTCTCCAGCCCCAACTGCTACCTTTTTTAGGTATATGTATACATAATTTTGCTTCTTTTTTCATATATATATACACATATACACATATATATATACACACACGCACACACACATATATGAAGTTCTTATATATGCTCCCTTTTTTTCCCTTGAAACAGCGTTTCTCTGTTTAGCCCTCCGAAGCCAGAGGAAGGCGTCAGATCCCCTGGAGCTGGAGTTACAGGTGGTTCTGGGCTGAACTCAGCAGCTGGAGAAGCAGCGAGTGGTCACCACGGAACCACCTCTTCAGCCCGGGTTTGGACTTCAAATTCAACAACTAAGTCATCATTCTTTCCCAAACTTTCCATCTTTTTTTCCCCCTCATACACCCCAGGATAGCCCAGAATCCACGAACAGCCCAGGCTGGCCTTGATCCTCCTCCGTCTCCCTCTGGAGTGCCAGGACTACAGACAGGCGCATCCAGCTTCCCATCCCTGTCTCTTATCCGCTGCTCTCAAGATTGTAAAAACTGTCTAATGCTCATGTCCCATTCACTGCAGTAGGCAGAAGCCATGATGGTTGATACGTGTATCTTGTTTGCAATGCCAAGGTCAAAGTTGCTTAATGTGTTTCCGTTTGTTTGTGAGACTGCGATTCTGTAGCCCAGGTCACCCTTTGGCTTGAAGTTTTCTTGCCTGACTCGCCCAAGTCCTGGGACTACACAATTGGGCCACCACACTTGGCTCTAAGTTCTTTCTTTCTTTCTTTCTTTCTTTCTTTCTTTCTTTCTTTCTTTCTTTCTTTCTTTCTTTCTCTCCCTCCCTACCCCCTCTCTCCCTTCCTTCTCCTCCTCCTCCTCCTCCTCCTCCTCCTCTTCTTCTTCTTCTTCTTTAACTAAACATTTAATTGAGGGCTTCTTACAGTTCCAGAGGACAAGGCCACCACCACTGTGACGCAGAGCATGCTTACAGGCATGGGGTTGGAGCAGTGGCTGAGAGCTCACATCTTATCCGCCGGCAGCAGGCAGAGAGAGGACCTCTTAGAGTCTGGTGGCTGTTCTCCTCTTCCGAGCCCACGCGTGGGAGACGGCAGCGAGGGGCTGTCAGGCTGCTGCTCTAGGAGGGCACCCTGGGGCTCATGCCTGCCTCTGTGACAGATGCCGTTCGTGTCCATCCATACTTGCCCCTAACTTTCTGTCCATCCTTAAGGTAGGTGAGCCCATGGTAGGTTCAGTTGGGAGAAGTCAGCAAGGGGATGCTTGCTGGGAGCACGGCAGCTTCCTCACTGTGCCGGAGACAACATCACGGGGGGGCGCGGTGGCCCTCTCAGCTCAGCTGAGCTCTGAGAAGTGCAGAGTTTCCAGACTGGAAGCAGGTCACAGATGGAAGGAAATTGGTTTAGACACCAGGGTGGTGTGGATGATTAATTTGTTTTGATCTACAACAGATTTTTATTAAAGAAAAACCTATCTATCTATCTATCTATCTATCTATCTATCATCTACCTATATATCTATTTATCTATCTATCTCCATCTATCTCTATCATCTATTTATCTATCTATCGTCTATCTATCTCTGTCTATTGCCTGTCTGTCTATCTGTCTATCTATCATCTATCTATATATCTATCAATTTATCTCTGTCTATCATCTATCTATCTCTGTCTATTGTCTATCATCTATCTTTCTATCTATATCTATCTATCTCTGTCTGTCTGTCTCTTCACATAGCCCTGGATGTCCTGGAATTTGCCACGTAGACCAAGCTGACCTAACCATACAGAGATCCGGCTACCTCTGCCTCCCACAGGCTGGAATTAAAGGCGTGGAGAGCCACATGTGGCCCAAGTCCCCATCAAGTCTGCTGCGTTCTCAGCCCCACCTCCACCCCCTGCTATGGGATTGTAGCTGTGTACCTCTGTTCCCAGCACTGGGTAGATCTCAAAGCACAAATTGTAGTCTGGGTTGACAAAAGTTGCAGAACAGGTCCTGTGACAATCTGGAAGACCAACTGAGAGGCATCTGACCCAGGGAGAGGTTGGCTCAGGTGCAGGCTTGTATTGTCAGTCAGGGAGGTGCTCTGAGGCCAGGCGTGGTGACACATCCGTCATCCCAACATCTGAGAGGCTGAGGAAGGGGGGTGCTAAGCTCCAGGCCAGTCTGGTCTATACAGTGAGATTTACCCCAGTAATAAGTGAATGGAAGAGCTGGGTTTGGTCATGCATGCCTATCATGCCCAAACTCCAGAGGCTAAGGAAGGAGGATTTCAAGTTCCAGGTCAGCCATGATTTCATAGAGAGTTATAAATCAACCTGGGCCACAGGGTGAGACTCTATCTCAAGATTTAATGAAAGGGGTTAGAGAGATGGCTCAGTGGTTAGGATCACTGGGGGATCTTCCGTAGGACCTGTGTTTGACTCTTAGTATCCACGTCCTCAGTCGGGGATGTCCTTTTCTGGACTCCATGGGCACCAGGCACACACACATGAAATAAATCAATTGATTAAGGAACATGAATAAGAATTTTAAAAACGAGCCGGGCGTTGGTGGCGCACGCCTTTAATCCCAGCACTGGGGAGGCAGAGGCAGGCGGATCTCTGTGAGTTCGAGACCAGCCTGGTCTACAGAGTGAGTTCCAGGACAGCCTCCAAAGCCACAGAGAAACCCTGTCTCGAAAAACCAAAGAATTTTAAAAAAGAATGAATGAAAAGCAATCCTCAGAGCAAGAGGCAGCAGCAGTGCTGGTGTGGGCTCCCAGCGACTGACCACAGGCTAACCACAGAAGCAGAGGAGTGCAGCCACGCAGTTTAGGTCACAGCCCAGGAGTGGGTCACAGCCCTGTGATGTATTTTTAGGTCCGTGACTCAGTCTCGGACCAGCACAGAGAAACCCATGCCTGGGAACTGGTTTTGCTTGTTTGCATGTTTATTTCCTTTAAGAAAGGGTTTTACCGTGTAGCCCTTCTTTCCTGGAACTCACTGTGTGACCAGGCTGGCTTCAGACTCACAGAGGTCCACCTGTCTCTGCCTCCCAGGCCTTGGGATCGCCATCTTGCCTGGCTCTTACGGGCACCGCCTGCTTTCACAGGACCCAGAGGCAGCTGCAGCGACAGAACCTTCTCTCTTTTTTTTCTCTTGAGACAGTCTCACTGTGTAGCTCTGGCTGCCATGGAACTTGCTAGGTAGCCCAGGCTGGCCTTTAGGATTCTCCTAATACACATCCTCTCAAGTACACACACACACACACACAGACAGACAGACACACAGACAGACATGCACCGCACCACGTCTCTACACTAAGGAAATAACATTTCTGAGCTGAATCGAGCAGGGAAAGCCTGGAAAGGGCTTCTTAGCGACAGATTTTCTAGACGGACAAAAGCCCTTGGAAGGATGACGGCCCAGGCAGGACATGGCTTGCAGAGGTGCAGGAGGGACCACTGGCTTGGTGCCTGGCAGGGACAGCAGCAGGCAGGAGCGAGAAGGGACCTGAAAAGAGGAAAAGCAACCTGGGAACGGTGTCACCTGTCATCTCGTTACGGAGGAGGCTGAAGACCTTTGTTATTTTTTTTTTTTTATTTTTTATTTTTTTTCGAGACAGGGTTTCTCTGCATTGTTTTGGAGGCTGTCCTGGAACTCGTTCGGTAGACCAGGGTGGCCTCGAACTCACAGAGATCTGCCTGCCTCTGCCTCCCGAGTGCTGGGATTAAAGGTGTGCGCCACCAACGCCCGGCGAAGACCTTTGTTAAAGGCCAGACCCCCCCTACCCAGGAGACTGTGTCAGCCAAACCACCACCATTGATCCAACAGCTGCACGGAAGTGACAAGTCTCCTCTCCTGCTGTGGTCACAGTGACATGTCAGGCAACAGACACCGAGGAGAAACAAACAGGACGGTTGTTTTCTGTAGGGTACTGACAGACCTAGAATGGAACCTTCTGGAGCCCCGGGATCTCATCACTGTTGTAAAGAAGCTGACAGACCAGTCGACAAATCCTGGTATGCGTAGTGTTCTGGGCTTCTGCACACCCCACCTTGATTTGCTTCATGGTTTATTTATGTGTGTGTGTGTGTGTGTGTGTGTGTGTGTGTCTGTGTGTGTCTGTGTGTGTGTGTGTGCACCATGTGTCTATGGCTGCCTGCAGGGGCCAAAATAAGGCGTTGGCCTAGTAGGTAAGGGCACAAACTGCTCTTGTGGAAGAACTGAGGGGATCTGGTAGCCTTCTCTGGACTCCAGGGGCACCTGCACTCATGTGTGCACACACAATCTTACACACACACTCTCTCTCTCTCTCTCTCTCTCTCTCTTTCTCTCTCTTAATTAGGTTTTTTTGTTTATTTGTTTATTTATTTATTTTTTTGGTTTTATGAGACAGGGTTTCACTGTATTGTTTTGGAGGCTGTCCTGGAAGGTGTGCACCACCACCACCCAGCTAGTTATTATTATTATAAATCAAAAAGTAGTAAAAATAGGGCCGGGTAGTTGGTGGAAATAGGGCCGGGTGGTTGGTGGCACACACCCAGCACTCGGGAGGCAGAGGCAGGCAGATCTCTGTGAGTTTGAGGCCAGCCTGGTCTACAGAAGGAGTTCCAGGACAGCCAGGACTATACATAGAAACCCTGTCTTAAAAAAAAAAAACAAAAAAACAAAGCTGGGTGTTGATGGCGCATGCCTTTAATCCCAGCACTTGGGAGGCAGAGGCAGGCGGATCTCTGTGAGTTCGAGGCCAGCCTGGTCTACAAGAGCTAGTTCCAGGACAGCCTCCAAAGCCACAGAGAAACCCTGTCTCGAAAAACCAAAAAAAAAAAAACCAAACAAACAAGATTTATTTTGTTAATGTGTTATGTTTGCGAGTACATGCCACTTGAGTGCAGGCACTCTTCTTGGAGGCCTGAGGACCTCTGAGTCCTTCAAGCTGGAGTTACAGGCTGTTGTGAGTCATGGCAAAGGGTGCTGGGAGCTGAACTCCAGTCCTAAGAGCAGCAAGTACTCTTAGCTGTGGAATCATCTCTCTAGTCCCCTGACACCCACCTTTGAGATAGGCCTCTCTATGTAGCCCTGGCTGTCTGAGACTCACTACGTAGACCGGCCTTGAACTCAGAGACCCTTGCCTCTGACTCGTGAGTGCTGGGACTAACAGCGTGTGTCACTGTTCCTGGTCCCTTTGTGTTTTAATTTACCTTCACTATTTAAAATTATTTGCAGGTGTGTGTGTGTGTGTGTGTGTGTGTGTGTGTGCATGTGAGCACAGGTACCCCAGGAGGCCAAGGTTTTGGATATCCCTTGGAACTGGAGTTACTGATAGTTGCGAGTTACTGTGGGTGCTGGGAATTGAACCCTCGTCCTCGGGAAGGGCAGCCGGTGCTCTTGACAGCTGAGCCATGGCTCCAGCCCCAAGGCCTTTCACTAGTGTTGCTTGGGTTACAAGCAAGCATACAAAAACCTGGGAAACGACTTAGCTTCCTGAGACCACAGGTCTGCCTCTACTCTCTGCTTGGTTAGTTAGCTCAGCCGGGTGAATACGTACATTGAAGACAGAGGGACAGTTTGCTCAGACTGTCACACGAGCCTCCACGCGGGGCTCTGTGTCAAAGGCCATCGCAACACAGACTGAGGACTCAAGATCCCAGTCATGCGTTCCAACGACCAGGCAGCAGGGACGCCTGGGTTACTATAGGAGCCGTCTTGCTTCTTGGCCTGCCCGATTACTCTCCACCGTGTTCAGCCTGCGTGCCAATCATGGCAGGGGAGGGGGAAGGGGGTGCCTGGCTTCCTCCAGGATCCTTCCCCCCACTGCACTCCTACTTTCGGACGCACTGCTGCTCAGGGTCACCCCTGCGTGTGAGTCTGTGCCCCGTGTGTGTGTGTGTGTGTGTGTGTGTGTGTGTGTGTGTGTGTGTGTGTGTGTGTGTGTGTTGTTTGTCGAGGACAGAAGAGGGCCTCAGGTCCCCTGGCAAGGGTCAGCTTGCCTTGGGGATGCTGGGAATCTAACCCAAGTCTTCTGAAAGAGCAGCTATAGTCTCTTAACTGCTGAGCCATCTTGAGGTTCTCTCTCTCTCTCTCTCTCTCTCTCTCTCTCTCTCTCTCTCTCTCTCTCTCTCTCTCTCTCTTTGTAGCTCTGGCTGTCCTGGAACTCGCTCTGTAGACCAAGTTGGCCTCAAACTCAGAGATCTGCTTGCCTCTGCCTCCCCAGTGCTTAAGGGTGCATGCCCCCATACCTGGTGAGGGTAATTTTTAAATGCACATATCCCTCACCTATTTAAAACTGGGGGCAGCAACTCCCCTCCCGCACACCGCCTCTCTTGCCCACTTCCTGCTTTCTCCGTCTCTTCAGTAGTAAGCCACCAAACTTATTTAAGCTCCCACTGAATATTCCCTCACACCGTGTGAATATATGCTGCTGTGATTGGTTTAGTAAGGAAGCTGACTGGCCAATAGCTGAATAGGATACAGGCAGGCAGGAGAGTCAGACTGAGGATGCTGGGAGGAGGAAGGACAAGAATAGAGGAGTCACTAGCAGATGGCAGAGAGAGTCAAGATGGGCATGTTGTACTGAGAAAAGATGCCAGGCCCCGTGGCAGAGAGTAGCTAAGAGATACGGGTTAATCCAAATGAGAGCTATCTAGTAGTAAGCCTGAGCTATTGGCCGAGCATTTACAATTAATGTTAAGCCTCTGTGTGGTTACTCGGGAGCAAATTTAAATGAGAGTCATCTAGTAGTAAGCCTGAGCTATTGGCCGAGCATTTACAATTAATGTTAAGCCTCTGTGTGGTTACCTGGGAGTGGCTTGCAGGACATAAACTTCTGCCTACAGGCTCTTTCTTGAAGGACACAAGGGCCAGCAAGAGCAGCCTTGGTTCTATTTGTTGTCTCTTCTTCCTCTGCAATGAGAACGAGAGCTGCTGTCCAGGAAGAACTTAATGTCCGCTGAATAAAAGGCTTATCCTCTTTCATAGAAAATCAACAAGCAGAGCAAAACCAGAAGCAGAAGACAGGGGGCAGGGTAGCATCAGCTGCTTGGGAGCTGCCTCTCTTCCCTTACCACCCCCCCATCACAGAAAGTTTGATACAGAGTCTTTCTAGGCAGCCCAGGCTGGCCTCAAGCTCACTGTTTCCCTGCTTAGCTTTCCAAGTGACGGTAAGAGACCTTCTAAATGATGTAATTAGATACGTGTATACCCACCTTTCCTATCAGAATAGCTCAAAAATGTCTCTCTTGTGAAACAGGGTCTCTTTCTTTCTGTTTCTGTGTCTGTCTGTCTGTCTGTCTGTCTCTCTCTGGTCTCACTATGTACCTGTGGCTGGTCTGGAACTTCCACTGGAGACCAAGCTGGCTTCCAGCTCACCAATATCCACCAGTCTCTGCCTCCTAAATTAAACCACTATGCTCAGTTTAAAAAAAATTAAGATTTATGTATTTATTTGGTTTTTCAGTACAGGGTAACAGCCCTAGCTGACATGGAACTTGCTCTGTAGATCAGATGCGTCGAACTCACAGAGATCCCCCTGCCTCTGCCTCTCAAATGCCGGGATTAAAGGCGTGCGCCACCCCTGCCTGAGACCCTTTAAAGATAAATAAATAAACAAATAAATAAATAAATGAAAACAAGGCCAGGCATGGTGTTTACACCTTTTATCCCAGCATTTGGAAGACAGAGGCAGGCAGATGTCTGTGAGTTCGAGACCAGCCTGGTGTACATAGTGAGACCTTTTCTAAAACACCCCGGGAGTGAGGCTGAGTGGTAGAAGCCTGCCTACTATGTGCAAGGCTGTCTTCCATCCTGCTACCCACAGGAAAGCATAAAGTAACATGTGTCCTGTATCTACTACAGGATCAACGTTAATTACGTGTACAGCACAAAGCGATATGCTAGCACAGTAATTAATGATGGAGAAGGACTCTCAGGCAAGCTGAGTGAGTCTGTAATTTCAGGGTTCCAGGTCAGGGCGCTTCCGGGTAGGAGTCAGGGCGACACAGCACAGGCAAACTGTTGACAGGCCTTTTTTTTTATATATGGGGACCCCAGGGAGGGCTGGCAGCAGACGAGGGTGGCTTAGATTGTGGGGGCAGTCGCGTCCATCAGCCTCCAGGTGTCTCTGAAAGTAGCAGGTTAGACCACTTGCGGTGTACGGAGGTGACTGCGCAAACATTCCTGGCTGGCCACGCCCAGGGCCCAGGAGAGCAAGACTCACCGTACCGCGGGATTCATTCCCAGCCGTTCCTGTGCTGTTGGGAACTGAACCCGGGGCCGTTTGCACACCAGGCAAGTGCTCTTTCGTTAAGCCACCCCCCCCCCAGCCTTTCAACTATGATTTTCTTGTTGTGGGTGAAGAGAGTGGTCGTGGACAAGTGCATCGTTCCAGAGCTGAAGTTTCTGCCCCGCAAAAGCACGTGGAGCTCAGGAGAGGAGCCGAGCCCGGGACTTGAGGGTACTTGCAAGATAAATAGCGGATTGTGCTTTTTAAGCTGGCTGGAGACGGGGTGAGGGGGGCGGACAGAAAGGAAGAAGCTCAGGAACGTTAAGAAAGATCCCAGACCCGGAGTCCTGTTCCGGGGTGGAAATTGTGCCTCCCCTCCCCTCCTCCACCCTCGCCAACCAGCTGAAGCCCAAAGCATCAGATGCTGAGCTGGATTCAGGGTTACTGCAGTTGGGGTGGATGGACAGAGCCCAGGCGTGGGAGGGGGTGAGAGAGAGGAAAGGTCACTGGGCGGCGGATGGGAGTGCGGGGCGCGCAGCGTCGTGACGGGCAAACACAGCAGGCCTGACTGCTGACACTCTAGAAGGATGGTCGCAGGCCTGCCTCTTGCCTGGCATCTGGAAATGTGTACTGCAAGACAGCCAGCCGCTCCCACCCCAAGTTCAGAACTGCTAAGAATGGCTCGCTGTCTCTGAACTGTCTGCACAAACAGTGTGGTTTACTTGTGGTTACTTCTGGAAGTGTGGCGTTTGGGTGTAAGTCAGGCGGAGGAGGCTGCTTCCATGCCCGGTCCTCCCCGCCCTACCCCCAAGGCTGTGGGCACGGAGTTTTAAGCCTGGTGGGTAGACGACATTCCGTCCACCCCTGTTATTACACTTCGCGCCTGACAACGGAGCACATCAGATTCTTGCACTCTTCTGAGAATTCCTTCACAGGAACACACCACAGCCACAGGGATGATGATCTTGTGGGCCCCCTGCCCCCGGCCAGAGGACAAAGACATCCCAGAGGACAGCAACAGAGGAGCTGAGCGTGGTGGCACACACGTGGGTCTCGGGTTCGACGCCAGCCTGGCTAAACACCTACTGATGAAAGGGGAGTGGAGAGCACCGCGTTCCACAAGATGAGGGTGGTAACTGGGGGGGCAGTCATGACCAAGGGTGGGAAGATCACATGCCATCCAACAGATTACCCCTGGCTGGCCTGGAACTCACTGTAGACCAGGCTGGCCTTGAACTCACTCACAGAGATCCGCCTGCCTCTGCCTCCCGAGTGCTGGGGTTAAAGGCGTGCGCCACCATGCCCAGCCCACAGGCTTATGTTTTGTTTTGTTTTGAAGCAGGAGAGGACACAGGGCAAGATGTAGCCGCTCACCGAGCAATTGGGACGAGTGACGGGTGCAGCGATGCTCATCTGGGATTCGGCTGGACGTAGAGAATTAATCCTGGGCTCACGTCCTCTGGGAGTTCTGGTACTTCGGGGTTGGAGACAAATTACTGGAAGAGGATAACTAAAGTGGACTGGACACAGTCAGACTTCTCAAGTCAGTGTTTTTCTCTCCATCTAGTCTTCTCTAGTTCAGGAACAGACAGTGCCAACATTTCAATTGCTAGAAACTAGAAATTGCCCAATGTGGTACGGTAGATGAACCGGCCTGTCTACGTATCTAATACACTATAACAAAAATCAAGTGCCTTCAAGCCAGATGGTGACAATACAGGTGAACCCCACACTTTTAACCTCAGCACTTGGGAGGCAGATGGATCCCTGGGAGTTTGAGATCTGAGGTCACTACTGCCTGTCTACATAGTAAAGTCTAGGCCAGCCAGAGTTAAACAGTGAGAGAGGGAGGGAGATGGGGGAAGTAGAGAGGGAGACAGACAGACACTGTCTGTGTGGGTGGCAAAATGGCTCAGTGGATAAGAAGGCACATGTCTCCAAATCCGATGGTCTGAGTTTGATTCCCAGGACATGGTGTAAGGAGAATGAATCAATCCTTCGAGTTGTCATGCCCAGAAATTAAAACCAAACTCTGGCCGGGCGGTGGTGGCACACGCCTTTAATCCCAGCATTGGGGAAGCAGAGGCAGGCGGATCTCTGTGAGTTGGAGGCCAGCCTGGTCTACAAAGTGAGTTCCAGGACAGCCTCCAAAGCCACAGAGAAACCCTGTCTGGAAAAACCAAAAAAAAAAAAAAAAAAAAAAAAAAACAAAAACCAAAAACCAAAACTCTGGATACCCCCATTTACACGCATCGAAGCAAGCAAGAAGCAGTCTTCACCGAAAAGGGTTACGAGTGTGCCTTGAAGGGGTAGGAGGGCTCCTGAGGGTGGGGCAGCCTGGGATTCTGCCAGTGCTGACTTCTGACCTGGATTCCATAGGTAATTAGGGCACACGTGCTCCCAACAAAACCCAATGCCCGGCTTTTGGTTTGTTTTTTGAGACAGGGCTGTCCTGAAAGTCACTCTGTAGACCAGGTTGGCCTCAAACTCTTGCCTCAGCCCTCCCAAGTGTTGGGAGTAAAGGCGTGAGCCATCATCAAGGCAGGCACATTTAAGAGTTCAAAATCAGCGGGGGGGTTGGTGGCGCTCGTCTTTAATCCCAGCACTCGGGAGGCAGGGGCAGGCGGATCTCTGTGAGTTCGAGACCAGCCTGGACTACCAAGCGAGTTTCCAGGACAGCCTCCAAAGCTACAGAGAAACCCTGTCTCGAAAAACCAAAAAAAAAAAAAAAAAAAAAAAAAAGAGTTCAAAGTCAGCTTAGAGTACACATACAGGAGGATGGCATGTTGGGAGACCAGCCTAGATACTTACGGAGATCTTGTCTCCAAAACAAAATCTCCATCCCTTCAATAGCATGCCCGCCCTTCTCACATGTGATGCTTCCATGGAAAGAAAACATATTAATCCCACCTTATAAACTACAGCCTGCCATGCTCCCTGTACTTACCAGGGACCAACATGTAGGGGAATGGGTGAGGAGAGTCACTGTCTAGCTAGTGCAGATTGCAGTCTTCAGCAAACTCCCGTACCACGGCTGAGATCTGCACTTTCACCGGCAGACCCAGGAGGCTGGCTGCTAGGGATTAGCTGGACTAGAGGAGCCCCTGGGTTATATAGGTGCCCTCCAGACACCTGGTATGTCCTCGGTTCGCCATCAGCTGGAACTCATTATATCCGGCCCGGGCTCCACACAACCTTTCAGACTTGGCACTGTTTGCCTTCAGACTGCCGGCGTCTGGAGGAGAGGTACCTTTCTGGCTGAATGGCTCTTGGCCGGTGACTATGAGTCACTCCAAGAAAGCCTCATTCTTGACTCCAAACAGGCCCTCCCCTCATACAGCAGTCTTGTTCTTTGAAACCCTGGGACTTAAACTGGAACGTGGTATCAGCACATTTGAAAGCATTTCCTTAAAAAAAAAAATTAACCTCATTACGCCCTGAAGTTAGATTTGGGTCTGTTCTGATAGGTTTATAGCCTAAATAATTTTATCAGTAAGCCAACTTTCTTAACTATGACCCGAGCTGGGGTTAAGGATGCTGGCTCACAAGTCCACATCGGAGGACAGAAGCCACCTTAGATGTGGTCTGGCCCTGTGCTGGTGAATCCCCAAAACCACAAGCCCTTTTCCTGAGCCTGGCGGACGGGCCCAGAACCCTGTGCTTGCCCCTCCTCAGGAGGCTGCTCCCAAGGGAGCTTGTCTCTCATGGACGGGTGAGCACGTTAGCGGCTGGCCACCTGGACACTCAGAACTGTGACCTCCTTTGTTGCCGTCTACTCAGATGCCTCCTCCAGGAAGTTGTCACCATGAGGCTATGTTGCAAGTCCCCACTTACCACTCCGATTCAGGAGGAAACAGTGCTGCTTTCAAGACTGGTTCCTACCTTTTTTGGGGCGTTGGGATCAAACACACAACTCTGCAGATATTAGGCAAGTACTATACCCCACTCAACTACACCGCTAGCTCTTGAAACTCATTTTTCTTTTTTAAAGATGGGTGGCTAACGACTTAATCCCTGCACTTGGAAGGCAGAGATAGGTGGATCTTTTGAGTTTGAGGCCAGCCTGGTCTACAGAGTGAGCGCCAGGATAGGCCCAAAGCTAGAGAGAAACCCTGACTCAAAAAACAAAAACCCACTTTTTCCTTTATTTTTTTCTCCCTCAAGACAGGTTATTATTATTTTTTGAATCTTTTTCTTTTCTATGTAGCCCTGGCTGTCCAGGAACTCACTCTGTGGGCCAGGCTGGCTTTGAACTCAGGTCTACCTGCCTCTGCCTTCCAAGTGCTGGGACTAAAGGTGTGCGCCACTGTCTGGCTTAAAGCGCATCTTGACCAGTAAACTGAGTAGTGCCACCTGGGCTCTCAGAGACAAGACACCTCGATTACCTTACACCCGGACACATCCCATGTTAGCACAAACCGCCGAGACACTCAAAGAGCTTAAAGTAACGATTCACAGAGGTCACAGAGAAAGAAGCTGCTTCTTGGCCTATGCTGGCAATGCAGGGCCATGTAGCAGATTCTCTGACAGGCCCAGCACAATATATACTCACTTGCTATCTGCCAGGAAGAAGGAAAACTAGAGAAATGTTTCTTCTCTTTAGTCAGGTATGGTGGTCAGCATTTGTGACCCCAGGAGGGCGGAGGTAAGATGGTGAGTACAAGGCCAGCGTAGACCACACAGTGATTAACTTTCTCTTGGTGTGTATGTGTGCGAGCATTAAAGGTCAACTTAAAAAAGGATATATGGGGTTTGGGTGGGGAAAATTGTATCTACTCCTATCGTGGAGTCTACCCAGGCTCTCGGAGGTCAATCAGACGATCCAATGGTGAGTGATACTAGCTGACCACAGCTTCCTGTGAGGTGTGAGACTTGGCCCTATGGAAGAACTTCAGAAGCACTCTCGAGCAGGGCAGCAGTACATGGGAGGCTACCGTGAAGACGGTGCTCAGATGGGGTGGGTAGCTTTGTTGGCAGAGTCTCCTAGTGTGCAGGAAGCCTTGGTTCCATCCCTAGTGCTGTATAAACTGGATTCAAGGTGCAGACTTACATCTCATAGCTGGGGAGGTGCAGAATAAATTCAAGATCAACCCTGGCTACCTGAGGCCTATCAATAACTAAGGTGGAAGGGTGTGCACTAGAGAGATGACCTAGTGGTTACGAGCAATGGGACCTGAATTTGATCCCCAACATCCACTTGATGGCTTCCACCCACCCACCCACCCACCCACCCACCCACCCATTTGTAACTTTAGTTCCAGGGGACCTGACTCTGTTTGACCGCCTCAGGCACTGTGCATAGACATGCATGCAGGAAAAACACTAAGATAACAAAAGAGGAAGATGCTCATTAGCAGAGTCTCATCCGAGATCGCAGACAGCAGAGGACAGCATGTAGTTCTTCCATGTAAGGCAGACAGTGTTACTGGGGGTGCTCCTGTAAGCCATGTGCTGCCACAGCCCAGAGAGACTTAGGAAGCAAACACTTTCCAGCTGTCAGGAAAGGAGACCCGTCTGTCTCTGCCTCCCAAGTGGTGGGATTAAAGGCGTGCGCCACCACCGCCCGGCAGATGTGTTTCTTTATGGTTTGACACTTCATTCCCTTGAGACTCCATTGGGGCATCTCAATGGACTAGAAACTTTTGTTTTAACTTAACTTAGCTGTCTGGCCCAACGGTGGAACTACATACATACATACATACATAGCCATAGACGACTGCTTTTTGTCTTTTTTTTGTTTTGCTTTTCAAGGCAGGGTTTCTCTGTTGCTTTGGAAGCTGTCCTGGAACTAGTTCTTGTCAACCAGGCTGGTCTTGAACTCACAGGCATCCGTCTGCCTCTGCCTCCCGAGTGCTGGGATTAAAGGCGAGCACCACCAACACCGGTCCATACACTGTTTTTTTACATGGTGCCTTCAGGCATGCATAGCAAGTGTCCTTTCTTAGGTCATCTCTCCAGCTCCCACAGCTAGGGTTTTTGAGGTAGAAGGGACAACACTATACTTTGAGCTGTTATGATGACTGACATTTACTCAGCCATACACTCTATTCCTTTCTTCCACCTGCCTTTGCACCGAGTGCTAGGATTAAAGGTGTGTATACCATTTAATGGCTCTGCAATCTTTTTATTTTTGTGAGACAGTTTCTCTGTGTAGCCCTGGCTGTCCTAGAACTCTGTAGACCAGGCTGGCTTCGGCCTCTGCCTCCCGAGTGCTGGGATTAAAGGTGTGCGCCACCAATGCCCCTCTCAGCCCTATAATCTTAAATACCAATGATGCGCCCTAGCTATTCAGAGCCAAACACCACTTCTCACATTGCTTAGTGTCCTATGGAGGTCAACTCAACACTGCCTCACAGCCTCTGGGCTGTATGAACACTCTCACCCCACATCAAGTCTTCCCCTTGGAGGGACAAACAGACAGTTTTCATCTTTATTGCTTGTGAGGTGCTGAGGATTGAACCCAGGGCTGCTGGGCGAGCTCTCCACTGCCTTGAGCTACATCTGCCCACAGGGGTGCACTCTGGACAGAGTGTTCCAGTGTGGCCTATGTGTAGATGGCCTAGTCTCATGTCACAGAAGAAAGGGATTTCTAGCTTTCCTCGATCATCTACAATTACAAATAAATGTTGGAAATAGACACGACTTAGTTACTTCAGGGCAAACATTATCACGCTGCATCCTGTACTCCAGATGCTTCCCATCAATCTTCCTATGGAAAGAGAATGTCATTACTTATGAGAGAACTTTGAGAACACGTTCACTGGACAGTTTAGGATAAAAGCTTTGCTACTAGAGGTGCAGTGTGGACACAGCGGCTGCCAGCTATTCCTGGGACAATGAATACCCCAGTCGGTGACCCAGGGGACTTTGAGCATGGAGAACTGGCATTTACAGCTCCTCTGGAACTGGCTTGGAACAGTATTTTTTGAGGTATTGGCATAGCACATGCTGTGATGCTCAGAGTGCCTAAAAATGTGTTCAACATCATGATTTGTGGGCCCCTCAAAGGGTTAGTTGTTCACAGGCAGGCACACAGAAAACTATGGCTGCCAAGTACAGGATCTACCAATGAAACCAAATTACAAAACATTTCCTTGCTAATGTATGCAAAAAGATAGAAAATTAAAAAATAATCGCTAGTCCAATCCTACAGTGCCATTTCTCACACCTATCACTACTACTGTTTTAATGAGAAAGGTAATAAAACTCAAAATAGATAAAAATACTTAAATCTTTAGATCCCTTTATTACATGGCCTGCGTTAAAAACAAAGTGGCCAGATCTTTTTCACTCTAGCTTAAATATCAAAAAGGTTTATCAGTAATTTACAGTTAGCAACAAATGTGTACACGGAGTCTCCAGTGGGTCACAGGCCCACGGCTGTGTTAGTGATGTTGTCTGGAGCCAGAGGATTCTGAAAATCCATCTTCTGGAAGTAGAGCAGGAGTCAGTGTCATTGCAACAGAATTCCAGGCACAGCAGGAAGAACAGGTCAATTGATGCCTAGCTTTAATGTCTTAAAAAGGGTGAGGGTTACTTATTTGAAAATACAGCGAGGTACATTCTCATCTATGATTATTCACATTCATACACTGAAAATATCTGTTATTAGGACAAATCCTGTGATCTGCTACAAAATGAAGTCCATACATTATGCACGAATAATTTATTCATTTTACGTAAGGGAATAAAGTTACCAAATCTTCATTTGTGTTCCAAACATTAAAAAAGAAATCAAAAACCTTAAGCTTGGAAAGCAAAGGGAAAAGACCCACCCGTAGCCCTGCTCCTCGGCACACTGACTTCTGCAAGGACACGTATGTTTGCTGACTTTAAACGTTTATTCTTTAAAAAATTAGTTGCTTTTTATACAGCTATACAAAGATCTTAATGTTTCTTTGGCAATGGAATATAATGGAATTTTACAACTATATAAAAAATTACCTTTGCCTAAGAAACAGTATTTACCTGTGTGTACATAGTTGACTGACAAAATTCTTTACCATCCAGCACCCTAATTAAGTGTCAAAATAAGCTACCTCATATTATAGGCTCTCCAAAAAGAAAGACACACACACACACACACACACACACACACACACTCTCTCTCTCACACACACTCTCACTCACAAAACCTTCTGTGGCTCAAACACAGTATCACGGCCTATCTGCAGCAGCTGGAAGTAATCACCGAATACAATTAATTATGACAAGAAGAATCCTCTCAGTGATGAAAGACTATGCAGTTCCACTCAACTCCAGCCAGGATCACAGCCTCTGCTGCCCACACACCCATGCTCCTGTTTAAGACAAGCTTCCTGCCCCCAAAGCGACTGCAGTGCAGTGCAGCCTCGGAAGGAAGCAGAAAGACAGACAGATAAAACCAAGTGCTGGTGACAGGCTGACAGCAACGTCACGTCTTCATTCTTCACAAAGACGTAAACCACTTTCCAGGACCATGAAGAGCTAGCAGTCACCTACTTCCAAAGACTTGTTTGTAGACTACGCAGCAACTTTGTTGTCTTTCTAAAAAGGAAAAAGAAATATTAGTTCGTGTTCTAAGCCATGGCTCATTAGTAAGAGCTTTCTTTCTCAGTTTGCTTAAGTTTATTCAGGCTACTTTAAATACACCCTTGCTCTTATTTTCACAGGAGAAAAAGGTCACTGGACTCTGGGAATCACTGCTTTAAGTCCCACATCTGACAGTGACTGGCCTGACATGCAGGCCACTTTACCTTTGGTTGTTCTAGTAATGTAAACCAACAGTTACCTCAACTTTCACTTACTCAGAAAACGCTTGAAAAATCAAGCTTCATAAAATTCTTAAGTGTTGACATCTTTTACTAAGAACACAACAATCCAGAAGGTAACACAACAACATTTCTCTCTAAACAGCGTGCTAAGAGAAAGCAGTATCGGATTTAAAATATCTGAGTATGTGCGCACGTGTGTGCCTGTGTTTGCAGACAGAGGCCAGGAGAGGGCACTGGGTCCCCGGAGCCGCAGCCACAGGGGTTGTGAGAGTTGTGGAAACCCAGTCTGAGTCCAAGAACCCACACTGGGGATCTGCAAGAGCAGTGGACTCTTAACTCTTCAGCGGCCTCACCTCTCTAGACCCCAAACTCCACCTTGGCCAGCAGAGTCCTTGCCTGCCACACGAAGCCCCTAATCACAGCACTAAGGAGATAGAGGTACGAGACACGCTCAGCAATCCTTGGATGTACAGTTGACTCAAGGCCAGTTTAAGCCACATAAGACCAGGCCTTAAAAAAACAAAACAAAAACAACCCCCGCAAAACTTTGTAAACTAATACAAATTTTAAAAAAAGTCTAAATGTGAAGGTGAAGTAAGTTTGAAAACAGACTTGACTGGGAAAATTAAAAGCTACATCAGTAAGGGCAGCAGCTGTCAGCTCTGAAGGTCTCAGTGAGACTAACCTACAACTCGGGGTTTACATGGAGTACAAACCAGGGCTTCTGCTGCTGCCGCCGCACACACTGTCCACTCCCTGTATCCTTGGTCTTCAGGAGTGGATTAAAAACTACGGCATGTGTGTTTGTGTCTGCAAGTGTCCGGAACATGTAGAAATCTCTTTTTGTTGTGTTTTCCTCCTTTAGGGCCCACGCAAGAGTCTAAGAACCATGAGCACGCGGTCACAGGGCCCGACTGCTCATGAGTAACGTGAGTAACGTGCGGGTCAGTGACAACACAGGGGCTGGCAGTGAGGCCCCGTTAAATCCCTAGAACCCACAAACAGGCGAGAGGACACGGCGGGCTCTGCAAACGCACTGTTGTTTATAAGGGACTGAAGTGTCCGTGGACTCTGGATCTACGCAGCTCACGTAGCAGTCTCTCCTATATACGGAATGCCGGCCATACCCATACCACCATCACTAGTTTTCGGAACAAGGCTTCTCCGTGTAGCAGTCTTGGCCAGTCTCTCCCTGCCTCTGCCTCCTGAGTGCTGCACGCAAGTGTGCGCCAGATGCCCGCGCCACAGCTAGCTTTAGTGACACTCACCCTAACGACAGGACAAGTGCTTCCTAGTCGGAGGACGTCATCTGAGGGTGCAACACCAACGTTTTTGTACAGTGTTACTAACAAACTGAAGCAGAGCGGCCAAGTACAAGCTGAACAGAAACAAATGAACTAAACACGAGCCCTCTGTCCCCCACCAAACCAACCTTCACGCCTCCCAATTTCTTTCTTTTCTTTTTTTACCTTTCAGAAAGCAGTATGACCAATCCAGACCTTTTAGGGTCCAAAAGCCGTGGTTTTCTGAAAGGTTAAAAAAAAGACAGGCGAAAGAGAGGGAGAGAAAGGGGTAAGGGGAGGGAGGAGAAAATAAAGGGGAAGGAAAGAGACGGAGTCATTTCAGATTCGTCCTCCCCACCCCAGTTAAAAACAATTCTGTGTGCGCACACTCGCGCATGCGTGCGGGAAGTCAAGACTGCCCGAGGCGGCAGCACCGGCAGGTCTGAGTCGCCTGGCACGGGTGCGGGCAGTCAGACTTGGGTCTTCAGTAACCACTGAAGTCATCCCCAGCCCCCATTTCAGATTCTTCAGTGTCCCAGGGCCCTCTCTCAAGAAACAGAGGACCGGGTCAGCTACCATGGTGACTGTGAAGGACTCTACAGGCGCATGGGAGAGAAGCTGGCTACATCCACACTCAATGCAGACATCCCTTCTCCAGAAAGGAAACGAAACAGCACGGGACGCAAAGCCGATGTGTAAAACATTAGTCTTAGTAAAAGGCAGGGCAGAATTATCACTGGATGTCCTGCCTGGAGCTGGGTCCCTGTCCAACAGTAAGTCTAAGACCTCTTAGTGGGAGTAGGGTGGAGACAGGGTCTCACTTGGCTCATTCTCTGTGGTCCTATCTTTACTTCTGTCTCTGTTAAACAAGCTTGCTTACAGGCACCCCCAGACTATACCAGGACAGTGTCAGAGTACTGACTGACTATGGGGTAGCTGGCAACTCCAAGAGAAGCCAGACGAGCAGAGTGATTCCTGAAGGAAGAGGTCTTGCAAATGCATGGCTGGGTAACAGGAGCTAATGACTTGAAGCTAATTCTGAGCAGACCTGGCACAATAGTCAGGACATTCAAATTAACATACCTAATCCCAGACCCATCAACACCGATCTCCTTCCACAGAGATCCTCAATAATAGCTGGTTATAAAAACCAGACAGCCGGGCGTTGGTGGTGCATGCCTTTAATCCCAGCACTAGCAGAGACAGGCGGATCTCTGTGAGTTCGAGGCCACAGCCTGGTCTACAGAGCGAGTTCCAGGACAGCCTCCAAAACAATAGAGAAACCCTGTCTCAAAAAGCCAAGAAAACAAACAACAACACAAACAGACAATAAAAATCAAGCCAGCAAATCTCTGTCTCTCTCTCTTTTTTTCCGAGACAGGGTTTCTCTGTGGCTTTGAAGCTTGTCCTGGAACTAGCTCTGTAGACCAGGCTGGTCTCAAACTCACAGAGATTCACCTGCCTCTGGTTCCTGAGTGCTGGGATTAAAGGTGTGCACCACCACTGCCTGGTAAGCCAGCAAATCTTTGCAGCTGTCTTTTTCTATTATCAGTGAGTGGATCTAACATGATTTTGTTCTTTTTTTTTTCTTCTTTCCTTGTCAAAAAACTAAGATACTTCAACAAGACAGTTACAATATGCCTTAACTGACAGGTCTCTTTTACTAGATAAACTACACAAAATATACTACATGGAGCTACAAAATTGTCCTCCAGCTGATGGTCAATACCAATATACCAGAGGGCTCTCAAGAGCATACCATAATAAGAAAACAAGAGCCGAGTGAGTTCTCTACAAACCTATATTAAGAGCAGTGACTCAAGAGTCAACCTGTTAGGCCCAACACTCAGCGTCATCCCTCTCTGGTGCTGTGACCTTGGACAGGTTATTTAATATCTCTGTATCTGTCTCCTTTGTAGCCCTTAGATAATAATAGAACCACCTCACAAAGCTGACAAAGTGAGGCTTAAGTCAGTGTGTGTGAACCACTCAGCACCAGTCACCCACTCCCTATTATTCCAAAGCCAAGGCTGTCAGACACACAGGCTTGCTTTGCTTCCTGGATTCTTTTGCTGTTAAAGTGTAAGAATCTAGTCACATAAAATATAGGTGATATGACAGTCATTTTTTTATTGTACACTTTTAGTGCTCCGTAGTATGTTTCCCTTAAAAAATTTCTTTAAAACTCATGGCTCTAATCAAAAGGCAAAAATCAGTCTTCCCAGTCTCCCTTCGGCTGAAAGAGCAGTTAGTCAACAGGTAGCACTACAGATGCTGCTTAGCTTGATGCTATCGTCAAGTACTCAATATCGTCAAGTACCTTTTCTTTTTATGAGACCGGGCTTCTCTGTGAAACAGTCCTGGCTGTCCTGGAACTCACTTAGTAGACCAGGCTGGCTTTGAACAGAGATCAGCCTGCCTCTGCCTCTTGAGTGCCTGGCTCCTTTTTTCTTTTTTTGAGATAAGGTCTCACTATGTAGATAAGGCTAGCCTCGAACTCAAGAGACCCACCTGGTTTTGCTTCCCTAGTGCTGGGATTCAAAGCACATACCACTATGCCCAGCTCTTTTTAATTCATTAGCCAAGAAATTATTGTCCTTTAAGTTAAAATAAATATTCTAATCATGTATATTCTCCAAGAAATTACACTGAAAGTTATTCTGATGTTTTAAAAATAATTCTGCCAAAATAAAGTCAAGTAAAATATTCTGAAGGGCAATCCCACAGCATGCGGCCATACTTACCCTATATTCAAAATCTGCAAACTCCCTGCCCCCACGACCACCTCTGAATCCACCGCGAAATCCTCGAGGGGCAGTGAAAGTCCCTCCTCGGCCACTGCCACGTCCTCTGCCACCACGGAAGCCAAGGCTTCCTCTGCCTCGGTAGCCCCCACGGCCACGGTTTGGACGAAGGGGGATTCCAAATGTTTCAGCATTTAACCTTCTTTCTTCAGCCCAAGTTGGTCTCCTTTCTCTGTTATACAGGAGCAGATGAACATTAGTGTGTCAACTCAAAACAGTGCATCTCTCAGGAAAATCTATGTAGCCCTAGTTTTCTAATTTTAGATAAATTTTAGTTGATTTCTCAAAATAATTAAAACAAACAAACCAAGCAGTTAATAGAAATCCCCCCGAGCTTTTGCGGTGTGTAAATTCCAAACATTTCTGTAATATGATTTCACATGATACAGGTTAGTTTCTTATACACAGAATTGACAAAAAGATGCTAGAAGTCTTAATGTGGAGACAATTAAGACCAAGAGGATACGCAACTGATTCCACTTGGCAGACAGAAAGCCAGAGCCACGCAGTGGTGGCACACGCCTTTAGCCAGCTTGTTCTACAGAGTCAGTTCCAGGGCAGTTAAGGTTACACAGAGAAAGCCTTTCTCGAAAAGCAAAAACAAACAAACAAACCCCACAAACAACAAAGGGGGAGGCTGGAGAGGTTATGTGCACTAGTAGCTCTTCTAGAAGTCATGAGTTCAACTCCAGCAACCACACAGTGGCTCACAACCATCTGTAATGGGACTTGGTGCCCTCTTCTGGAGTGCAGGAATATATGCAGGCAGAATACTGCACACACAATAAACAAACAAGTCTTAAAAAAATAAAACAACAACAACAACAACAAAAAACCCAAAACAAAGTAGGACAGAGCTGGTAGAAAAGCCTTAGCTCAGAGAAGCTAGGAGATGACGGTCCTAGTGTCCTAGCCCAGTCTCTGGACCTGATGCAATTAAAACCCAGCAAGTACCTGCATTGTTACAGACATTCAGCCTAGCAGGACTGAGGCCTTCCTAACGTGCTTAAACTGAAGCACAGCTGCCACCAGGGGGCAGCAAGCTGCGGTCAGGACAAAAGGTCATGCAATGTGGTCAGCAGACTCTGCAGCCCTTAGCTCCCTGTGTAGGGCTAGCCCTCTTCAACAATCTGGACAGTTCTGGACCTTTACTATATATGACAGAACTGTACTGTATGAGTCAATGCAGAAGAAGCATTTTCCAGCTGAGTCTGCTTTCATCTGAATTACAATGTAGACAGGGCAGTGGAAAGGCTTACACAAATGCTTCTGTTCTAACTAGAATCTAAATATGACTATATCCTTCTACATCCTTAAATAAAGTATAGGTTTGTTCTTCCCCCAGACAGGATCTCTCCCATAACACAGGTTGGCCCGAACCCCTGATTCTCCTGACACCACCCCCTACCCAAATGCTGGGATAACAGGTTAAGTTGATGGTTCCTTTTCTTTTTTGTGTTACTAGGATGAAACCCAGGGCTGTGCTGATGCTAGGCAAGTATCCCCCACTGAGCTGCATCCTCAGCCTTTTTTTTTTTTTTTTTTTTTAAAGAGACAGGTTTCTCTGTGTATCAGCCCCAGATATCCTGAAGCTCTCTCTTTGCTGACCAGGCTGGGCTTGAACTCACAGAGTTTCACCTGCTTCTGCCTCCTAAGCACTGGGATTAAGGACATGCGCCACTGCCACCCACTTGGCATGTCACTAAAACTTCTGGGCTGGTGAGACGGCTCAGCTGATGAAGGTGCTTACCAGCAAGCTTGACATCTGGGTTCCACTCCTAGACAACCACACGGTAGAGAACTGATTTCTCTAAGTCGTTCTCTGACCACCGCACCCACTCTATAGAACGTGCACACGCACAAAACAACTTTGCAATGCTAAGTTCTTTTAGGAAAAAAAACATCATTAGAAAATCAATTATGGGGGCTGGAAAGAGAGCTCAAGAGCTACGAGCACCGGCTACTCTTCTGGAAGACTTAAATTCAATCCCAAGCTCCCACACAGCAGCTCACAACCTTCTCTAAAGACGATTCCAAAGATCTGATGTCCTTTTCCAGTGTCTGTGGAGACTGCATGCACATGCTGTACAGACAAGACACACATGTAGGCAAAATACCAAAACAAAATACAAAATAAAGTGAACACACGTCTTTAATCCCAGCGCTCCAGAGTCAGTCAGGATCTCTGAGTTTGAGGCCAGCCTGGTCTACACAGCAAGTTCCAGGACAGCCAGGAAGGAAGGTTGCACAAGGAAACCTTGTACTTGCAGTACCTGTTGTCGTCACAGGAGATGTTGTCGAAGAAGGACTTAGTCCTGTCGTAATAGCAGTTAGGGCCAAGGGGGTCTTCTTCATCGGCGTTCCCTTCGCTGTTCTGAGTGTCAACCCCGGAGTCGCCTTTATCTTCACCATTTACAGGCTTCTCTTGTTTCTCAGGTTTATCTTCTAATGAAAGACATCCAAGTTAAGACTCTGAACATCGAAGCTGTAAAACATCTTTACCTCACAGATCAAATTACCTTCTGAGTGGAAAAGTAAAAATTTACCTTTTAATTTAAGTTTATTGTGAAACTCTCTATCGATTTCTTCCTTGTTAAATTGTGCATTTGCACTTTCAAAGTCAAAGTCTTTCTCAAATTTCATTGGACCATCTCGACGGATGCCAAATCTTCCCCTGCCACCTCGATGACCCCCACGTCCTCTCCTTGGTGCAGAAGGAACACCTGGAACTACGGTAAGAAAGAGTATTTATAACAGACATTCAGTATGTAGCAGCTGGTTTAGAACAGTGCTGTGGTCTTTGTAATCTACAATATAAAGGTCTCTCTCTCTATAAGTACAGCATGTATGCATTTTTATATAAATAACAAGGGGGGCGGTGGAGGGATGGTTCAATGACTAAAAACACTGGCTGCTCTCGCAGAGAACCTGGATTCAGTTCTCAGCATCTACATGGTGGCATACAACCATTCAGAACTCCAGTTACAGGGAGCGGCTGATGCCTCCTTCTGACCTCTGCAGGCACTAGGGACACATGTTGTACGCAGACATAACAACCACCATCACCACCCTGAAGCTGGGGCTGGAGAGGAATGAGGACAACCCCTGGGACCCACATAGTGGCGAGAGAATGACTTCCACAAGGTGTCCTCTGACCTCCACATCTGTGCAATGGCATATATATACAAATACATCTAAAAACAAACAAACAAACCCAATTCCTGCAAGTTGTCCTACAGGTTCACTGTAGGACAACATGCCCATACACACAGACAAAAACAGATGTCACAGAGATAACAAGAACAATTAGTTGCTAAGTTAGTATGTAGATTAAGAAATAGAACCTAAGTTTTTATGTGATTTTTACACAACTGTATCTAGGGAGATCACAACAAGGAGATGTATAATCGACAGATCGGCTCTAGAAGCTCTGTTCTTTCTGCCATGCCCCTCACACCCACCCAAAGCGTCAGGTCCCCGGGAAAGGAGAACAGGAAACAAGATGTACAATAAGAGTAAGGGGACACTGATTGGCACAGGGTGTTTTTCTCCCAATTCAGACAAAACAGACAAGAGAAGCACCAGTCCTTGACGGCCCCACTTAAGCAAGTCTTCCTGCAACACCACCACCGCCACAACTGCAGTTCAGCCAATCATCTGAGATATGATAAAGCAATATGAAGTTGCTTAATTCACAGTGAAAACTTAGGAACCCAAGTATCTAACACACGTGACGAAGGAAGAAAACAGAGTATGAACTAGTACTTGGTGTGAGTTTAACTCTAAAAATGCAGAACACAAAGCAGGATGAATTTAATGAGGGACAGACTGAATAGGTGTAACTGTTTCACATACTGACAGGAATCAGAAGTGACAGCGGGGCGGTGCTGACACACACCTTTAATCCCAGCACTCGGGGTAGACACAGGTACATTCCTGCGACTCTGAGGCCAGCCTGGCTCACTAAGTGACTTTCAGGCCAGCCAGAGCTGTTACATAGAGAAATCTTGTCTCAAAAAACCAAAACAGAATCCGAAGTGACTTCAGGGTAACAGGGCTATGCTCACTGTTTGCTGAGGACTGGTAAACTTAGTTTGAGAAAACCAAACATAAAAGCTCAGAATAGCAGATCCAGGTCTTTTAACACATTTAGTTTTATTATTAAAAGCAACCCAGTTACAGGCCAGAAAAACGGCATGATTCACCTTAAAGTTATGTATAAAGAACACCCACCCATGCTGTAAAAAAATCCAAGAAGCTGTAAGAACAGTCACTGTTCTGCTAGTGATCCCTAGTGGTGGGTGAGCGTGGTGAAGCTTTCCATTATCTTGTTTGCTTCTGCAATACTGGAGACTGGACCTGAGGCTTCCTGCACTCCAGGCAGGCATTCTATCATTGAGTGCTATCTCCAACACAGGAGGTGAGGATTTTTGTATTTGTTTGTCCAAACAGAATTTCTCTGTGTGACAGTCCAGACTGTCCTGGAACTCACAGAGACCCGCCTGCCTCTGCCTCCGAGTGCTGGGGTTAAAGGTGTGCGCCACCACCGCCCGCCCAGGTTACAGGTGGTGAGTTTTGAAGGACACTCTTAGGATAAGTGTACTTATTACTTGACACAATGTTAAAAAGCTTATTGTTTATTTATGTGTATGCATGTGCCTGCAGAGTCGGAGGGAGTGTGTGAGACGTCAGCTATGGGGCTAGGAATCAAATCCCCCTCTGCGACAGCAGCAACAACTCTTGACTGCTGAGGCGTTTCTCAGCTCCACACGTAACTTCAAATGATAAAACATGACAATTATTGTAAGAGATTCAGCTGTTTAAAATGCAGTAACACACAGAAAGCAATAAGCAACCACCAGGAGGAGGAGGCCTAGGCCAGCCAAGGTCACACAAAGTGCTCCCAAACGAGTGCAAGGGAAATGAGTGCTCACACGTGCAAAACAGCACCCTGAGGTGTCCACCAATGACTACAAAGACGTCTAAACAGCATCTAACATTATATATTATCATTTGTTTTCATCTGGAACAGTTTCGGATTTTTCCATTAACAAACTGGAAATTAACAACAACATGCTTATTAAATATCAAATACTGTCAATGAAAATGTAAAACCTCATTAAAATACTAATCACGAAAAGTTCTTATACAAGTACTTCATTTAAAAAAAGCAAAAAGAGACGGCTCACTACATGTAACTTCAGTTCCAGGGGATCTAACAGGCATGTGGTGCATATATATGCATACAGGCAAAACACACACACACAAGCATGCCTTTAATCCCAGCACTCGGGAGGCAGAGGCAAGTGGATCTCTGTGAGTTTGAAACCAGCCTGGTCTACAGAGTGAGTTCCAGGACAGGCTCGAAACCCTGTCTCGAAAAACAAAAAAGAAAAAGCAAAGATCTCTGTGCTGACTTTGGTGGCACACGTCTATAATGCCAGCACTTGGGAGGCAGAATCAGGAGACAGAGGCCACACTGATTATTCAGTAATTTCCAGGCTAGACTGTGCTGCATGAGACTCTTAAAAACAAACAAACAAACAAACAAAAAAATCAAACCCCTAAACTTGGAATGTAAATACTTTGTATGAACATTAATCAATCTGGCAGCAACACCTTTCTTTATCTGGGGCCAGCCATCTTGCTGGTGCCTGAAATACAAAAAAACAAAACTCACGATTGTGTGTGTGTGTGTAAATTGTGCCGGCTGACCTTCCAAAGGGTACTGTCTGACTTCTTTTTTTTTTTTTTTTTTTTTTTTGGTTTTTACGAGACAGGGTTTCTCCGTATTGTTTTGGAGGTTATCGGTCCAGCCCGGCCTCGAACTCACAGAGATCCGCCTGCCTCTGCCTCCCGAGTGCTGGGATTAAAGGCGTGCGCCACCACCGCCCGGCCTGTCTGACTTCTTAAGGACCTGGGATTCCCAGCAGCTACATGGCACGACAGCCCACAGCTATCTGTAACTCCAGTTCCAAGTGATCTGACACCTCTGTGGGCAACAGGTATGCATGAGGCAATCACACACACATACATGCAGGCAAACACGCAACACACATCGAAAAAACCCAAAGGGCAGAGGGTAAAGTCTCCTGCTATACAACTGTGAGGGCTGCCGTCTAGACGCTCAGCACCCACACAAACGTGGGGAGGGCACAACAGCCTGCACCTGTGACCCCAGCTCTCAGAAGGTGGGGGGGGGGATCCCTGGAGCAAGCTGGCTAGTTAAAGTAGCATAATTAGCAAGCTCAGGGTTCAGGCAAGAAAGCCTTCCCCAGTGTGTAGGATGAAGAGTGACTGAGGACATCTGGTGTCCACCTCTGGTCTCCACACACACCCCCTGTACACATCAAGTTCTGAACACAGGTGGGTCCCTGGAGTTCACTAAGCAGCCAGCCCAGCCACGTTAATGAACCCCAGGTTCAGTGAGAGGATCCTACTTCAAAAATAATGTGGAGAGTGATCAACAGACACCTAATATTCCCTCGGGCTTCCCTCCCCACATGCACATATATGCAGTATACACCTGAATGCACATACAGCCACAAGAACACGTACACAAACCCCCAAACTCAAACACAACTGTGTGCCATCAAGTAGAGTCTTTTCCAGAAAAATTGTACTTCAGAAAAGCTAATTTTCCTGCTTCCTTCTCAACAGTAACATCCGAACTACTGTATACGAGCAGAACCAGGAGACAGACACTGGCAGAATGTAATTAACCGACTACAGATCTTCCTCAGCTGTCACTGGTTTCCTACATCCATTCTGCAGAGGTCAGCAATAGTCTGCCACATGTGCAGGTCACACTAACCCACTCCCCTGGGCCAGTCCTCTCTGGTCACCGACTCCACCTCCCTTTCTTTGTCAGAGCAACTCTGCATCTTGAAATGATTTCCCCCATTGAGATCCACAACACAGGGCCCCCACTTCCAGGTAGCTTCTGCGTGTGGTGGCACATGCCTTTAATTCCAGCACTTGGGAGGCAGAGTTCCAAGCCAACCACGGCTACCCAGGGACCACCTGTCACAACCACCCACCCACCCATCCACCCATCAAACCCCTCAAATCAATGGGCCCAAACCAACTACCCGGGGAACTTACCTACTTGCCTCTTGCTATCATTTCTGAGCTGCTCGTTTTCTGGCCTTGGGACTTTATGCACTTCAGCTACAGAAGGAGACACGCAAAGTGACAAACCAATTTAGAAGATATAACCAAAAATTTCTGCAACGTTAGAATGGAGATGGCAACACCCCCACAAAAACACCCCCATGCTCCCACTACTTTAATTCAAAGTTGAAAGACCCAACCCTATTAATTTAATAAAGTTCAGCTTAGCCCTGCTAGGGCCGTTCATATAAGTCACCCTCGTGGTGAAATGAGGTGAAGAGTGATCGACCGGTCAGGGCAGGCACAGTGAACATCTCAGCTCTACCTCGCCTGTGCTCTTGGTTGTCTACTGCTTTCTGGCTGGCAGATGGCAAAGGCCTGGCTGGCACAGGGCTCCTTCTCCCAACAGGTGCCGGAGCAGGTAAGTGGGCCGAGGCGGTCTGTACTGCTTGTTCCATGGTTGGACTTTTTCTCAAAGGGTCTAACTGAGGGCTTGATCGACCTAAAATGTAACCAGAAGATAATAAACTACCCTAACCTGGGATTTCAAAACCATCTAGACTTTGTGAAAAAAAGTCTAGAATTTTATTCTGCTTAATCAGATCCTCAGCATAAAACTGAATTAATTTTATTAGACCAGTGTTTAAATCTACTTATCTTTAGTGGGCTGCTGATTCAAACAAACAAGGGAAAAAAACCAAACCAAAACCCTCATGAAATACATAGTAGCCCCACCCACCACTCCATGACCCTATCTGTCATTCAGTCATTCATTCATTCATTGTTCGAGACAGGTTTCTCTGAAGCCTTGGCTGTCCTGGAACTCACTGTCTAGACCAGGGTGGCCTCAAACTCAGAGATCCACCTGCCTCTGCCTTCTGAGTGCTGGGATGAAAAGACCACACTGTAGTCATGTGGCTTTCCCTAATCACAAGATTATGATGACACGTCAGACTTTTATTTTTTGGAGACACAATCTCATACAGTCCAGATTGTCTTTAAACTCCTGATTCTCCTGTCTCCATCACCCCAGTGCTAGGACTGCAGGTGTAAATGACTACAGCACAGAGCTGTCACAGTAAGTAAAGAACAGTAAGGCATGGCAGGTAGATGGGTAAATAAAGTCAGGGTTAGAAAGGCGGCAAAATCAAAGTCTTCTGAGACGTCCAGAGCAGCGGCACTCGTTCTCAGTCACATAGAAGCTCTCCTGCCACTCCCACCTTTCCTTCATGACGTCACGGTGGCATTAAATCATGCTTTTTTTGGGGGGGGGTTGGTTTTCCAGGACAGGGTTTCTTGTGTAGCTTTGGAGGTTGTCCTGGGACTCACTCCGTAGATCAGGCTAGCCATCAACACCTGGCAATAATCATGTTTTTTTGTTCCTGTAATGTTTGCTGGCTCTCAGATTCCACGACATTGTACCCAAGAGAATTCTGTTAAAAATTATCTTCATTCTATTGAAAAAAAAAAAAAAAAAAAAAAGAATCCCTAGACAGGCTCCTGTCTCTATGTGTCCAGGCAACCAGGGAAGAAGGTGGATGCTGACCGCTCTGTCTGTAGAGTACTCGGGCCCCCAGGGATGATTTACTAGCACTATTCTCCAAGTGTGTAATTACAATGTCTATGGGATGCACAGCAAAGTTCCTTTAGTCAAAAGTTGAATTACCAGTAAAACACTGGAGACATAAAGTGGTATTAAGAGAAACACTCAGTCTCTGTTGTCCGTGGCTGTACACTCTGGCTCACAAGAAACCCTGTATAAAGATGCTAAGCTCCGCTTGAGATGGGGAATGACTAGGCGCTCTGGCTGGCACTCGCCACCGGGACTCAAGTGATCCCCCTGCCTCAGCTTTAATGTAGCTAGCTGCCTATGGCAGAGGTCACAGGCATATGCCACCACGCACTTTTCAAATAGTTACGCTTTCTTTCTTCTCCCCTTTAGAGCATGCCCTTGCTAAGTAGAAAAGGCTGACCTTGAACCCTAACAGTCCTGCCTCAACCTTCCGTATGCGGGATTACAGGTGTATACCATCATAAGCAGCCTGAAGGGTTAGGATGAGAGCTGCCTGTTGCTGCCGTTCATTCTATAATCAAATGACCTCTCAGATTTATAAAACCTCTCTTTAGCACTGCTTTTCTGAGAAGAAAGCCGTGACTCTGAATTAGTACAGAGGTGAACACAAGGGCCACACACTGGGTCACTGGCTCGTTGGCTGCACATTAAATTTCCTGTTTACTAACAACTTGCTAATCATGGTGTTGATTTCACTACTAATAAGGGTTAGGAATAAATCCAGAAATGATTTCAGCAAAACCAAAACAACCTCCTCCAGTGACCATCACATTCTTATAAAAAGAAAGTCTCACGTACTCGTGTGAAATTCAGAAACTTCTCTATTTAGCGTTTTGAGACAGCATTTTACTGTGTAGCCCTGGCTGGCCTGAAACTAACAGAGATCCCCCTGCCTCTGCCTCCAAAGTGCTGGGATTAAAGATGAGCGCCACCACGACCTGGCTCCTTATTTTATTTTCACCCCGTGTATGTGTCTGTGCCTGTGGAGCAGCAGTCTTAGGCTTCCTGTGCCATAGATTTATATAAATATTCACATCAGAATTTAATAAAACTAGTTCTGTTTTCAAGTCTTCAGTATGAGGGAAGAAATTCAATCTTTTCTTAAACCAACAGGCACCAATGTCACAGGAATAACCAGCCCTTTTCTACTATAACTTAATCTAGATCAAACCCAGATGATCACACGCAGCTAGGAAGTGCTTCACCACTAAACACCACCAGCAGCACTGTACATTATTTTGTTCATCTTTAAATTTATTCCTATGGTTTCAGTATACTTTTACTTTACTTTTGTGGTGTTTTGCCTGCATGTGTGTACCATGCAGCGCCACAGAGGCCAGAAGAAGTTGGGTCTCAAGATTGGAGTTACATATGACTGTGAGCCTCCATATGGGTGCTGAGAATCAAACCTGGGTCCTCTGAAAAAAGCAGCAAGTGTTCTTAAACCCCGAGTCACATCTCCAATCCCTATTTATTATTCTTTTTTTATTTACTTATTTACTTTGGATACAGTATTCTGTCTACATTTATCTCTGCAGGCCAGAAGAGGGCACCAGATATCACTGGTATAGATGGTAGTGAGCCACCATGTGGTTGCTGGGAATTGAACTCAGGACCTCTGGAAGAGCAGCCAGTGCTCGTTATTCATTATTCTTCCCTTGATATATATGTAGTTTATTTAACTTTATTTTATGTGCACTGGTATGAGGCATCAGGTCACCTGGAACTAGAGTTGCAGACCGTTGTGAGCTGCTATGTGGATGCTAGGAATTTAATCTAGGTCCTCTGGAAGAGCAGCTCTTAACCGCTGAGCCATCTCTCCAGCTCCCTCTTTTGATTTTTAAAGACAGAGTTTGACTATGCAGCCCTTGCTGTCCTGGAACTCAGAGGGATCTGCCTGCTTCTGCCTCCTCCAGACTGCCAGGATTAAAGTTGTGAGCTAACACACAGCAAAATTTGTATTTTTACAGGAAATTTGGTGATCACAAGGAAAAGTCCCATTTTATAATTCAGGAATTTTTTTTTTTGTTTTTTCGAGACAGGGTTTCTCTGTGTAGTTTTGGAGGCTGTCCTGGCACTCGCTCTGTAGACTAGGCTGGCCTCGAACTCACAGAGATCCGCCTGCCTCTGCCTCCCGAGTGCTGGGATTAAAGGCGTGCGCCACCAACGCCCGGCTATAATTCAGGAAATTAAGGCTTATTATTTTTTCAGTAAAGAAAGAGCTCTAATATAAAAAACAGCAAAATAACAAAGACACAGATATAAATACTGTCATTTGTGGGTAGCATGATTATAGTTTTGTTTTATTCCTTACACTTCTATTTCCAAGTCACTTACAGAAAATCTTTAAAATGTTTAAAACTTAACACATACCCCTATATACTTATTTATGTTTGTGTCAGTGCCCATGATAGCTAGAGGTTATCAGTTTGGATCCCACTGGAGTCACGGGCAGTTCTGAGCTGTCCCGTGTGGGTGTTGGGAATCCCACTCAGGTCCTTGGCAAGACTAAATCTAAATCCTCTTACCAATTGGGACTTATGTTTTTAGAAGCACTACAAGATGCTCTTTTGTGGTGACCCACTGAGACAAAAGTCCCACGTCTGTGAGGCACCAGACAAGACTGCCCAGCATGTATATCAAGTTTATTTCTTTGGACAGGTTTTCCAATTCACCTAAGGGGTGAGTGCGTCTAGGGGGAATTTGATAAACTTTGTGAACAATTATCAAATACAGAATGCTCATTATTTCAATTCCAGTTTGTAGAAAGTCTAAAAAGTGAAAATAGATAGAAGCCATTCAGTAGAACATTTATTTCAATAGGCATTCAGTGAAACATGTATTGCAATAATATGTTGGTACGCACCTGTTATCCCAGCCCTCAGAAGGCAAAGGCAGGAATATACTGAATTAGGCTAGCTTAAGATAAGAAGTGAGACCCCTGTCTCCAACACCAATGATGCATGCTGTTACTAAGCCTTCAGAACAAGGAAACCCTGCTAGAAGTTTAGAACGCAAGTGGTCGACAGGCAGAAGAGCTTACCTTGGGCTAGCTGCGGTTTTACAGATCTTGTGTCCTGTGTGAAGGCGGAGCCAACTGTGCTGCTCTGGGATAAGGTACTGCTATTCGAGGCTTCTGTTCCAAAGGATGTCAACGAGCTCCCAGCTTCAAAGGATTAAAAAAATTCAGTATTTTACTGTTTGTCTAGGTACCCAACACACACTTATAAAAATTATTCATCCTGACAATTAAATTATACAAAAAAATTGGGAAATCTAGACACTGTAAGATGAAAAAAAATGGGATTATGTAGTCCTATGGCCTTCAAGCAAACAGTTTTTGGAACACATTGCAAAAATGAAGACACAATCAGATGGTGAGCAACAGAAACAATACACTGGACACTGACATTAACTTCAGTTATTGTAACGTTTGCATCAACAGGTGAATCATCAGATACCTCTGCTAGAGCTTTCCACCATGTAAGGCAGTAGACAGAAGACTCTGCCTCTACTGCTTCCCACTCGGAGGAATCGTGGTGTTGCACTTTGCCCAAAACAGTTACAAAAGAGTGGGAACTGTGGTAACAGATGACCAGAGAGGAGCCAGCCTCTGCCATAGCTGCTGCACCAGGTTTCTCTAAGACGAGTGTTTGCGCCTTTATAGGTTCCAACAGCCCCACCCCAGCTCTCAGCCATACACCTCTGAAGGTAGTCAGAATACAGATAGAACCACACCATCACAGTACCTGGGACCCTCTCATGGTTCCCAATGCCCCACTATTTCCTCAGCTTATAAAACCCTCCTCACAACGCTTGTCGTATTTGAACCCGTGCACTCCAGTTCTTTCCACCATTTCTAACACTTCAGCCATGGTGCTTAAGACACTGTGCTGTTCCCGACTCCTGATCTGATAATTCTACTCTTCAACCCCCCTTAAAATGGGCCATCAGAACGTAGCAGCGTCTCACACATCAAGGACTCTCAGCCACCAAGGCACATTCCAGTTAGGCTTCTGCTCTGACCAGCTCTGTAAGAGATGAAACACCACCCCCACAAATTCTGGGAACACAGGAAGCATTTTAAAGACACACCTTGTGTTCCTGGGTAAGGCAGGCGTGTACTCTTACCGTCTTGCTGACTGCCTGCTGGAGTGCCAAATTCAATGGTAGCAAACCCTGTACCTCCTATTCTCACTGGGCCCCGCTCCTTAACTTAATTCTGCCACTGATTCATGTCTGTGACCCCCACTCTACCATGATCACTAATAGACTATGTAGACCAGGCTTTCTTCAAATTCAAAGTCTCCCTGCCTCAGATTTCCAGAGACTGAGGTGTCTTAGTTAGGGTTTCTATTGCTGGGATGAAACCCCGTGACCAAAGAGCAAGCTGGGGAGGAAACGGTTGATTTGGTTTACACTTCAGCATTGCTGTTCATCTCTGAAGGAAGTCAGGACAGGAACTCAAGCAGGGCAGGATCCCGAAGGCAGGAGCTGATGCAGAGGAGAGCTGCTTACTGGCTTGCTTCCCCATGGCGCTCTCAGCCTGCTTTCTTATAGAATCCAGGACCAGCAGCCCAGGGATGGCACCACTCACTGTGGCCTGGGTCCTCCCCCATGAATCACTAAATGGGAAACTGTCTTACAGCTGGATCTCATGGAGGTGTTTCCTTAGCTGAGGCTTCCTCTCATGACTCCAGCTTGTGTCAAGTTGACACACAGAACCACCCAGTTCATGGGTAATAGGCATGAGTCACACCTGCCTCCCAAAGCACTTTTTATCCAAGGCTTAATTAAGAAGGGTCAATCAAGCCTGGCAGTGGTAGCACACACCTTTAATCCCAGCACTTGGGAGGCAGAGGCAGGCGGATCTCTGTGAGTCTGAGGCCAGCCTGGTCTACAGAGTGAGTTCCAGGACAGCCAGAACTGTTTCACAGAGAAACCCTGTCTTAAAGTTAATATAAAACAGCAAAACAAAAACAAACAAATCAATCGAGGTTTGCATTATCTATGGAGATATTCAGCTGCTACAACACTATCTGTTAAAATGGTGTTCCCCTCTATCCCACCAAGCTGTATCAGAAACTTCATGAAAAAAAAATCAGTATTTGGGTGTCTCTACTTCTATTTTGTTTTTCACTTATCCATATTTATGCCAGTAATTCGTGGCTCTAATAATTCTATCTTTATAACGGTCTTGAAATTGGGTGGTATAAACTTTACAGTCCTATTTTAAAGGGACCTATGTGATTTCTGACTTGACTCTTTAGTCTGTAATGTTTTGACTCTTGATCCGTATGCGTGAAGAATAGCTGTTTTCGTAGAGTGCTAGTCTCTGGGCAGTCCTGGGCTTCTCTCAACATTTATTACATTCTAGGTCAGACAACACTGGGAACTAGGCGCTGTCTCAGCACCCTGAACTACTCACCACATACCAAATCAGCTCCAGTTTTAAAAGCTCTTCACTGACAAATGTCCCCAGAGAACATGGGCAATTTGGTCCCTCTCCTCATTTCTAGGGATGTGCTTGTTTTTATTTCATGTACATTTGTGTTTTTCAAATTACCTTTATTAATCCAAAATTCATTTTTTGTGGCTTGAGAAGATACCATATACAATTCTAATTCTTTTGGCTATTAATGTAACTTGTCTGCGACCCCTGGTTAGGCCTGGGAAGGTAGCTTAATTATATAGTGCTTGTCCTAAAAGTATGAGGCTGTAGGGCTGAACCTGGTAAGGCAGGATTGCTGGTTAATTTATATTACTCACATTAAACCCAGGGCCTCCAGCATGTTATGCAAGTACTCTATTAACTGAGTCGCATTCCAAAACACTTGCTTTTATCGTAATCAAGAGCAAAGCACCTTTTCACACGTTTATGGGACATTTATATTTATATTTTGGAAACAAGGTTTCTCTATATAGCTCTGGCTGTCTTAAAACTGTCTTTGTAGACTAGGTTGGCTTTAAACTCAGAAAGCTGCCTGCTGGGATTAAGGGTGGGTGCTATCATGCCTGGTTTGTATTTAGTTAAAAAAAAAAGTGTGTGTGAGTGTGTATGAGGCACTTGTGTATACAAGTGTGTCCAGGCCAGCGGTCAACATCAGGTATCTAATGTAATTGTCCCCCCCCATGAGACAGGGTCTCTCACCAAACCTGGAGTTCATCATCTAGACTGGCTGGCCTGTGAGCCCCAGTGATTCATTCATCTCTACCCTTTCAACTGATACGGGCGGCTTCTATAAGAAATGAGGGTCTGAACTTGGGTCCTTCTGGGCTAAGCCAGCTCTCCAGTCCTGGACATTTGTGTTTTACAGTGAGTTCCAAACCCTTACTCAATTTTGTTGAGTTGCTGATGTCCACTATTTCTAGAAGCTCTCATTAGAGACAGAAATTAAATAATGTAACATAGTGGACTCAATGACAAAACTATTTTGAAGAAATAGTAACAGCGCCAAACTTAAGATGGGCTGATTACAATCATTCCACTTTATAGTAATAGGAAAGCATGCTTATTCAGTAGAAATTACTCTTTAAATTGTTTCCTAGACTAGCTATATGAATTAAGATATTCTTCTATGATGATGGACAGCAGCAAGCCATAGCTCTTGGTCAGCCATGAGATCAGAGGAGCAACCCCCATTCTTACCACATGCTGTGCAGTCAGGAAAGCATTTTTTTTAAAAAAAGATACTTTGGGTTTTCACACCTCACCATGTCTGCATAAGCCATCTGTATTTATACATGAGTTTCTACACTTCATGAAAAGTGGGCTTTGTGCTAGACTAAATTTTCTTAACTGTGGACTAATGTGTTACTCTGCTAATATGTTTGGTGGGTTAAATGCTTATTTATTTGCTTCCTTATTAAATGTTTATGTGCGTACATGTGTGCAATAATACTAGGATTAGTGATATATTAGCCAGGAACACAACTTTAATCCTAGCAGTCAGGATTAAGAGATAGACAGATCTCTGTGAGTCCAAGGCCACCCAGATCTACACAAGAGTGAATCATCTACAAGTTATAGCTCACACCTTTAATCCCAGCATTAGGGAAATACGTAAGACAAAAGCAAGGTCTCAGTAGAGGCATTTGTTCTCCAGTTATAGAATTGGTGCAGAGCTAGTAGCCGGCCGCCTTGTTGTTCTGATGTTCAGCTTCAAGTCTGAACCCCATCAGCCTTTGGGTTCTATGCATGCTGCTTAGGAAGCCAGAAGACAGCACTGAATCACTGGAGCTACAGATGGCTGTTAGACACTAAGCAGGGTGCTAGGTAGTTAAGTATTCTTAATCACTAAGCCATCTTCGCAGCTCCTTAAATGCATTAAAAAATTTATTTATTAATTATGTATACAGTGTTCTCCCTGCAAGCCAGAAGAGGGAGCCAACTTTCACTACTGATGGTTGTGAGACACCATGTGGTTGCCAGGACTTGAACTTAGGACCTCTGGAAGAGCAGTCAATGCTCTTAACCTCCGAGCCACCTCTCCAGCCCCCCTTAATGCACTTTGACTCATTTACTACAAAAAGGTTAAAGAGTGTGAACTTTTTTCTGGAGACAGGGTCACATGTACTCTAGGCGAGCCTCACACTTGCTATGTTTCTGAGAGTAACCTTGAGCTTCTGATCCTCCTGCCTCCATTCCCAAGTGCTAGGATTATAAAATGAAACACTGTGCCCAACTTACAACACAAATACTTACAGTCATAAAACAAATACCAAACAAGTTTCTATACCATTATGGTCAATAAATTGAGACAAAAAAAAAAAAAAAAAAAAAAAAAGGGAAAAGAGGAAAAATATTACCACATACCAACACCAACGGCACCAAACTGCTGCCCAACCAAAGTGCTTGGACTGAACTGACTGTATGCTGGCATCCTGCCAAAAGGTCCATAGGAACCCACTGACTGGAATGAAGAAGAAGATGAACCTAGTGAGGACTGAAAAAAACCACAGGTTATTCTAATTTCTAAGCAGCATGCACATAATGGAAACTCAGATTTTTCTAGGGTTTTAAAAAACATGCTACGTTTAACTGTTAGGTAAAAAAGCAGTCACAATGGCTTACAGTATGCACTCACTATTACAACAGTCAACAACCCTCTTTCAGTATTTGTAAGTCACCATGTGGTTGCTGGGGACGGACTTGGGACCTCTGCAAGAGCAGTCAGTGCTCTTAACTGCTGAGATATCTCTCTGGCCAGTATGTCTACTTGTGCCAGTCACATTTAATGCTACCAAGAAATACTTTCTCTATGTAAATTCCTCTTCTGAGTTCGGTTTTATAACACATTTAGGAAATACATGAACAGTGACTTCAGTTCACGGTTAACTGTAACATTGTATAGACAGTTATACCTCTATCTCCTGATGCACTCACCATGTCATGGCCCCCTCTGAAGTGCTGGGACTGCCCAGGGGTGCATCCATCTTTAATACAACATGCAAAGATTCCATTCTAAGACCACTTAAGGCTAATTTCAACTTGGGACCTTAACGAACTTATGTTAATACCCTTCTATGCTTGTGGTATCATTTACACACTGCATATTGTATAGTACACACAATGACTTAGCACCCCATCTAACATAGTTATTTTATCCCAGAGTAGTCACTGTCATCCTGGTTTGTAGTATGAACCATGATCTGCATAGTGTAGAGTCACAGGTCTTAGATTCTGGAGACTTACTATCTGGATCCACTCAAACCTGGTTTCTTTTTAATTTCCTCACTTAAGAAAACAAAAGAAAATATGGGCATCAAGTTGAAAGACCACCATGAGGACCAACTTTTATATGTACATTAAAAAAAATGTTTCAACTTAGGGTCCCAAAAGAAACCTAGAGAAGAATATTATCCAAGTAAATACTACCTAGTGAGCTACCACTCAAAGGCAATCTACTATTAGTTACCTGAACGATAGCTGGGTCCTGAGGCAAAGAACACTGCGGCTTTGGTGGCTCACAGACAGTGAGGTCTTTGATGTCACTTCCCCGGAATATAATGTACTCAAAGACTTCATCTCGAGGTGGTATTGGCCGGTCTGTTGGTCTATCTTCTGTACCGAAGGATCGAACTGGTGAGGAGAGAGGACATGAGATCTATGTTTGCTGCTGACTATACGCAGGCAGGGCCTTAGGATTCTGCTAGAAACACCAAGCATCGTTCTCAAGTACCACTCATGACAAAGTATTTATTAATATACAGTTAAACATTTTTGGAGGAGGAAAACAGAGGACACATTTTGCTCAAAGCAGTGTTATGAGCCTCTGCTCTCACAGCTTTACTTCTATTTTTGGTGGCTGTGGTAATGTGTGAAAATGTTTTTGCTTTTTTTCTCATTGCTATTTTGTTTTTAGTGTTTTCATTCAGCAAAATAAAGATATGACAACTTACATCATAGTTCTTGGTTGGGAAGGGATGGCAACAAACGTTTTTAAGTTTTAAGAGTAACTCTTCAGAAGCTGAGTTTCCATGGGAAGACTAAAATACTCATCACCTAAAATAGCTGCCATGCATTAACTCTCAGTATTTAACACCAAAGATGGAATCAATGGAAGTGAACCGGCGGCTCACACCGCAGTGTAAGCAGGCGATAACGAAGCGCTCCACTGAGTGTTCCTGAGAACAGGGTTCAGAATCTGCACTTGAAGCCGCTCCCTGGGTCTCTTACGCTGGTTTCAGGAGACTACTGAAAACACCAGCATCCTTGAGATGCTCCAAATAAGAAAGTGTTGATCACCAACTGCTCACGGCAAGAGTAAAGGGCGGAGGGCAGAGACATTGCTATTCCCATTTAAGACTGCATTGTTTCTCATTCTCAAAATTCCTCCCAATACTTATCAGGAAATTTTGGGAAAGACTACGACATCATCATTAGGTTTGTAGAACATCCTTCCCTAAATGTAAAGAAATGAAAGTCAAAGGGAAGCTTAAAATCCAAATCAAACAAACAAACAAACAAAATAAGCCCCTAAAAGAAGCCCCAGCTCACGCTTGTAGCCCAGCACTTGGGAGGTTGAGGCAGGACTAAACTGCACACAAGTTCTAGAAGACTAAAAACCAAACCACGCACTTGGGAGGCAGAGGCAGGTGGATCTCTGTGAGTTCGAGGCCAGCCTGGTCTACAAAGTGAGTTCCAGGACAGACTCCAAACCCACAGAGAAACCCTGTCTCGGAAAAAAAACAAAAAACAAAAAAAACCAAAAACCAAACCACACTGAACACCTAAGTAACCAGGCACGGCAGTCCACTCCGTATTCCTGTGGTTTCTGTTCAGTGAATGAGATCTGCTCTCAAGAAGGACAATCATTTGGGCAGAGACTCAGTCTAAACTGGAAGAACAAGTATTACCCTTTGTCCTCTCTAACTCCACGGAAACTCGCACTAGCAAACCCAGACTATCCAGACGGACAGACGGAGGCGAGGACACAGGTACACTAGGAGAGACTGATACAGAAGGCTTTAGCTGGGCAGCACGCTCCTGACCTCTCTTCATGGCCAAAAGGCAGGAGCCACGGCGCATGTCCTCCCCCACAAAGCACATTAAGGTAAGAAGGTTTATACTTTGGCCTTTCGACAGAAAGGTTTGCTTTATTTTAAATTATGTGCACTTGTGTGTGTTTATTTGTAAGTATGTGCATATGAGTACAAATGCCCATGGAGGAGAGCAGAGGGCATCAGATGCCCTGGAGATGCAGTTATAGGTGGTTGTGAGCTACCCGACAGGCAGTGCGGACACCAAACTTGGGTCCTCTGCAGAAGCAGTGCTCACCCAACCTTTGGGCTACCTCTTCAGTCCCTACTTCGACCTTCTTTACAGAAGGACGAAGAACAGAAAACAGAACTAAGAAAATTACAGATAAAAATCAATCTCAATCCATCTTCATCATCACCACAAATGAATAATATCCCAGGCCTCAAAGCTGCCCATTAGCTTGTTCTGAAACAGAGTGGATAAGTCAAGGCCCTTCTACAAAGTCAGAGCATTCGATTAGGCTTTCTAAGGCCTAATGAAACCACTCAACCTGTATCCAGGTGAATCTAGTGACCCACAAAAACAAACAAACAAACAAAAAGCAACAACAAAGCCCAGACCTTCCCCTTGTTTATTAAAGGCAACACGTGCTAAAGGTATGTGAGAAAAAGCAAAAAGAATGTATCAGGATAAATAACCAAGCTGATTCTATCAAAGATAAAAAGTTCTAAAGTAACAGCACAGACATGTTAAAACCTAAAGCATTGAGGTTTTACATGGCGATATAATAATGCCCCCTTGGTCTGTTTCTTATAAGGTAAACTCTAACTGTAACAGAGATCATGTCTGCAGGGTGTTGGTGGCGCATGCCTTGAATCCCAGCACTCGGGAGGCAGACACAGGCGGATCTCTGTGAGTTCGAGACCAGCCTGGTCTACAGAGCCAGTTCCAGAGTTCCAGGACAGCCTCCAAAACAATACAGAGAAACCCTTTTGGGGGGGGGGGGGAATCATGTCCAACAAATTTCTACAGAGTACAGGATGGACAAAGGAAACTGACATAAACACATCTGTCTCCAGGTTAGGTGTAATGGTTATCCCAGCACTCAGGAGGCTGAGGTAAAAGGACTCTAAATTTGAGGACCATAGGGGTTACGTAGAAAGACTATGACTCAAAAAACAACCCCATCGTCATTCCACTGTCTTCTAAATAAATACTCACCAAATTTGAACTATACATTTTCCAACCAGGCACAATTTTTCTGAGAAGTACCTTCCATGTGATCAACAAATAGCTAACACGTTGTGTACAAAGACATTGACGTCTGGTAGTGAAACAGAAAGGTGAAGCCCGATAAACACAAAGCTAGGGTTAAGTCTACATTTCCCTTTCCCCATCCTCTTAAAACAGTGCAGCTGACCTCACCAGCACGGCTTCTTCCCCTCAGACAATAAGGCTTTACCCAATGCTGTCAGTATGAACTCCCCGGTCATTATTGGCCAACACTGTTTATGCCTCCCCATAGCACTCCAGGGAAACGTTAACCTGCCATTCTCATGACAAAGGAAGCATTGTGGCCATGGAAGCCAAGAGTAACGGGTCAGCTGGGACACGAGTCCCACACAGCCGTGGGTCCCTGACATATGACGACAATGGCATTAACAGAACTCGAAAATCTGTAGCAAGGAAACCCAGGAACTCGTGGGTTTACAATAAGGTGACAGGGAGCATTGACTACCACGGATCTGATCCTTCCCACCCCAATTTGGGAATAAACCAGGAACCACAACATGTGCTAATTAGCTAGCTACTCTGCACGAAGACTGTACTGCAAGTGGTTGTTCCTCTCATAAAAAATGCCAGAAATGAGAAAAATGAGGTTAAAGGAAATCACATGAAGCCCAAAGAGCTGTTTTCACCGTGCAACATCTGAACTGAGATTCCACGACGACAATGGCAGACAAGGGTAGGGTGAGCTCCCTAGGACAGAGATGCACACATGTTATGAAATGAAAAAGAGACATGCAAAGCACTGAGTAAAGATCACAGGAAGGCTCTGTTCCCAGGCTGACATGACAATCTTGGCTGGGGTGGCTGCTGAAGAGATGCAGAGAATTGAAAAGCCTTTAGCCAGCCCGGCTTGAATGAGCATGAAATGCAGAGGGCATCTGCCTGCCAGCTCACGGGCTCTGGGGAAGTGACTGGAGCCCGAGGAGGGATCCCTCCATGGAGTCACAGTGCGACAGCACTACCGGGGCATCTGAAAAGCAGCAAGTAGGACTTAGAGGAACACGCCCCGTGAAGTGGAGTGCTGGGAACCGAACCTGGGTCCTTTGGAAGAATAGCCAGGGTTCTACCTCTGAGCCATTTTCAGCCCCCATCCTTCTTTTAAATACAAACACAAAACACTTAAGGAAAAGGGACAACTTTTTTATTCATCTATTTATCTTACATCCCAGGCGCAGCCTCCCCCACATGCTCCCCCCTGACGCCCTCAGTCTCCTGCATCTCTGTCCAGGAAAGGGCAGGTCTCCCAAGAGTGTCAACAAAACACAGCATATCAAGTTGCAGTAAGACCAAGCACCTCCCCATGGATTAAGGCTGGCAAGGTGACCCAGTATGAGGAGTCGGATCCCAAAAGCCAGTAAAAGTCAGTCAGAGACAGCCCCTGATGCCGCTGTTGGGAGTTCCACCAACAGAATCAAGCTACAGAACTGTAACATTCAGAGTGCCTAGGTCAGACTCTCCCTGGTTGTCAGTCCAGTCTCTGGGAGCCCCTATGAACCTAAGTCAGTTGATGGCTGAGCCCTCCCATGGTGTGTCCTTGACCCTTCCAGCCTCCACACTCCTGAGAAGGGGCAAATTTTAGGTGCTGTTTTATTACACTTATTGTTTACTCAAAGGCAGGAAGGCCAACTCTTCTTAGAGTCAAAGTGCTGTCTCCTAGCTTCAAATAAGAAATTACATACAAAGCCATGTTCACACTCAATAGAGGCAGACAGATTTCAGAGTTCAAGGACAAACTGGATTATGCATGAGTTCCCAGCCAGCCAGAACTACACAGGAAAATATTTAAAACTAAGTATCTTTAAAGCAGAGATCCACAACAAAAAGCAACAACCAAATAAGAGACAAACATTTTCCTGGGTTACAGAAAGGCTAGCTTCCTTAATCAGCATGGATAGGAATGAAAGATGTACTCTTGAAGGAAAGGCCCCACAACGGCTTAAATAGGAAGTTGCCAGAAAGACCACCAATATGGATTTTTTTTTTTTGAGATCATGCCAATCACTGGCTACATTTCAGCACTGGTGATCCTCCAGCCTCTGCTTCTCCAGTGCTGGAGTGACAGAGAGGACTACCATGCCCAGCAAATAAGATGTACTCAACACAGAAATGAAAGCCAGGATGGTAGCAAACGTTCTTTTTTTTTTCTTTAAGACAAGGTTTCTCCTTGTAGCTTTGTAGACCAGACTGACCTCAAAACTCAGAGGCTCAACTGCCTCTGCCTCTGCCTGCTGGGATTAAAGGCGTGTGCCACCACCAGGCTTGGTAGCAAACCGCTTAAGTGAGTAAGTAGCCAGAAAAACTACAGAACAATGTTTAAAAAGCACACTGGGTAGGGTGTGTGGGGGTGATGGATGGACCTGGAGATGCCTTGTGTGATGCCCTAAATCCTATCTTCTCAGTGAGGAAGGAGAGGGACAAGGAAACAACTTAGCTGGTAAGGCTAGCTACCACACAAGCAGAAATAGTTAAGACACAGGCAGACACATACCTCAGATTCCACATATACCTCTCCCTCCCCTTAAAAAAAGGGAAAAATATAGCTAAACAAATTCATGTTGACTCATGAGATAAATGTATAATTTTCATATACATATATTTGCTATAAATATTGCTAATATAACCATTTTAAGGGATTCCAAGAATACAATTATGCAATGTAATGAAAACCTGTACTACAATTTCAAATGATATAAACCTGAAAAGAGAGGCGAGAAAGAAAAGCAAACACACGTTAATATTTTTACCTTAGGCATAGAGAAGGTAAGTTCTACTCATCTGTGTCTTAGAGCTCACTGGTTAAAAGCACTTGTGACTCTTGCAGAGGGCCTGGGCTCCTGGCACATATAAAAAGCTGGGACTCCACTATAACTGTCTCAAGCATAGCTTTCTAAAATATAGCTCTGAATTGGGAACCCAATCAGTGTAATTCACATATTAAAAGCAAAGGGAACAGGGACTGTAGCAGGGTGGTAGAACTCAGGGCCCTGGGCTTGACTTTGGGCTCTGTCTGTAAGGGAATATAAGGCCAAAAACAAAGGAGAGTAGACACGAATAACCAGACAAAGGAACTTTAGGATGGTAATCTGTTGTAAAAGCAGATTCCAGTTCCTCTTTCAGCAAACGGGAGGAATCACAGCTTTACACTCCCGCCATCATAGAGACACCTGCCACCTCACTTTCCTTGAGCTGTGAGCCAATAAACTCTTAAACAAAGAAGTGATGGCTATGTGACTCTCACAGCCTTGTACACTGAAAATGGGTGAATTTTATAGCATGTAAACTACACAATAAAGCTGTTAAAAAGAGAAGAGAAAAAAACTATAGTTGCTGAATTGCACTTAATACAACTTAAGGTAGTTGGGTGTGGTGGTAAATATGTATAAACCTGTTGTGGAAGTCCTGTGTACATGTCAATAAAGCACTGTTGGCCAACCGGGAAGCAAGATAGTGGGACTAGGAGTCGAGGAGGACTCTGGGAAGGAGAAACACAGGGAGTCAAGATGTAACCACCATAGGGGTAAGAAGCCTGGAAACTTTTCTCCGGTAAGAGATATACTTAGATTAACAATTATGGGGTAAATTCTTAAGTCAGAGCTAGCCAGTAAGAAACAAGCAAGGCCAACTTTTCTCCGGTAAGAGAAATACTTAGATTAACAATTATGGGGTAAATTCTTAAGTCAGAGCTAGCCAGTAAGAAACAAGCAAGGCCAACAGCTTCATAATTATTAGCCTCCTGTGTGTTTATTTGGGACTGATGTGGCTCTGGAACCAGGCTGTAGGGAAGGCTTCCCTCTACATAAACCCAGCATTCAATAAGAAGCAAACTGATCACAGCAGATTCAAGGCCAGCCAGCCAGGGTTATATAGTTAGACCTTTACTTCAAAAACAAAACATACCAAAAAAAAAAAGAAAAACCCACAAAAGCAAGACAAAACAAGGACATAACCACTAGTTCCTCCCACAACGCACAGTTTAAGAGGGGAGAAGCACACTGAGCGGTGTCCCAGCATCCAGCATGTCCGTCCTCATTCATGACATCCCATTTGCTCTCAAAATGCCTGGGTTCCCTGCAAACAGTTTTACTCTTATCTTAGCATCCCCAGGGAACAAGAAAGTCACCAGTCATAGAAACGAAGAAGGAACTGCTGGCCTGAGCACTGTCTGAGCAAACTCTGAGCTAACCCTACAGTTTTCAGCTCCATGCACACCCCCAATCGCTTCCTTTGCTTGTACTCCCTTATGGTGATTCTGAGCCTTCCAGGAGCTAGGGTAGAGATCAGGTTACTTTGCCTACCACCTACTTAGTTTCCAGGTACAGTTCTACTGAGAATTTGTTCTATAAACTCATTTGCTTGCTGTCTGGCCTCCAAATTTTGGTTAATAGTGTCTCTTTCCCAAATCTACTTGGGTCTTTTGTAGATTTATGCCTTTAAAAAAGCTTTCATCTTATGCATTTTTGGCATTAATAATCAACAGGAAAAAAGTAAAATAACAAAAAAAACATGTTTAATCTACTGTCCTTCCTCAGCAGTCAACACTTAAGCTTGACTTTTCTGGGTGTTTTGTTTTGTTTTTGAGACAGGGTCTATGTAGTCCTAGAACCTACTATGTAGCTGGGGCTGGCCTTGAACTCACAGAGATCCACCAGCCTCTGCTGGGATTAAAGGAGCTGTGCCACCACACCTGGCCTAATACTGTCTTTAAGATGCTTTCAGTTGGGCACTTTTCTTGTGCTTGGCACTGTATCTTAATCTCCCAAAGATGCAACAAGGAAACAGAAGCGCGGCTGGAGAGCAGTAAGGAAAGCAGAAGTGAACAAAGTGCCTGAGTACAAGGCAGAGCAGTCTGTCTACACTGACGAGTGGGCACACATGTGTGCACACATGAAGTCAGACGACAATCTGCAGCCGCCGCGTCTCTCCTTCCACCACGTGGGTCCCAGGCGATACGAATTCGACTCAGGTCTTCCCATCAGGCTTTTCACCAGAGCCCGTAAGCACTGACCCACCTTGCCGGCTGACACAGACATTGTACATCAGCGGGGTGTCATGTAATGTTTTGCTACATGGATCCACACAGTGTAGTGTTTAAGTCAGGTTAACAGACTAAAAGTAAAAGTGGGTACAAGGTGTTGAAGGTCTGGAGAAAGGGAAGGAGCACAGCCCCCCCCCCCCCAGGAAACAGTAGGGGATGGAAACACAGCATGACCCCTGGGAATCCCCGTCGGTTCAGTGAAGCTGGCTATATACTGAGGGCTGCGGAGTGCGGAGAGAGAGACTGCTCACAGGATTGAAACAGGATACAGATGGTGAAATGATGAGCGAGAGTGAGGGCATCGAAGGACTGTCACGTCCAGATACAAGAGAGCTGCATGGATGGTAGAAGTTGGGGTTTATCTGCTAAGCACTTAAAATGCTTTGCTACTTCATTAAGTACTGACTCTAAGCTAATTACTTTTATGCAGCACTTCATGTAATTATCAGGATGGGTAAAAGATAGGCCTTGCATCCCCAAGGAAAAGATAAAGATACTAAAAGCCTTGGCTGGTCAAGTACTCTGTACTCCAATCAACTGTTGGGTCACAAGTTCTTCCAGAAACACACAAACTAGAATAAGCTTGACTGACCACTTTATCTACACAAAATATGAAAGAAAATAAGGGCAAAGTGTTCCCAGAGAAGAATTAAATTCAAGTTAAACTACCTGTACTCACGGCTGTTTATTACCACAGCACTGAGTTAAATACAGCTCTCGCTGTTACCCTGTGTCAACAAAGTTTCTTTACTCTTATTTCATTTCCCTCCTCTATTATTTTTTTTTCTGGCATACACGGTTCTCAGCATTATTATACAGAAAGTCATGGCTCATCCTACCCATCTTGCACGGAAAAACACCTGTTTAAGACTCTTAGAAGTCTACATTTCTGTGCCTTGTACAGCAGCAGCTACAAAAATGTTTTTTAGCCTTAGTTTGCACAAAACAGAGCAAACAAAAGAAACCTGGGCTTTAAATTTCATGAGATCTTTGTTGTTTGAGGTAACAATTTTGTGAGTTCTTAGATTTAGATTTTTCCACCATGCAAGTTGTGGCCAGGCATTGTAGTCTCAGCATTGGTAAGGCAGGAGAGGCAGGTGATCTCATGAATTTGAGGACAGCATGAATGTCAGGTCAGTCAGGCTACATAGAGAGAGTCTATCAAGAAAAGGTCAAGTGTCTACTAGTACCACTAGGACAGTGATTTATGACTCGTGGCCAATGAACAAGCAGGATGATAAGCTAAGCCAGTAGACACGACTCAGCAGTTGAAGACAGTTAACAGTTTACCACCTTTGTATATGACACAAATTCAGGACATCTGAAGAGCAGCCAGTGCTCTTAACCCCTGAGCCATCTCTCCAGACCCCTTGATCTGATTTTTTTAAGTGAAAATTTAAGTCACAGAGTACAAGTTTACCCCCCTGACAATGTCTATTTGTTATAAAACTTCCTCTTTTACCTACCCACTCATGCAAATTTCCCAACATTCCCATTCAGGGATTTACATTAAAGAAATTATGTATGGCATCATCTTTGCCTGCATGATGTATGTCATGTGTACCACACACATGCAGTCCCTTGGAGGCCAGAAGAGGCGTCAGATCTCCAGAGACTACAGATGGCTGAGGATGGTCATGTTGGTGCTGAGAAGGGAACCCGGGTTCTCTGGAGATCAGCCAGTGCTTCTAACTCCAGACCCAGATGATTTAATTTTAAAGGAATAACACAGGACTACAAAGTGCAGGTGCCACTAAAACCACCACGACACAGGTTATCCACACTTAAGCACTCTTAAGAGGCAACTGTCCAGGTCATTTCAGATTGCCTTTTAAGACTTCCTGACATTTACCTAGGTTGTTAGGATCAAAGGCCATCAAGCTTATCTGGGCTTTGCCTTCGGGAAGAGAGCTAATTTATGCGATCTCTAGAAGAATGCAAGAGAAACCAACCATTACCAGTACCTCCCTAGCAGGCTTTCACTTTCTTTTGAGACAGGATTTCTCTGTGGCTTTGGAGGCTGTCCTGGAAATCGATCTGTAGACCAGGCTGGCCTCGAACTCACAGAGATCCGCCTGCCTCTGCCTCCCAAGTGCTGGGATTAGTGCACCATCACTGGCTCATTTTCTTATTATTGTGGGATTATACAATTTATTACTCAAACTAGAATAGGAGAGAAGTGTTTTTTTTAAGAATTGACATTAAGATAGGCATAAATGATGACTTTCTACCAGGCAAAGCCACAGATACAGTCACTGTAATTCTTTATCATACCAAATGTTAACTAGCCAAATTTCAAAAGTTTCAGGTATATCTAAGTTATACATGATAGCCATGTAAAAGACTTATAGTACAGACCATAAAATCCAAGCGAGTCTTTTACTGAAGTTAAATTAAAGTTCTAAACATTTCAGCTAAGTGTGGAAAACCAAAAACAAACAAAAGAAGTGGTCTAAAAAGATGAAGTAGCATAGCACTGGATTAAAGAAAAGAACATTATTAACATGGATAAAAAGATGAAAAGAAGCACCATCCCACTAACACTAAAAGAAAGTCTGATAAACATGTCTACATTAAAATGAGGAAATATCTACAATAAACCCATTACATGGGAAAAGATATTTGTAATATATACACCCACCAAAGGATTTATATTTAGAACTCAAAACTCCAGCAGATAACCCCACTGATAAATTTCAAAGGCACTTAAGGAAAGATAAACATCAAATGGCTTAGAAATGGAAAGACCTTCAAAACTTACCAGCAGCCAGAGAAAGAGGGACTAAAGCCCATCCAAGGGCAGCAGGTGGCCCAGTGGTTAAGAGCTGCACGCCCACCACACTCTCAGATCTCACCACCAGGGGAAACCCACGCCTCTGGCAACTGCACCCATGTGCACACACCTTCCTACACATCCACCTAACTAATAACAAGATAAATCAATGAAAGCCACACCACCAGATTGGCAAGAATGAAGATATATGGCCCTCAGCACTATTGCTGGTGAGGCACGGGACAACTAGTATTCTTACTATTGAAATAAAAACTAGTAAGCACCTAGAAGAAAAAACTGCTTTGCATTACTTAGTAAAGACATACACTTCCTGTGCCCCTGCAATTCAAATCCTACGTATGTGCCCCCCAAGATGATTTAAACACATCATTGGTGCATTCAAACACTAATTTTCCTAAAAATACTGTTCTGAATATCCCCAAGCTGTAAACAAACTGCTGCTGTCAAATATCCAAACCTGTGGGAAGATTAAGTAAAATATTCCATCTACCCAAAGTTCTAACCGTTGTGCTCATACCAGCTGAGCATTTTCTCCAGCTCTTTAATAACTTTTAAAAATTATTTTGGGGAGGCCGGGTGTTGGTGGCGCACGCCTTTAATCCCAGCACTCGAGAGGCAGAGGCAGGCGGATCTCTGTGAGTTCGAGGCCAGCCTGGTCCACAGAGTGAGTTCCAGGACAGCCTCCAAAGCTACAGAGAAACCCTGTCTCCAAAAACCAAAAAAAAAAAAAAAAATTATTTTGGGGAATGGCTCAGGGGTTAAGAATGTAGTTGCTCTTCCAAGGGATCTGATGTCCCTTTCTGGTCTCCACGGTCACCAGGCATGCATGTGGTTCAGACATATATGCAAGCAAAACTTCCACACACATAAAATAAAATAAAGGTCAAGCATATTAAATTTATTTTGTGTGAACATGTGGAGGTGAGCTATCTGCTGGCGTTGCCTCTCTCCTTCTACCAAGAGTCTAAGAACTGAACTAAGGCTTGTCAGGCACCTCAGGTTTTAGTCACCCCCAGCTCCCAACGTCTCATTTTGAAAATTGAGGTGGTGCACACCTTTAATTCCAGCACTTGGGAGGCACAGGTAGGTAGATCTCTGTGAGTCGAAGCCAACCTGGTGTACAGAGCGAGTTGCAGGACAGCCTCCAAAACAATACAGAGAAAGCCTGTCTCAAATGAATAAATAAATAACATAAAAAATGTTTTCAAAGAGTTCCCACACCTTATAACCCGTGCAGCACCCAGGTGCTGGCTAGGAGACTAGGACTTCCAAGCGGAAGCTGGCAGATCCTTCAAAGCATCCTTGACTATACACCCAGCTGGAGGCCAGCCCAAGCTATAAGACTGTCAAATGAACAAACCCCCAAACCTCTGCAGAACCACTTTAATGAGAAACACTGTTCTCAACCAGAGTCTAGGTCATTTGGTGAGAGCACTAAGAACTTTAGAAAGCTTCCCCTACACTTTAACAAAATCATTAAAACATACCCATGAAGCAAAATCAGCAAGTAGACAAAAAAAGCAAGCAAACTAATGACGCCCAAGCCTTTCCAGCTTGTTTTGAGGCAGGGTCTCACTATGTAGTTTTGTTGGCCTGGAACTCCCTGAACAGACCAGGCTGTCCTGAACTCAAATCCACCTGCCACTACCTCTTGAATGCGGGGACAAAGGTCTGTGCCACCACGCCCAGCTTCACAACATGGCCAAGTCTTTAATAACTACTGAAGAGAACGGAATCATACACCCTGAAGTACAGTGAGTGTCTTTAGAGACAAAAGCAGGCTCTTTCACAGGCAACGTGTTACAGTACTCCACAGGCAAAGAGGAAGATGGGGGCATTCCTTGGCTTTTCAGTTTTGTCTTTTCTCAGAGGGTTTCATGTCTACCAGGCAGATCTGGAGTGCCTGACCTCCTGCCCCACCCCTCCCCGTGGAATCACAGGCATGTACCACCCACACCCTCTTTTTCTCACTGGGGATTGAACCCAGGGTTTTATGCACTCCATCAACTGAGACACCTGTATTTATCTGCCTTTTAAGATGACGTGCCCGTGTTGCTTAAGCAGGCCTGAACTTCCTTAGTTCAAGAAGCCTTTGGAATAGCTGGGACTAGAGGCAATCATCACAGAACCAGGCTTCATACTGCTGTTTAAATAGCAGACTTTTCACTGTGTTTGGTTCAAGGATGCTTTAAAAGTACATTGCCAAAAGTTACTCAAGTATCACCACAATTCAAGTATAGAAAATAACACCCTACTCTTTTATAGTATGCTTTTTTTTTCTTTTTAAGACAGGGTTTCTCTGTATTGTTTTGGAGGCTGTCCTGGAACTCGCTCTGTAGACCAGGCTGGCTTTGAACTCACAGAGATCCTCCTGCCTCTGCCTCCCGGGTGTGCACCACCACCGCCCGGTTTAGTGTTATTTTTCTGAGCGTTGTTTTTGTGGTACTGGAGATGGGATCCAGATCTCCCACTTTGAGAGACGTCAATCGGGGTCAAAGTCCTAATCCATGTCAGGTATCCAACAACATAAAGTAAAAATTTTCTTACCTAGGTCAATTTGCCCCCCAACAAATATCGAAAGGGTCTTCCAAAACATCCAAAAAACAAGAGAGAGTTATCACAGCTTGTTCGGTGCTGAGGGGGCTCTCCCACTCACCTAAAGACGAGACCCAGCCCCGTTCCACAGGACCTCTTTCCCTAGCCAAGGTGTGGTGGGAAAGCGCTCCTCCCCAGTGAGTATTTGCGAACCGTTGCGGGGCTTCCTCTAAGATCAGACGCTCAGAGTTAACTGATTTTATTTTATTTTCTGTCTGCTTTCTTGGCAAAGGGCCAGCAGCACGTGTGCGAACGGAAAGCAAAACCCAGAGGCTGTGCGGACGCCGAAGGGGTGGGTGCGGGTGGGTGGTGGCGCCCCCTCCTCTCTTAAACACAACTTCCCTCTCCCCCCACCCCGTGGAACTCGGTCCAGCAGCTCCGCAGTCAATTAAGCTCGATCCGAGTCGCGCACGGGAGGAGTGCCGGGTCACCGAGCTTCAGCTTTTCCTCCCCACCGGGGTCCCAGGAAGAAGAGGCCCCGGGAGACTGCACGGGGGGCGGCAAGCGAAGCCAGCGAGCCGGGCGCGAGCGGCTCCACCGTCCCCGGCCGAGCCAACGCCGACGGCCTTCCGCGGCCCCCACCGCCCGCGCGGCGCGCACCCCAAAGTTTCCGAGCGCGCTCGAGCTTGGGGCTCCGCTGGAGCCGAGCGAGACGAAGACCTCGGGGGAAGGCGTTAAAAAATACAATAATAAAAAAATAAATAAAAAGGAGGAGGGGGTGGTGCCGGGAGCCAACACATCCGCCGCATTTCAGCTCCAGGCCGGGCGGAAAGATTCCTGGGGCTCCCCCCGGGCTTTGTTCGGCGGCTTCGGAGGAGACGGGACGGCCGAATTTCGGTCTTGGAAGACGCGAACCCGCGGTGTGTGCGCGCGCGTGTGTGCGTGCGTTCTCCTCCCGCCGCTTCCCGGGACTTCTCGGGAGCGCCCCGCCCCGGGGCCGCCGCCGCCGCCGCGCGCTCGTTCCCCGGATGGAAGGCGCGGAGCGGCCGGGGGCGAGCGGGGGAGGGAAGGAAGCAGCAGCAGCAGCAGCCGCCCGGGGTGGGGAGAACCCGGGGAACCGGCCGCGCCCCGGGGCCCTCGTCACGCTCTCGGGGGGACCGGGAGCGACGGTGCGGCCTCCCCTGAGGACCCGCGCCCCCGCCCGGCCCGGCCCGGCTCGGCCCGCGCTCCCCCCCCCACACCCACCCACCGCCATCCCACAACGAGGCCCGGCCCCGCCGTACCTTTGGCGAGGGCTACCGTGGAGTTCTCGGTGTCGATGGTGTAGAGGATGCCCTCGTAGCGGATCTCCGCCTTGGAGATGAGGCTGATCTTGCTCCCGATGTAAGGAGTGCCCCCGCTCATGGCGACGTCGCCCGCCCGCCCGCCCCGTTCGCTCGCTCGCTCGCTCGCGCTCCCCTCCGCTCAAATCGCCGACCTCACAGCAGCCTCCTCGGAGCCAACATGGCGGCCGCGCCGGCTCCGCTACCCTCCCCCAGCCTCCCGCCCTCAGGACCGCGGCGGCGGCGGAAGCGGCGACGGCGGCGGCGCGGGGCATGCCGGGAGGGCGAGGCCGCGCGTGCGCTCTCGCGAGACTCGGGCGGGCCGCGGCCGCCGCCGGCGCTTCCTGGCTCCCTCCGCGGCAATGGTCGGGCCCAAGTTTCCCCCGCTCCCGCTCCCCTTCCCCGGGGGAGACCGGGCTTTCGCTCCGGTGGCGTTTTCGGAGAGACGGAAGCTGCTGCTACTGCTTCTGTTTTTTTTTTTTCCCCCACGGCACCGACGGCTGACTGTGCGGCCGCCGCCATTTGGTCACGAGCCCCGAGGTCGGTGCCTTGGTGAGCGAGCGGTCGCCCTCCTAGCTCGTGGGCCGGCCATCGGCGGGCCGGAGCAGCGCTGGAACTCTGTCCCCCCCCAAAAAAAAAACTTGCTTGTCCTTCCTGCAGGGTCCAACTCGGTTCAGACGGCTTGATCCGGGCTCCTTGGCATTCAGGGTGCCGCTGGACACTAGCAAGTCCCCGGCGTGTCTCTCTCTCTCTCTCTGTCTCTCTCCTCTCTCTCTGTGTCTTTTTTTGGGGGGGGTTACGAGACAGGGTTTCTCTGTATTGTTTTGGAGGCTGTCGGACCAGCCCGGCCTCGAACTCACAGAGATCCGCCTGCCTCTGCCTCCCGAGTGCTGGGATTAAAGGCGTGTGCCACCACCGCCCGGCTGTGTCTCTGTTTGTCTCTCTCTCTGTCTCTCCTCTGTGTCTCTGTCTCTCTCTCCCTCTCTCCTCTCTCTGTCTCCTCTCTCTCTCTGTGTTTCTGTCTCTCCTGTCTCCTCTTTGTGTGTGTGTCTCTCTGTCTCTCCTCTGTGTCTCTGTCTCTCTGTCTCCTCTCTGTGTGTCTCTCCTCTCTGTGTGTCTCTCTGTCTCTCTCTCCTCTCTCTGTCTCTGTCTGTCTCTGTCTCTCTCCTCTCTCCTCGGCTCTGATTTCACATGTCCACTCCGTTTTCTGACCGTGTGTCCAAAGCCGCAGCTGTGCCCGGTTTCCCTCCAAGCTCGTTCCTCTGGCTCGTTGTTCCTCCGAGGTAGCTAGGAACCGGGACCATCTGCTAAGCTACGAAGACCCTAGCCCTGGATTGACTTCCGCTTCTCCCCCGACTCGGGTTGTAACTGTAAATCGTGTCTGTTAACAGTCTACATCGTCTCCATCCTTATGGCTCTACGGGAAGCCTCAGTGACTCCGGCCAGAACTACCACTGGCAGTAACTTCCCTCTTAACTCCTACTAGGGTTTTAGCACAGTAGCCGGGCATCATGTCCAGGTAGCAAGAGACGGTGGACTCTTGTTCAAATCAAGCCAGATAACATATCCCCCCCCCCCACTCAGTACCCTCCACAGACTACCTGTGAAACAGAAACGAAAACCAGACTTCTTAGAGGACATAGGTTTAGCCTCTTGTTACACAACTCCACACTGCTGGAAGCATCCCTTCTCTACACAGAGCTTTCACAGTTCGTTTCACTGCTCAAAAGCCACCCCGAGATGATTTGTTTACAGTACTATCCCGGACCTCACTCTACCCAACACCCCCCCCCCCCCACAGCACTTATTTCTCCTCCTATGTCTAACCATAGGTGTGCCTCTGCCTCCTTGGCTAAAATGCAAATACTTTGAGGAAGGGATGCTGGTTTTGGTCAAGGCTTGCGTCGTCGTCGGGGCCAAACGTAGCAACTGGCACGGGACAGCTGCTCTGTGGGCTTTTTTTTGCTGCAAGAATGAACAACTGGGGTGAAGGGAGCTCCAGCAGCGAGCAGGACGTCTGTTGAGCTGAGTAAATGCGTGGTGATCACCTGGGTGTTCAAGCGGGGGTGGGGGTGGAGGCGGGGCGAGCAGGAGCGAGTAGTAATGAGCTGCGATGCGATTGGTGCACAGCTCCAAGGGTCCCTGCTTCAGTACAAAGTCGATGCCGGGGCGTGCAATGCTCAGGTTCGACTTGGTTTCCCATCGTAGGTCTCAGTCCAAAGTTGTCTTCTCAGGCTTCCGTAGTGAGCGCGTTCTCTCCCAGTGTCTGATGAGACCCAATACTCAAGTTTACATCTCCCACACCTCCTGGCTGGTAGCCCACGCACCACACACATGCACAGCACCCCACACACACACACACACACACACACACACACACACACACACACACACCCCGCATGGTTTTCCTTCCATGCTGCTGGCTGGCGATGGAACTCAGGGCCGCATGCACATTAGGGAAGTGCTCCAGAGCAGAGCTATACCCCCTGTCCTAATTACGTTTTACATTTAATTGCCAATTTGGTAACTTCCCCATTACTCTACCTACCTCCCCCTCCTCCCCAAATACACCGTCTTTATCCAGGGTTGCTAGGGTCTTCAGTGTCCCTTGTGTCTGTTACGGTTTGAATGTGTCTCCCAATAATTCATGTAAAATTTAGTCCCCACCTGGGGCAATACTGAGAAATGGTAGTGTGTATGTGTGTGGGTTTTGTGGATACCATGCTCCATATCCCCAAGTAGAGGACAACTTGCTGGAAGAAACCAGTTTTCTCTTTTACCATGTAAATCCTGGCAATCAAACCCAGGCCATCAAGCTCGGCAGCAGATAGTTCCCACCCCATTCAAGCCATGTTGCCACCCCATAAACTGTAGAACGTGTTCATTGTTTTGAGACTGGCTCTCACTCTCTAACCCTGGCTGTCCTCGAACTGTAGACCAGGCCGACCTTGACCTCACAGAGGTCTGCCCACCTCTGCCTCCAGAGAGCTGGGAGGTGGGTCTTAGTAGCCAGTCCTCGGATATGGGAGGCTTCACCCTTGGGTGGATGAGTGCTCGTCTTGAGGAATGAGTTCTTTTACAAGCAAGGTTTTACAGAAGAGCAAGCCGACCTCTCTACCTGCTGTCCGGCGTCCTGTCTCGCCATAGCTGCTCTTCCTCGGGAACATGTGTGACTCAGTTGTGTGTTGGGGAGGGTCGTTCTCACAGTCAGATGAACAAAGAAGGCAACTGGTCTTGGGTTTGCAGTCTTCAAAAGTGAGCTAAACAAATCGCCATTTGTCCTGGAACTTGCTCTGTAGACCAGGCTGGCCTTGAACTCACAGTTGGTTTATCTTTAAAAAGTTGTTTGATATGAGCCGGGCATTGGTGGCGCATGCCTTTAATCCCAGCACTCGGGAGGCAGAGGCAGGCGGATCTCTGTGAGTTTGAGGTCAGCCTGGTCAACAGAGCGAGTTCCTGGACATCCTCCAAAACAATACAGAGAAACCCTGTCTCGAAAAACAAAACAAAACAAAACAAAAGAAAAAAAAGTTGTTTGAGATGAGTACCAAGATACAGGCCTTAGAAAAACTTAATTAAAACAGACCGTAGAGATATTCAAACCCAGACAGGAATTTAAAGTAGAGCAAGTTTCAGCATTGCATTATAAGCTTAAAGAGAACAGCCTAAGGTTTTCAAACAAGTAACCTTAATATATCCAGTATTCTCACAGGAATTGCCAAATGATAGATATCCCCAAGGCTGTGTAAGAGCTGACTGGACTCCTGTGACAATGATAGATTTAAGGAGATTCAAGGAAGTGATAGTGTCATATGATAGGCATTCACCTTTTATGATATTAAACTCACGGAGAGACCTGGTTACAGTAGTCTTGGAATCCTGGTCCACAGTTATAATGGGGACCTGGTGGGAAGAAGGGGCTAAGACCACTGAACGTTGGGGTAGAGCTAGAGGCATAGAAATCTCCCAAGACCAACTTCCTGGAGAAGGAGATTGTGCTACTTAGGAAGGCAATCCCTGTATGAGGGCCGCACCCTGGATTTATGCCATGCAGCTGAGGAAGGCAATCCCCGTATGAGGGCCACACCCTGGGTTTATGCCATGCAGCAGCCTTGAATGCTTGGAACAGAACTGAAGTATGAAAGAAGACTGAGTCATTTACTAAAGTCACACAGGGCCTGAAAGAAACCTTCACTGATTTTCTTTTTACAAAGATTGACATCAGCAGCAGATAGGACGATACCAAATTCAGAAGCTACACAAATAATAATTGAATATCTGATTTTTGAAAATGCTAGTGCACGATGTAAGAGGATAAGTCCTCCTTTAAAGGAAAGATCAGCGCCCTTGGAGGGATGGATCTGAGATGCAATCAATGTGAATCTCATGACCATGATGATGCTTTCCAAATCTTCCGAAATGTTTGTTTCTGCTGTTCTCTGCAGACATATAATGCAAAATGTAGCCCCAGTCCAATTAAAAATTAAAGCTGGCTTTGGAGTTGGAGTGTGGCTCTCTCCTTCTCCAAACCAAAGCATGCTTGTTAAAGTAAAATCCAAAATCTCTGTCTCATGTCAGAAGACCCACCTGATATGGGACAGAAGAAAAACCAAAATTATAAGACTATTTTATTGCCACCAAGCTCATATTCTCTGATTTTGACTCTAACAGTTTATCTTAAGTTATAAATATTATCTCAAAATTTATAAGATATATATAGCATATATATACATATGATATGTATATCATATATGTGTGTATATATACATATATATGTATATATATATACTCTTTGTCATGGTATTAATAGTCATGTAGAGTACTAATTCTAGAAGAAAGCTTCATTTACCTTCCTGTACACGATTTCAGGTTTGAGTCTTTATCAGTTTTCTGCAGTGAACCATGCCCATGCCTAAGAGTGACCTCTGAAGTCTCCAAAAGGAAGATGGGGCCCCACAACGATAATTACACTAGGACTATGATAACTCCACTACGCTGAAAAATACCACCTAAATTTTGGCTTTGGACTACAAACTGCTCAGGACAATTTCAAGGAGGCTCCCTAAGATGGTCTAGCCTCACAGACTACTCTGGTCAGGACTTGAGACAAGCCCTGCACCTCCCCATTATGCAGAGACTGGACAACAAATGATACGGATACCTCTCCCAGGACTTGACAATTAACCCAGGTTTTCTTTTCAGGATCCCCTAAAGATCCCATGACCCCCCAGACAGCAAGAAGTAAATTTGAGAACACAATGCCAGCATTCCCAAGAGGTGGGGTGGGTGGTTTTTTGCCTTCCATTTGGTTACGGATATTTCTCATTGTTTAGGGGATTGGTTACAAGTTGTTATTGGTAACAGAAAGAAAGCTAAATAAGGAATATTATATTCAGGGTATTTTATTTTCGAAAAGAAAAAAACGGAATAAAAATATAAAAGGGTAGATTATTGAATTTACTCTGAAAAGAAAAAAGGGATGATATAGACATAAAAGGTAGATTATTGAATCTACTTTTAAAAATCAACTACTAGTTTTGAACATTTTACATTGGATTGGATTTTTGTACAATGTATATAAATTTTGCATATTGATACAAAGTTGAGATTAATTTTGCTAAAACCTTTCTAAAGTTTTGTTAAAAACTTTTCTAAAACTTTTGTACATAGCTTTGTAATCTTGTTCAAGGTATTGTAGCTATATGGCGCATTTAACAATGTAATGAAAATTTCTAGTCCTTGAAAATTATTATTGCCAACTATTTAGGATAATAAGTAAATGCAGGTTAGTAATTAGTCACCTATTACAGTTAAATGTAGTCATACCAGGTGTGTTTTCAAGGTCAAAAGAGATATAGTTTAGATAGACTGGTCATCTTCAAACACTTCAGAGATCTACAGAATATGGCATTTAAGGTGTTTTAATAGCATAGGTTCTTTTTCTTTTATTACAGTGAGGCATGCCTGTTCCTGGTAGCAACAGTATATTCAGAGAAGATTATGGGCATTCAAGAAACTCCACATTGGGTTTACTTTTTGTGGCAAAAGTTAGCCACTGGGCAAGAAAGTATCCTTGCTTCAACTGCTGACAGTGTGGTGCCCAAATTGGACAAACAGGACACAAAAGAGAGTGATTACAAAACCTTTCCAAGACAAGGTGGGGCAGTCCTCCAAAAATCCTACTTCATAGAAAAGTCTAGTCCTTTAGGCCAAAGATGGGTGTCCCAGCGTTGCAGAAGAACCTTGGATGACTGTCCAGGAAGCCGGGTGTGCCTGTTGTTACTAACATATTTTGGAAGTCACTTGCTTGCACTTCCTGCTTTCTGCCTCCCGAGTGCTGGGATTAAAGGCGTTCGCCACTAACGCCCGGCTTATTTCCTTTACTTTTTAAATTGATGTGTATGGGTGTTTTGCCTGCAGAACACGTGTGTATCAAGTGTGTGCAGTGCCTGTGGTGGTCAGAAGAGGGCGTCAGATCCTCGGGACTGGAGTCACAGACGGTTGTGAGCCACCATGCGGTGCTGGCAATAGAGCCCAGGTCCTCTGGAAAAGCAGCCAGTGCTCTTTATTGTTGAGTAGTCTCTCCAGCCCCTCTTGTCCTGATCTTAGCCAGGCTGGTGGTCCCAGAAAGGAGAGCCTTGCTCAAATCTAGAATGTGCAGCTAGGGTTAGGTTGTGCAAATTTAGTTAGGCCTGGTGTTGTGCAACTGTACACAACTGTAGTTTTAGCACTTGGGAGGGCCGAGGCAGGGGAATTGTGAGTTCCAGGCCTGCGCTACAAAGTGAGACACTGCTGTCTCAAAAAAAAAAAAAAAAAAAAAAAAACCAAACAACAATAACAAGAGCAGTGGATTCCACCCCCTCTGGAAAACCTGCATCTTTTTGCTCTTGTTGTTCATCTGTGCTGTAATTTATCGGCACATAATAAATACATGTAAAGTCATTGTTAATTCTAATATTGCAATAATATAAATTGCATTTTCTTCCTTTATAGCTTTTGTTTCTTCGTTTGTTTGTTTGTTTTTTGAGACAGGGTTTCTCTGTGTAGTGCTGGATGTCCTGGTCTCGAACTCACAGAGATCGACCTGTCTCCGCCTCCCAAGTGCTGGGATCAAAGGTGCGCACCACCCCTACCGGGCCTTCCTTTACATCTTATGCTAGATCCAGAACTAACGTGACTGGAGTCATTATGTTTTCGCAGAGAGGGCAAGTCCTTTCCTAGTCAACTAGGATGCAGGCTGTTGTGTGACTTTTCCTAGGGGAGCCGAACGAAAGCCTGTTTATGCTGGGGAGGGTGCTACCCAGACAGAAGGCATGACTGCACCAAGTCTAGCTGATGAGCAGATGCTCGCTTGCTTATGGGGGGGGGCACCCACCAGCAGTCACATCACTGAAACAAAGCCATCCCCAAAGCCAAATCCCGGAGCTCCCTGGCCCTCGGGGAATGGCCCCGTGAAGCTCCTCACTTCCCCAGCTTCCCGAGCCGTGTAAATTTCTGGAGCTTCCTGAGACTCACGTGTGGTTAGCTTTGGGGATCTTCTCAGGCCCTTGTCCTCCCACGGAGGACGTAGTTATTACAACAGAAGTTCAGGTGGGCGTGGAGCTGAGCGGGGGAGGCGGCAGGTGGCGATGGGTGCCTGGCATCTGCTTTTGGGGGCAGGGGATTTGAGGCCTGGGCTACCCAGTGGGACTGCCCAAAACGAAAAGGTAACATGCAGGTGGGTTCGTGGCGGGAAAGGCGGCGCAGCAGTTAAGAGCATTTGTGTGTTTGGTGGAGGATCCAGCTTCAGTTCACAGCAGCCATGATGGCTAACAACACTCTGTAGCTCCAGTTTTAGGGGATCCGACGCCCTGTTCTGACCTCAGAGGCTCTAGGCACACATGCAGGTGAAACACTCATATGCATACATCTAAGTTTTGTTTTGTTTTATCTATTTATTTATTTATTCATTCATTCATTTATTTATTTATTTTGAGACAGGGTTTCTCTGTGGCTCTGGAGCCTATCCTGGGATCAGCTCTTGAAGACCAGGCTGGTCTCGAACTCGCAGAGATCTGCCTGCCTCTGAAGATTTTTTTTTAAGTCTTTAAAAATAAAATAGACTATGTAAAAGGAACTAGTTCCAACTTTAAAGATTGTTCTCTTAACTCCAGGGTTACAGAAGAATAAGCTGCGTGGAATATTTCTTCTGTTCTATGTTTGGTTTTAGAAAATAAAATGTTTCGCCCCCAAGTCCAAGCATTCCAATTCCTTTCTTGTCATGTGCTATGTTAACAGCAAATTTCAACTGCCAGTTGAGTAATTCTGCGTGGTGTTTTCTTGTCCCTGTGTGGCAGACACCCATGGCTTTCTCATTCACCCCGTCTGGGCCTCCAGCGTGGTATAATTATCCTGGAAAGCCAAGATGTGTGAGAGCTTAGCTTGATTACCCTAATGACGCACAGTGTTTCCACAGACCTCTCAATTCCTGAATAATCATCATTATCATATTCATGTGTTTAGCCAAAAGCTTAATTGGAAGGTTCCAGAATGAAACAATGCTACACAAGGAAAAAGAAACTCGCAGTCATTTTTCTTTGAAAAAAAATTTTTTTTCAAATAGAAATGCCACTAATACATGCCATGAAATTAAACCATCCCATCATGCAGAAGCAATCATACCACATGCCAGTCACTCCCAGCTTCACCCCAGCTGCGTTCCCATGGAGGCAAAGCATGCAGACTCTTCCTGCTGTTTGTATTGATCATTATCTATATATTTTGTTTTGTTTCGTTTTTTCGAGACAGGGTTTCTCTGTCTTGTTCTGGAGGCTGTCCTGGAACTCGCTCTGTAGACCAGGCTGGTCTTGAACCCTTGAATTCACAGAAATCTGCCTGCCTCTGCCTCCCAAGTGCTGGGATTAAAGGTGTGCACCACCAACTTTCGGCTTCCAGTTCGGCGGCGGAAAACTACTGGGCTCATCTGAGTTACTTGTTTGTCTCTTGTGAGTAATTTCTACAATAAATACTTACTTATACTTTCAGTAAGTGTGCCGTTTATCGTTCCAGCATCACCCACCTATCTTGCTTTGCTATTGGCCAATAGTGCTTTATTCATCAACCAATAAGACAAACATATGCAGAAGACAGCCCCATCAGGTTCCCCTCGACCTAAGATACCTACCTGCTCTTGGTTGCTGAGCCTTCTGCTCTTGTTTTTGTTTGTTTGTTTTTCTTTTTTTTCCTAAATTTTCTCTGTGCATCCTTGGCTGTCCTGGAACTCACTATGCAGACCAAGCTGGGCAAAATCTACTTGCCTCTGCTGCCAGAATGTGGGGACTAAACGTATGCACCACCACGTCCAGCCTCCTGTTCTTATTCTATTTTTTTTAAATTTATTGTTTTATTATGTACACAGTGTTCTGCCTGCATGTATACCAGAAGAGGGCATCAGACCCCATCACAGATGGCTGTGAGCCACTATGTGGTTGCTGGGGATTGAACTCAGGACCTCTGGAAGAGCAACCAGTGCTTTTAACCACCGAGCCATCTCTCCAGCCCGTTCTTATTTTTTGAAACCAAATTTCAGTATGAAGTTCAGGTTGTCCTGGAGCTTGAGAATCCCCCCCCCCACGCCTCTCAGCCTTCTGAGCTTTAGAACTGTAGTCTTGTACACTTTTCCTGATCATTCAGGGGTTTTGGGCGTGGCAGGGGAATAACCCCTGAAAATTCTCAAGGACTAAGTGTTAGGCTATCACAAGGCTGCTGTATGGGAGTGATGGCAAGGGAAATGGGGGGGAGAGTCCAGGCTTGCACCACTGTAGAAATGGGGGTCCAGGCTTACACCACTGTAGAAATGGGGGTCTAGGCTTGTACCACTGTAGAAATGGGGGGAGTCTAGGCTTGCACCACTGTAGAAATGGGGGTCCAGGCTTACACCACTATAGAAATGGGGGTCCAGGCTTGCACCACTGTAGAAATGGGGGTCCAGGCTTGCACCACTATAGAAATGGGGGGGATTCCAGGCTTGCACCACTGTAGAAATGGGGGTCCAGGCTTGCACCACTGTAGAAACGGGGGGGGGGATTCCAGGCTTGCACCACTGTAGAAATGGGGGTCCAGGCTTACACCACTATAGAAATGGGGGGGAGTCCAGGCTTACACCACTATAGAAATGGGGGGGCCCAGGCTTGCACCACTGTAGAAATGGGGGGATTCCAGGCTTGCACCACTGTAGAAATGGGGGTCCAGGCTTACACCACTGTAGAAATGGGGGATCCAGGCTTACACCACTGTAGAAATGGGGGGCCCAGGCTTACACCACTATAGAAATGGGGGGGGAGCCCAGGCTTGCTCCACTGCAGAACACAGTGATTTCTGCATCTAGTGACAGCTCAATGCTGAGGAATGTGGACAGCCAACCCCTTTGTTTATGAAATGTCAGAAACCAGGGCACATTTGACCTGGAAAGGATTTGTATTTGCTGCTGTGTCTGCATGCTTTGCCAGCAGGGGACCAGGGCAGGAAGAGGGCAGGGTGGGTGTGGGTGTCGCACCAAATGCACACACACCATTTAAGGAGGTCCTCATTCCTAAGGCACAGTCCCCAGAGAGCTGAGTTCTGCTCTAACACACCAGTGCTACCTGGACAGGGAAGGCCAGGGCACATCCGTGTATTAGTGATGGATAGCTCTCCAGAGAAGCACATCAATAGGATATATATAGATTTATAAGAAGAGGTTTAGATAGGAATTGGCTCGCGCGATTATAGAGGCCAAGGAATCCCACCATCTGCTGTCTTTTGTAAAGCTGGAGTGCCAGAAAAGCACGTGGTCTAATTTATCCTGAAGCTGCGGGCCTCAGGCTGAGAGCAAGTGTGGGAGTGGGGACTGAATGTTGTTCTAGTTTCTGCGATAAAACACTTTGACTGGAAATAACAAAGAGGAGAAAACGGCTTATTTGGTGTCTTAGGGTTTCCATTGCTGTAAAGAGACACCATGACTGTGGGCGTTTTGACAGATCGGATGGAAAGGTATCCTGGGTCTCGGGAGTCACAGAAAACTGAGTCTTACACAGCTCACCTGGAAAGGTATCCTGGAGCTCAGGGAGCCAAGGACCATCACAGGTTGCAGTAAGCTTAGCTGCTTACAGCCTTGCCTCAGAGAAAGGCTTCCCCAGTGTATTAGCCAGGGTCTTCCAGCTGGGGATGTTCGCCCAGTGTAGCAGTTTTGTCCAGCAGAAGAGGGTTTCCCGGGCAAAGTTGCTACAGTTCAGCTCTGCTCAGGGAGAGTGGAGAGCAGAGAGTGGGGAGCGGTTTCCCTGGCAAAAGTGTTACAGCCCTGCTCGCTCTGCTCTGCCCAGGGTGGTCTCTGCTCCGCCACAAAAGAAGATCTTCACCCAAAGCCCATCCAACGGGTTTATTAGGAGGGAAGAATCCAGGAGAGTGGCAGAGGACACCCTGGTAGCATGAATAGTCACAAGCTGAACAGACACAGGGTTTATATAGGGCTTCCAGGGTAGGGATTGGTCAGATTTTAATGCTGAGCTCAGATTGGCTAGAGCTTTGCTCAGGGATTGGTTAGTTTTCTGCACAGGGTCAGATTTGCCTCTGGTTTCAGGGCCAACGTGTGTTTCTTTCTCTGGTTATTTTTAGCCTTTTGGCTCTAGTTTTAGGGCCAGGGTGCATTTCTTTAGTTCTGGTTGCAGGGCCCAAGTGTGTTTCTTTGGCTCTGCTCAGGGTGTGTTTCTTTCTCTGGTCCTTTTTAGCCTTTTAGCTCTAGTTTTAGGGCCAGGGTGCATTTCTTTCGCTGACTCTGATTCCAGGGGCAAAGTGTGTTTCTTTGGCTCTGCTCAGGGTGTGTTTCTTTGGCTGGTCCTTTTTCCCTACAATGACCACGACAACTCTTATGAAGAAAACACTTAATTGGGGCTGGCTTACAGCTTCAGAAGTTCGGTCCATTATCATCATGACGGGGAGCATGGTAGCGTGCAGGCAGACTGTGCTAGAGCAGCTCAGAGTCTGCAAGCCACAGGAAGTTGACTGTCACACTGAGGGAATGCGTCAGTCTCGCAGTGAACTTGAACTTGGCCTCAGGAAGAAGGAAGCAGAAAGAGGAAGCTTGAGGCGTGGTTTCTGCTTGCGCTCTTTCTGGTGCATCAGCCAATCTGGTAGGAAGGGCAGAGAGACACTCCGGCGGTTCTTGGTATGTTTCTGTGCAAGTGTTCCCCAGTAAGCACCTGTTTATCATTTATCTTGGGTCTAGTGAAGTCATCATATCCTCACCTTCAAGGGAAACTGTTGGGGAAGTCCTGTGTATATGTCAATAAAGCACTGTTGGCCAATAGGGAAGCAAGATAGGTGGGACTAGGAGTCCAGGAGGACTCAGGGAAGGAGAAACACAGGAGTCAAGATGTAACCGCCATGGGGTAGGAAGCCCGGAAACCTCTCCGGTAAGAGACATACTTAGATTAACAATTATGGGATAAATACTTAAGTCAGAGCTAGCCAGTAAGAACCAAGCAAGGCCAACAGCTTCATAATTAATATAGCCTTCTGTGTGTTTATTGGGGACTGATGCAGCTCTGGAACCAGGCTGGCGGGAAGGCTTCTCTTTACAGGAAGTTTAAGCAAAAGAGACCTCAGGGCCCACCCCCGCAGTGGCACACTTCCTCCAAGAGGCCACACCTCCTAACACTGCCCCTCCCTTTCAAACCACCACATTTGGCTTGCATTTCAGACCACAGTCTGCGGTTGAGAGAAGTCTGGCCAGGGACCTGGAAGGAACTGGGAAGAAACGGTGCCTGCCAGCCTGTTCTCAGGTTCATGCTCAGCTGGCTACCTTTTTACGCAGAAGCGCTTTCCGAGGGATGGTGTTGCCCACAATGCGCTGGGGCCTCCTGCACCTACTAATAATCAGCCCCCGGCAGACAGGGCTCACCTGATCTAGGCAATTGCCCTCAACTGAGCCTTGCCTTTGAGATGACTAGTCTATGTCGTTTCCAGTCAAACCTGATTACAGGTATGTTCTGGAACCAGGAGCTCTGGTGTCTGAGGACAGGGGAAAATGGATGTCTTACCCTGACTGGTGGGGGGTGGGGTGGGAGTGGGGTAGGTGGAGAAGAGGAAGAGCAGGAGGAAGGGGAGAGGAGGAGGGAAAGAGAACATGAGAAGCTAGTGAAAAGGTCTTTTTCACAGGGAGACACAACACGCATGACTACTCCCCCAAAACTGGAAGTCACAGCATGTTAAAGGAATGGTCATATCCACGTCCAGCTTGGTGAGCCTACGGGTTGTTTTTTTGTTTGTTTGTTTGCTTTTGTTTTTCCAGACAGGGTTTCTCTGTATTGCTTTGGAGGCTGTCCTGGAACTCGCTCTGTAGACCAGGCTGGCCTTGAACTCACAGAGATCCGCCTGCCTCTGCTTCCCGAGTGCTAGGATTACAGCCTGTGAGCTGTTAATAGGATTAGTGACAGGAGTGTGGATGATTTGGAAAGGCAGCTACATCTCTGAGAAGCCCACCCAAACAGGATAGGCCCACCCCAGTGTGAGACGACCACCCTGGCCTGAGAAGCCCACCACGGCGTCAGCTGCCCACCCAACAACTCACAGGTAGCTCACAGTCCTCAGTAGTTTCCTGTCTGCACCTCAGCTGGCAGTCTCCCCTTCCCCTCCTCTCTGCACCTCAGCTGGCAGTGTCCCTCCGCCCTCAGCAAGTGTTTACTCCTTTGCTGAAGCTGGGCAGGGACCTTCAAGGATCTCCTAAGTTTTGCCTTTCCCAGATGTGACCTTGCCTTTATCTCTTAAGTCTCTCGAGTGCGTCCCTCCCTCCTGCGGGAGACTCACACAACACATGCCTTGCCTGAAAACCAAGGCCCGGAGGAGGCTGAGGGTGGAGGGCTCTGGAATCCAAGGCCAGCCCAGCTACAGAATGAGACCCCGTATCAAAGCAAAACCGAAATGTGTACCTCCACGTACATGTGTAAGAAGACTCATCCTTTTATACAATTACTATTCATTGATTCAAAAACAAAATCTGCCAAAGCACAACACAGATGTCCCACAAGATACCTGAGAAAATCAATTTACAAAGACATCTGATTTGGCTCGTGAGTTCAGAGATCTCAGCCAATGAATGACCGGTCCGTTTGCTTTGGGCCTCTGGCAAGGCCGCTCATTGAGTGCCGTGGGTGGTGGAGCAATACCCGTCACTTCATGACCAAGAAGTGGTGGATGGGGATGGAGGTCGGGGCCAGGGTTCCACCACCCCCTTGCTTTGTTTGTTTTGAGACAGGGTTTCTCTGTGTATCCCTGGCTGTACTGGAACTCCGCTCTGCAGACCGGGTTGGTCTCGAACTCACAAAGGTCCGCCTACCTCTGCTTCCCATTATTCAGTTTAATGGTGCCATGCTAGTTTCCTCCCAGAGCCCTCTTACCAAAGTGCCCAGACGTAATGTTTTATTAGTACCCGAGCAGCCCTTTGCCCAGTCAAGGCCACGCCCAAACTTAACTCTCATGACCTGTCAAAGGAAATCAGCGTCAACCAGGGATGGAAACGGCAGCCTAAAGGAAAGATTGCCTTCCGGAGGATCAAGGTCACCATTTACCACGCTCTTGCCCAAGCATTCCATGTGGTCTTCGCACTACCCGGGGTTCAGATTCCTGGAACTGGAGCTACAGTGGTTGTGAGTCACCGTACGGGTGCCAGGAGGCAAACCCGGGTCCTCTGCACGAGCTGTAGGCCGAGTCACCTCTCCAGCCCCCTCAACTCTGCGACAGTCTCTAGTTAGAAGAGCGATCAGTAGCTGATTCCAGTGTGCACGATTTTTGAGGGCAAAAACCTGTATTTTATCCGTTTCGCATCTTAAGGGTCAGCTGCATTTGCCGCCGCACGTGGTAATCTACGCTCGTGGTTCTAGCATTCAGGACACTGATGCAGGAGGATTGCAAATTCACACACAGCTTGGGCTATTCCTCTTTTTGAGACCACGCCTCAAAAGAACATCTCGATTATGTGTTCTGATAGTGACTTGAGTTATTTATAAAGTCCAAATAGCAAATTATGCCAATAAGCATAATTACTATCAAGTAGAAGAATAGAGTAGTCCATATATTTTAGCAAAAATACTTTCATCAAATTTGTCTTAGGAGATTCCAAGTATCAAAATTGACGAGTTTGGGGGTGGGTGAGCTGGGTAAGTGGTCAGGACCACTGGTCGCTCTTCTAGAGGACCCGGGTTCAATTCCCACCATCAGTAACTCCAGTCCTGGGTGATCCGATGCACTCTCTTGGCCTGCACAGGCACATGACAAGGCTCACACGCGTACACGCAGGCAAAACACGCATGCACATAAAAATAAATGGATCTTACAGAAAGAAAAAAAAGACAAATTCTGGGATGCAGAGATGACTCAGAAGTATTTACTGCTCTCTTGCGATGTTCAGCGACCAACCCTTCAGCCCCAAATAAACACACAGACGATCTATCAATTAAAAACTATTGGCCGATAGCGAGGGTGTCTTACTGGCTGGCTCTCTCTTAATTATTAACCCATAGTTGCTAATCTATGTAACTACATGGCCTTATCTTACCAGAGAATGCCTGGCGCATCCTGTCTTCCCTGTCTCTACGTGATGTCCCTTTGCAGCCTCTCTTTCCTCTCTCCCCTTAATTCTCCCTGTCTCCTCATCTCCTAGTCCTGCCTGTCTTCCTGTCTCTCCTGACCAACCAGTGTTTTATTCAATAACCAATAAGGGAAACATATACACAGAAGAACATCCCCCATCATCTCCTCTTTTCTGTCTAAGTGAAAAGAACGGTTTTAACTTTAACATAGTAAAATTATATATAACAAAACAGTTATCAAGTAAGAACTATAGTAAACAATATTCGGTTCATTAACATTTGGCAAAATCTAAAGAAAATATTCTATCTTCTATCCTATCTTTGTGAATCTGAAGTTTTTTGTTTTTTTTGTTTTTTTTTTTTTTTGGTTTTACGAGACAGGGTTTCTCTGTTTTGGAGGCTGTCGGTCCAGCCTGGCCTCGAACTCACAGAGATCCGCCTGCCTCTGCCTCCCGAGTGCTGGGATTAAAGGCATGCGCCACCAATGCCCGGCGAGTCTGAAGTTTTATGTGTACCATATCTTATCATAACTAGGGAAAACCATAACCATAACTATCTGTCTTCAACTCCATCAAAGACCTCAGAAGGATAATATGTAAACTCTAGAATGGACAGAGACCTCTCACTGTCTGAAAAGTCATCCAAAGTTCCTCTGTAGTGTTGGAGAATCCATCTTCAGCCTACAGGCCAAGAGAGTCTGGCAGACTCAGTGAAGCAGGAAATTTGAAACTGTCCTGCCTGTATTGACAGTCATTTTTCTCTGTGTCCTGTAGAATGTCGGGCAGATTCTTCCATGAAGCAGGAACCCTGAAGGAATGTCCCGTCTTGTTTTGGTAAATTCAGCAGTCACTTTCCTGTGGATCCTGTATGGCCAGTTTGGACATTATACAGTCAAACAGTCCAGGCAAGAGCAGTTTCTTGCCCAAATGGCTGGTCTTGCCATGTCAAAGGCAAACTCTATAATGAGTTTCTTCTATGCCCATCTTCCTCTCTGATGTAATTGGTGTTGCCAGGAGCAGCTATGTCTCATTGCCACTAAAAACCCTAAGCCATTTTAAATGTCGTATTCTGTATGTCTTTGAAAGGTCTGAAGAATATCTACCCATTTGAAATATATCTCTACATATCTACAAAACCTAACTAACGTAAGTTTTGACTATTATAGGTTACTACAATCTGTAATTACACATTACATTTTTTAAACGAGCTGTATAAACACAATACCTAAACAAGAGAAGAAATATGCACATCACAAAATTGACCTTAAATTTGTATCAATAAATCGAAATGCATACCAATACAAATTATCCATTTCTATATCATATTCTGCTCCCCCTTTTAAGAAAGATATTGGCTGTGATCATTAACCATTTATAACCAACCCCATTTAAATGAGAACAAACATACATAAACAATATTTGGGAATTTGGGAGTCGTTATCTCCAAACTGCATCCTGCTGTTAGGGGTTGCTGTCAAAACCATGGGATCCTGAGAAAACCCAGAAACCTGCCCAAATCCTCGCTGTCATGGTCTGTGAGGCTGTACGGTCCCAGGTGTCTTGGATGTTGGATCACCTGCTTCAGGGGGTCTTTCTTGACCAAACCATATTAGCCTGGAAGGAATCCACAGCTTTTCATTTTCTGTGGAAACAAAAACAAAATCTCTTTTCCAAAGTAACATGCCCTTAGACTTAAATTTAGAATTCAAGGCATTTTCAAAATATGAAATTTGGATTAATTCAGCAGAATTGATTATCAAATGTCTTTTATCAGTCTTTGCATTTCCCTCAGCCATCAAACAATTCAAAGACAACACAATAATGTACAGTACCCAGACTCTCTGTGTACTTTCCATCTTTATGTCGTTTACATGGCTTTTTTAATCACTCTATTTCTTTTACTCTTGTTTTTTGTATTTTGGGACAGGGTTTCTGTGTGTACTTTGGCTGTCCTGGAACTCACTCTGTAGACCAGGCTGGCCTTGAACTCCCAGAGATCCGCCTGCCTCTGCCTCCTGAGTGCTGGGATTAAAGGCGTGGACCACCACACCCAGCTACTCTATTCCTTTTTTATTTTTTGTTAAAGAACTTTATTCTTTTTCTTTTCTCTCCCAAGCCTACAAATATTTTTAAACACATTGTAAACACTTTAGAGCTTTTTCTTCATCTGAACCTGTCTTTACGGTATATCCCTTTTTCTGGCTATGAGTCTTTTATCTGCTAAACAGCATGGCTAAAATTAAACCGGCGGGTGGCCCCATTCTATTCCTTGGCTTTCTGAGAGTCCAGCTTCATGCTTATTGCCACCACTCCATGTAGTTTCTAGATCCATGTTACCCCGAAGAAGCATGCTGCCGCCAGCTGCTCAGAAATACCATTTAATTGTTTGGTAGCAGGGCCTCTTAAAAGAGCCCTGTGCTTTTTGCTGAGTCAGGAAACCTCTCTTAAAGGAGCCCGAGCCTCTGTTTGTCTCTAGGAAACAGAGCCCACCTGAGGAAATGCTGCTACCAAGAAGCCATGCTTGACTTTGCTCTTTTGTTTTTAAAAATCCCCCATAAAACTTTTGTTAGGTTTTGGGCAGAAAATCTGGCTTCACATTGGACACCATTTGAAGATGGAGGTTTCTGTCCTGCCAGATTCTTCACCCCCAAATAAACACAGACACTATGGTTTTTTTTTTAGATTTATTTATTTATTATACATACAGTATTCTGCCTGCATGTATGTCTGCAGGCCTGAAGAGGGCATCAGGTCTCATTATAGATGGCTGTGAACCACCATGTGGTTGCTGGGAATTGAACTCAGGACCTTTGGAAGAGCAGTCAGTGCTCTTAACCTGTGAGCCATCTCTCCAGCCCCCACACACAGACACTATGTTAATTATAAAATTGTTGGCCGATGGCTAGGGCTTCTTACTGGGTGGTGCTCTCCTAATTACTAACCCATAACTACTAATCTATGTATTTCTACATGGCCTTATCTTGCCAGAGAACGCCTAGGACATCCTATCTTCCCGGTCTCTACATGGAGTCCCATCCAGGCCTCTCTCCTCAGCATTCTCCTTGTCTCCTAATCCTGCCTATCTTCCTGTCTCTCCTGGCCAACCAGTGTTTTATTCATCAACCAGTAAGAGAAACACATATATAGAAGAACATCCCACATCAAACAAGTATCCCTGTCATTATTCAGGAGCTGGTGGTCCAAAGAAAGACCTGTTACATACGCCCAGGAAGTCAGAAGAGGGCATGGAATCCTCTGGAGTTGGTGTTATAGACCGCTGGGAACCACCCATGATGGGTTCAAGACCGTGAAATTAAGTCCTCTGAATGAATAGTGTGACCCTGACCTGTCTCTCTAGCCCCCGAGACCCCATGTCCAAACAACTTAGAAAAATTATAAAGAAAAGATATCCCAGATCCCAGAGGGAGACTGTAGGAAGACTGAGGGACTACTAAAAGCTTGGGGACTTTTCTGTTCTGGTTTTTTTTTTTTTTTTTTTTTTTTTTTTGGTTTTTCGAGACAGGGTTTCTCTGTGGCTTTGGAGGCTGTCCTGGAACTCGCTCTGTAGAACAGGCTGGTCTTGAACTCACAGAGATCCGTCTGCCTCTGCCTCCTGAGTGCTGGGATTAAAGGTGTGCGCCACCAACGCCCAGCCTGTTCTGGTTTTTAGAGGCTTAGTTACTAGGACTGGGGATTGGTACCAAGCTGAGTGGCTGTAAGCATTTTTTTTTTTCAAGACAGGCTTTCTCTGTGTGGCTTTGGAGGCTGTCCTGGAACTCGTTCTCATAGACTAGGCTGGTCTTGAACTCACAGAGATCCGCCTGCCTCTGCCTCCCCAGTGCTGGGAGTAAAGGCGTGCGCCACTGGCAGACTCTTTTGCCCCTGAACATGTGTGTGAACAAGTACAGCATGACGGCATCTGTCCTCAGTGTTCCGCCTGACACAGGCTGTCCCTGTGATATGCAGCAGAGGTACCGGCCTCACACTGTGCCTACTGAAAAAGCATAGCACGTGGCCTAGAGAGGTGACAGCTCAGCAGTTAAGAGCGTAGGCTGTGCTTCCAGAGAATGTGGTTTCAATTCCCAGCACCCACTTAGCAATTCACAACTGTCTGTAACTCCAGTTCCAGGAGTTCCCGTGCCCTCTTCTGGCCTCCTAGGACAGCAGGCACATACGCGCTCGGGCGCAAACACACACACACACACACACACACACACACACACACACGCACGCACAGGCACACGCACAGGCACACGCACAGGCACACGCACAGGCACACACACAGGCACACACGCACAATACCAAGGCACACATGTAGGCCAAGTATCTGTAAAATATAATCCAAGCAATCAGATGATACATGACATGTTGTCTCCACTTTCGATTGTGTTAGCCATACTTTAGATTGACCTGGAAAGGCAGGTTCCAAGGTAGGCTTCTCAGATCTTTTGGGTCCCACATCAGGACTTGGTGAGTCAAGGGAGACAGCCAAGTCTTCTTGTCTCCCCACAGTCACAAACACTCCAGCTACCGTATCTAAATCTGCCATTAAAGTAGCCAGGTCAGATAATCCTGGAGAAAGACATCCCCCAGTGGTAACTTTGTATCCCTCGGGATAAAAGATGACATGTCTTGGTGACAGATAATCCTGGAGAAAGACATCCCCCAGTGATAACGTTGTATCCCTTGGGATAAAAGACATGGGCGAGGGCCCACAGAGTTCTAGAAACTGTGGGCTACAATAGGCATGGAATTTTTGTTTCTTTGGTTTTGGTGGCCAGGCGTGGATGGAGCAGGGGTCAGCAGGCTGGAGTCGGAATGTGGGAGGGTTATGGGTTTGAGATCCATCTGAACAATATAATGACACCATGCTTAAAAAAATCCATTCAAATAAATAGGGGGTGGAGAGGTGACTTAGGGGTCAAGAGAACTGGCTACTTTTCCAGAGACCTGGGCTTCAATTCCCAGCACCCACATGGTGGCTCTCAACTATCTGTAACTCTGGGGTCTGATACCCTCTTCTGACCTCCTCAGACATCAGGAATACATGTGGCTGTTGAGAGAAGCCTTTTCCTTGCCAGCCGCTTTGGTTTTTTCCCCACCAGTCGCCTGGGCTCTGCCAAGTTGTAGTCCCCAAATAACACACAAGACCTTGTACTAATTATGAAGCTGTTGGCCTTGCTTGTTTCTTATTAGCTAGCTCTGACTTAAGTATTTAACCCATCTAAGTATTTCTCTTACCGTATGGACATCTTACTTCTCTGGCGGGCTACATGATGACTCCCTGTGTTTCTCCTACCCAGAGTCCTCCTAGACTCCTAGTCTCACCTATCTTGCTTCCCTATTGGCCAACAGTGCTTTATTGACATATACACAGGACTTCCCCATCATGTGGTGCAATGGACATATGTGTAGACAAAACACCCATGCATATAATATATATATATATATATGCATATATATATATATCTTGCATATATGTCGGCAAACTCTGGAGTAACGAACACCGTACTGGTAAATTGTCGTGTGCTGTCTGAGCTTGCAGAGAAGCCGGCTCTGGAGGTGTGACTTTGTCCTCCCATTTCCCCTTTCAGACCCAAGTGTGTCTGTGACGGGGAGGAGAGAGAGAGAGAGCAGCGAAACCCTACAAGAAGAACACGACCACATCCTTGGGAACAGCTAGAAGGTCTCAGTCTAATTCTGTTTGCTGTCACCAAGTCCTGGGTTACCCAGGAGATTAAAGGTTTATTTAACCCACGTTCCTGGAGTGTGAAGTCTAAGAACATGGCACCGGCTGGCGCTCACGGGTGGGAAAAAGCCTTCCTGCTGGGCAGTGACCAGGCAGCGGGTGTCATGGGGAGAGCAGGTGCAGAGGGAGTCACGTGGAGTGTCAGCAGGGCTGGCTTTGGTGGCGGATGGACTGCTGCCACGCCCCCTGAGCCTGTAAATACCCCGCGCACTAATGTGCTCCGGGGAGCAGAGCCTTCCCGACCGAACCACTGTTTAAAAGCCCCACTTGGCTCTGACTTGGGGTTTTTGTTGTTGTTGTTGTTGTTTTGAGACCATTCAGCTCTGTAGCCCAGGCTGTCCTTCAGCCGATCTGGCCTGGAATTCAAAGAGATCAGGTCTGTCTGTCACCTGAATTCTGGGATTGAAGGCACGAGTGCCACCATGACATGCTCCATCATGCCGGGCTTCTGGGCTGACCGCTTATTAATTCACAGCAGGGATTAAATCTCCGCGTGAGGTTTTCATTTCATTTTTTTATATTTAACTTAATATTATTGTTATTGTTATTATTATTGTGTGTGTGCGCGCGCGCTCGCGCGTGTGCGCGTGCACTCGGGTGCACATGTGTGGGTCTACAGAGTCATTTATGGAGGTCAGAGGACAAGTACTGGGAGTAATTTCTCTCCTTCCGCTGTGTGAGTTCCAGGGATCAAATCCCGGGGCCTTCGCCCTATGCATATCAACAACAATATGTTTACCTTAAAAAGATACTTATGCAGGGCGGTGGTGGCACACACCTTTAGTCCCAGCACTCAGGAGGCAGAGGCAGGCAGATCTCTGTGAGTTCTAGTTCAAGACCAGCCTGGTCTACAAGAGCGAGCTCCAGGACAGTCTCCAAAGCCACAGAGAAACCCTGTGGAGCACATGTGTGCAGTGCCCTTGAAGGGCAGAAGAGGTTATTAGAGTCCCTGGACCTGGAGTAACAGGCAAGTGTGAGTGAAATAATGTGGGTGCTGGGAACCAGACCTGGGTTCTCTGGAAAAGCAGCAAGTCCTCTCAACTCCTGAGCCTTCACTCCATCTCCTTAAAAAACAAAAAACAAACAAACAAAACCCACAGGGTTGCAGTAACCCAGGGTGGTGTTTTAGTTTTTTGAGACAGGCTTTCTGGGACTCTGTAACTCACAGAGATCTTCCCACCTTCATATCCCAGGATTAAGCCTAGCCTTGAGCTCTGTCTGTACAAGAATAAGCTGGAATTCGATCCCGTTACTGGCACCTCCCAAGCACTGGGATTGTAGGAGAGTGCCCCCCACTCTCAACATTCTCCCTGAGTTTGCGTGGGTGTGGCAGTTTGAATGTAATTGGTCCCCACAATCTCATAGGGAGCTATGGCCCTGGAGGAAGTGGGTCAGGTGGGCTTCGAGGTTTCCTATGCTCAGGGTACCATCCAGTGTCTCAGTCGACTTCCTGTTGACTGCAAGATGTAGGACTCTCAGCCACTCCTCCAGCACCGCGTCTGCCTGCGGGCCACCACGCTCCCCGCCGTGGTGATAAAGGACCGAACCTCTGAAACTGTAAGCGAGCCCCTTCAAGTAGATGTTTTCATTTATAAGAGCTGTCATCATGGTCATGGTGTCTCTTCACACCATATCCCCAGAGACAGTGGGAACACTCAATCTGCAGGGATAGCCAGGCGCATTCACCTGCACCGTACCCGTGCTGTCTTCACACTGCGGCGACGCATGGAATGGTTGCGATGGAAACCGTTCAAAAGGATGTTTGCGGACCTCTGGGCTGAAAGGTCAAATGGGGAACAGGCAGGCTCCAGAGGGCTTGTAGTGTGGAGGTGTGGGGATCACAGACCCTGGCCAGAAACCCACTCCTCCATCAGCCTGGGAGCAGGCAGCTGGGAGACAATGTTTACTGAAAACATGTTTACTGAAAACAATCCAATGCCATAAGTTCCTGATAAGGGCTCACTCACTGAAACCCCCTGACTTTGATCTTCCTGATGGCTAGCTACTTTTTTCTGCTCCCTGCTGTTCCCGATTCTAGTGTCAGAGATTTAACCACCAGCCAGGAGGAAAAAGAGAGGTCTGTTGGAGATTTGTGCATGTATGGATGGCAGAAGTTTTTCTGGAGGGAAGTGTTTTTCTTGGGAAGTTCTCCTAAGCCAATTTGGGGAGCACGAAGTTTTCTTAACACAACCGACTGGTCTCTGTGTCATCTATCCCGATGCCCTCGCCACATTCTCGGATACAGGCTGTGCAGGAGGCGGGTCTAAACCTGAATCTGACTGCTACTTCTTCTTGCCTGATAGACAGACACCCGAGGAGACAGAGGGGAAATGGCTTATTTCGGCACATGGTTTCAGAGAGTTCTTCGTAGTTCTTGGCTCTGCTGGTGCTGAGTAGAAGATCAGGGCAGAGACTGTTTATTTCACAGCAAACAGGAAGCACGGACGCAATCCTTAAAGACACACTTCTAGCGGCCAGGTTCTTTCCACAAGGCTTTGCCTCCCAGAATTTCTACGATCTCCCCAGACAGTACCGCAACGCAGTCACAAACCTGTAATCCCTAGCACTCAGGAGGCTTTTAAGCAGGAGGATCATGAGTTCGAGACCAGTTTGGGGCTACAAGTTGAGAACACAGTAAAAATAATCAGGACCTAAAACAGAGCCACCATTTAGAGACCAGACATTCAGTCTATGAGCTGGCGGAGGACACTTCATAATCAAACTGTCACACTGTCACCAGGACAAAAGAGGCAAACCTAAGAGGAAGGACATCCAACAATAGGACCACATGCTTCAGAACAGTCCTGCCATGGATGAGGAGCAAAAATGATGAGTGGACTTTTCAGATCAAACAAGATACAGAGGTGACAAGCAAAAGCCAAAACAGTGGGGATGGTTAGGGAGAAAATGCCACGGGAACTAATACTGGAGGACCGTGGGTAGGCTCTTGCTGCCTGCCAGCCCCGAGTTCAATCCCCAGAATGCTCTTGGTGAAAGGAGAGAGCCAACTCCTTCGAGGTGTCTTCTGACAGCACCCCCACACTAAATAAATGGGGGAAAGGGAACAATTAAAAAGAATAACATCAGGACAACTGGTGAAATACTACCAGGCTTATTTGCTAGGCAACTGTGTATCACCGCTAATGCCCAAGCTGATAGTTACACTGTAGTTGTGTAAAAGGGTGTCCTGCTTTTTAAGAAACACCTACTAAAGTGTAGACGGGCTAAAAGACAAGTCAAAGGGAGGGCCCTCAAATAGTGTGCTAGGAAAGCGGGGTTGAGGCCCACATAGGCCTGCCCTAAAAAAGGACTTGATATTGTTGGGTCGTTAAATTCTACTTTTCTATCCCTAGCTGTTAAGAGCATTTGCTGCTTTTCCAGAGGACCCAGGCTCAATTCCCAGCACCCACACAGGATGGTTCACAACCTGTGTGACTCAGTTCTGGACGATCCAGTAGTCCCTTCTGGCTTCCACAGGCAACAGGCACACATGTGGTACACACACATGCATGCGTGCAGAGAGAACATCCATGTACACATACATGCGTGTGTGCAGAGGGAACATCCACGTACACATACATACATGCTTGCAGAGAGAACATCTACGTACACATACATGCGTGCATGAAGAGAGAACATCCACGTACACACACATGCGTGCGTGCAGAGAGAACATCCATGTACACACATGCGTGTGTGCAGAAAGAACATCCATGTACACACACATACATGCGTGCAGAGAGAAAATCCACATACACATGCATGCGTGCAGAGAGAACATCCACGTACACATACATGTGTGCAAAGAGAACATCCACAGACATAAAATAAAAGTAAATGAATAAGAAATACAGTACCCTGCCAGGTGTGGTGGTGCACGCCTTTAAGCCCAGTCCCGGGGAAGTTGAGGCAGGCTGATCTTTGTGAGTTCAAGGCCAATGCCATCTATATAGTGAATTTCAGGCCAGTCACGCCTACACACTGAGAGCCTGTCTCAAGAAACAAACAACCCTGCTCTTTTGAGGGTAGCCCTGATTTAAAAGCTCCATTTCTCGCAGGAGACTCCCACAACCGTTTCTTCCATACACAGCCTCCAGGGGCTCTGCAAGGGGTGCACCCGCAGGGGAAAAAAAGTTCTGAATTAAGGATGTACCGCTGGCAAGTGTGGCTCAGGGGTGGTGAGCTGGCCTAGCGTGTGCAAGGCTCTGGGTTCGATCCCCAGCCCTGCAAACACACAACCAAACAGCTACCCACATGGCAGACAGACAGACGGACAGACACTAACAGTTGTGAATACATCTAATTGTCGTGTCAGGCATTTTCGGGTCTGTCAGTCAATTGCAGCTCACCAGTGATCCTTCTACACAGAGGCATCTTTCTTGGTAAAATTAAAAAACAGAAAGTGGCTAACGCACACTTTCAGGGACATATATAACAAGATGTAGTCTGATGCAGGGCATTTTGCTGGTCTACTGCGACTTTGGTTAACGCCTTTAATGGAAAAAGATAGGTGTTCTGCCTGGTTCTGTGTGTCAACTTGACACAAGCTGGAGTCATCAGAGAGGAAGGAGCCTCGGCTGAGGAAATGCCTCCTTGAGATCCAGCTGTAAGGCATTTTCTCATTTAGTGATTCATGGGGGAGGGCCCAGCCCATGGTGGGTGGGGCCATCCCTGGCTGCTCATCCTGGATTCCATAAGAAAGCAGGCTGAGCAAGCCGTGGGGAAGCAAGCCAGTAAACAGCTCCCCTCTGCATCAGCTCCTGCCTCCCGGAACCTGCCCTGCTTGAGTTCCTGTCCTGACTTCCTTCGGTGATGAACAGCAATGCTGAAGTGTAAGTCAAGCAAACCCTTCCCTCATCAACTTGCTTTTTGGTCATGGTTGGTGTTTTGCCACAGTAATAGAAACCCTCACCAAGACAATAGGTTAGCACATTTTGGGATCAGGAGGGTTTGTGTACCCAATATGGGCCGTGGCCTCCATATCCTACGCACTTGGCCATCAGTGTTTATAATTGTTAGAGGAGTAGTCTACTCCTTTTATTATTTTGTTTTATTTACTTATTGGTCGTGTTTTGTTGAGACAGGTTCTCTCAATGTAGTCTTGGCCAGTTTTGAACTGGCTGTGTAGACCAGGCTGGCCTCAAACTCCCAGAGATCTACCTGCCTCTTCCAAATGCTGGGGTTAAAGGTATGAACCATCACACCCAGTCTTATTGTGATACTTTTAGAAATTATGCATCAAATAGTGTTATATGATATTTTTTTCGAAACAGCTTATTGCAGTGAAAATTACTACTTTCTTATAAGGGCATGTTTTGCTAGATTCTGCATGTAAATGAAGGGGTCAGTTTTTTAATTTTAAAATGATTTGTTTATTTATTTACTTTATGTGATTGGTGTTTTGCCTGTATGTGTGCCTGTGTGACGGTGTCTGATTCCCTGGAACTGGAGTTACAGACAGTTGTCAGCTGCTGTGTGGGTGCTGGGACTTGAAACAGGATCCTCTGGAAGAGCAGTCAGTACTCTTAATTGCTGAGCCGTTTCTCCAGCCGCAGGGTTTTATTAAGGAACAACTCAGACCTTTAAAATAACTATGTATGAGCTGGGGATAGTAATTCCACCTTCTGGAAGCCGAGGCAGGGAGATTAAGTTCAACTCCATTCTGAGTTATAATAGTGAGTTCTGGGCTGGCCTCGGCTACCTAAGAGACCCTGTCTCAAAACGCTAAAAAAAAAAAAAAAAAAAAAAACTAACCAGTAATTATTACTTTATCTAGTCTGCCCCTTTAAGCAATGTTCACGGTCCTGACAATTTCCACTAGATGGCAGCAGAGGACAGTGGTTTGACTGCCATGTTGTGTTAAATTATTAGAGCACTTGTTATTTATAGTGTGTGCCGTAGTTACGGAGGTCAGAGGACAATTTAAGAGAGTCAGTTCTTCCTGTCATGTGGGTCACAAGGCTCTAACTTGGGTTTTCAAGCTTAGTGGCAAGCCCCTTTACCTGCTGAGCCATTTCCCTGCTGCCTAGCCCATAATTTTGTTTGTTTTCAGACAGCATCTATTTCTCTAGGTAACTGTGGCTGTCCTGAAACTCGTATGTAGACCAGGCTCTCCTCTGCCTCCCCAGTGCTGGGTTTATAGGTGTGGACCACCATGCCTGGCTCTTTTGTTCTGTTTTCTGAGGCTCAGGCAGGCCTGGAACTCTTGCTACGACTACTTCAGTTTCCTGAATACTGGGATCCCAAGGGCGCGATTCTTTAATGTTTCTACAGGGGAGCTATCATTAATCCTTCATCAGTGATCTCAGATCTGAGTCAACTGTTTCCATGTAGCCCTGCCTGTCTGTTTGTGTTTGCCCTCTTTGTGGGCCCTCTCTCTCTGTCTCTCTGTCTCTTTGTCTGTCTGTCTCTCTCTCTGTCTCTGTCTCTCTGTCTCTGTGTCTCTCTGTCTCTGTCTCTCTCTCTCTGTCTCCCTCCCTCCCACACAGAGTTTGGATGCAGTTGGAGTCCACCTGCCAGTCACACCTGCTCTTTCAGCTAGAGTCCTGTCACTAACTAGCATGGGGTCTCTGAACTGTTTGACTTCACTGTAGGCGGGCGTCTAACACCCATCTCAGACATGGTCAGCCTCCTCCCCCGGAAGCCCCTCCCACAGGCCAGGGTTCTGTTCAGAAAACCCTTTGGAGGATGCCGATTCCAACCTGTGTCTTCCTTACACACAGGGCCCAAGCGCTGATTTATCTCATCATGCAACACAGACTTTTCCACACCAGAAGCAAGGTGGGTGGATTCTCTCACATCCAAGCTTTCTTTGGAAACAAAACAAAAACAAAAACCCAAAAAATTTTAAAGGAAGTATCTCACTATGTAGCCCAGGCTAGCTTTGAGTTTAGTGCTTTTGTTTTTCAAGACAGGGCTTCTTTGTGTAGCCCTGGCTGTCCTGGAACTTGTTCTGTAGAGCGAGCAGGCTGGCCTTGAACTCACAGAGACCTGACTGCCTCTGCATTCTGAGTGCTGGGATCAAAGGCGTGAACCACCACAGCCGGGGGCCTGGGTAGCTTTGAAATCACAATCCTTTTGTCTCTAGCTCTTTTTCTTTCTTTTGAGACAGTGCCTCACTACGTAGACCAGCCTGACCTGGAACTCACCGAGATCAGCCTACTTCTGCCCTTTCAGTACCGGGACTAAAGGCACGAGCCACCACACCCAAGCCTGCCCTGGCTATTGAATTTTGGCTTTACAGATGGGAGCCACCTTGCACAACTCTGCCTTCCTTCCACACCCCTTTTTGCCTCAATCCGTGGGTCAAAACGAACCAAGGGATCTGGAAGAGCTGGTGCGGTGCTCCCACTGTTCTGCAGTGCCCGTGGCGGAATGTTCTAGTATCCAACCTAACCTGAATCCGGTCCCGCTGGTGTGTTCAGAAGGAGCTGGGACAGGCTTCACACAGGCATCAAGAGTGTCAGATAGTCCTCCCAGTGGGAAGCTTTGCAGAAGTGCACAGATGTTTCAGGTAATGGAGACAAGATCTGTTCCTGGCAGGTGTGAGAGATGCCTTGCTTTCGAAGCTCCATGCCCCCTGGCTAACAGTGTTTTTGATAACAACTCGGGGCATGCAGGTCTGGCTTCCAGGTCCCCAAGGGGAACTTGCAGTTAGAGGAGGAGCCCAAAGCTATGGTGATTCCTTGCCTAGATAAGTTAGTTAAGTAGGGGTCATTTTCATTAGAAACAATGTTGTTTAGTAACATAGTTGACACATACCATCTTATCTGTTTCTAGGAATGCATAGTTAGAAAAACAGAACACAGGTCCTCCAGGAGAAAGGGGAAAAATTGACCCTTCATCCTGAAACCTAGACATGGCAACAGACGATGGCCAGGTGGGGTTGGGGGTGCATTTGTTATCCCTCCCCCAACCGACGCCTCTGACTGAGTTAAGGAGTTCAGCAAAGTGAGTGGTTGCATTGTTTATTTGGTTTGGTTTTCTTGAAACTAATTCTCTCTATATAGCCTAGGCAGACTCCTGGCACTACTGCCTAGCCTGAGAGTTCTGGGATTACATGCATGTGTCACTCAGGTTTTTTTTTTTTTTTTTTTTTTACTTTTTGTGAGACAGACTTTCATGTAGTCCAGGCTAGCCTTAAATTCCAGCATGTAGATCTCCAGTGCCCAATTCTCCTGCTTCTGCCTCCTGAATTCTGAGATTACAGGTGTGTGACAACATGGTTTGCCTTTTTTCTTAAAGACACTTTTTTTGGGGGGGCATGATGGCATATGTTTTCAATTCCAGCACTTGGGAGGCAGAGGCAGACAGAGCTCTGTGGGTTTGGGGCCTGCCTGGTCTATATAGTGAGTTGCAGCACAGCCAGGGGTGTGTAGAGAGATCCTGCCCCCTCCCCCCCAAAAAAAGACAATTTTGCTATGTTGGCCAGACTGATCTTGAACTTGCAGCAATCCTCCTGCCTCAGCTTCCAGAGTGCGAGGATTACAGATGTGAGCCACTGTGCTTCGTGTAAATGAATGTGTTGTGGATAGAAACAGATCCACAGTTATAGGAAGGATCCACACAGACAGGTAGACTGTGCCTGGGGGACAAAGATTGCAATTAGCTTGAAAGAAACCTTGGGACATGATGCGGATAGCCCCCTCTTGATTGTGGTGGTGCTTTTCGAGCTGTGTGCACGCACACGCAAAAACTGCCCGATTTAAGTATGTGTAGACTCTTTTCCTTAAAAAATAAAAAAAAGTGATTTTTTCCCCCAAGATAGGGTTTCTCTGTGTGTCCCCGGCTCTCCGGGCTGATCTTGAACTAGGCCAGCTTCTAATGCAACCTGGCCTCAAACCCATTATGTAGTATGGGTTGCCTTGACCTTCTGAGCCCAGAAAGTGCAAGCTACGAAATGTCCGCCTCTCCATAGAAATAGGGGTGAAGGTACGCTGAGGTCATACGCGTTGATGGGAACAATCCATGTCTCACAGTTCAGTAAAAGAACGCGCTTCTCACTTTGCAACATTCAAGGAAGAGCGGTGGCCGGCAGCCCTGCATGTTTTGGATTAGCGATTTTACCAGAGTTCCTTTAACTTCCCACTTTCACCGTCTGGATCGCGGAGGGGATTAAACAGCATAGTAGTCGTCATCGAGCCGGCAGCCAGTGGAGGGACACCGTTCAGTCCCGCGGGGGAATCGTCGCTGGGATCCCACAGAGGGAGGGGGAGGGAGGGCAGAAGAGGGCCCCGTGGGTGGCCGGGATGTCCCCAGGGCTGGGAGAGCAGTGTCAAAGTGAAGTCCACCACTTGCGAAGGGTGAGACGGCTCAACAGGTCATCCTCACAACCACCCGACACCCGCGCAGTCCAAGCACTGTGAGCACATGCGTACAGAGATGCACGGGGGGGGGGTGTTGGCTCTAGGTTTTGCGGGCGTTGCCAGGCAACTAGCATCTCAGCGCTGTCTGCAGTTGGTGTCTGTGCAAACCCCAGTTCCCTGGCTGAGTCAGGCAGTGTGGCTCCTGGTCCCTAGGAGTATTTGCTCTGACTTCCTGCAGGAAGGGAGGCGGGGCATCCCTCGTGCTGACTGGCATGAGTCTCCCCTGGTCCTCCGCTCACTTAGGACGGAGCCCCCAAGTCCTCTCAGGTGTGGGGTCTTCACCAGGGCGTCCTTCCTCAGACTCCCATGCTGACATTAACATCTTCACAAAGCCCGCCTCACTCTGTCGTTTGCTGAGCCAGCTTCTTTAACAAAACGTTTGCTTTCGGTTGTTTGTTTGTTTGTTTTTTGTGATTCTTAGTGCCTTTTTAATTTTCCTTGTTTCCCAAGGGCTGATTCGAGCTCATCTTTTATCTTTGCCAAAGACTTTTCAACTCAGCTTCAAAGATTTCTTTTTTCTTTTCTTCCTTTCTTTTTATTTTCCTTCCTTCCTTTTTTGTTTTCTTCCCCCAAGATGGGGTTTCTCTGTGTAGTGCTGGCTGTCCTGCAACTTACTCTGTAGACCAGGCTGGCTTCAAACTCACAGAGATCTGCCTACCTCTGCCTCCCAAATTCTGGTCTTAAGGGTATACCAGAATATATACCCTTAATAATATATAATATATATATATATATATATGCACCACTACCCAACCCAAATATTTCTTCTATATTAAGTAAGTTCTTCATATTTGCTCTACCAGAAGACCAGAGTTTGTTTCCCAGAACTCACATCAGGCTAATCACAGAGAGGCCTATAGTTACAGCTCTATGGCATCTGGTATTATCTCCTGGCTTCTGTGAGCACACACGTGTGTGAATGTTATACACAAACACATTTACACATGCACACATATCACACACACAGCAGACACATAACACACTCAGAGCACACACACAATATACAGAGAGTACACACACACACAGCACACATACACAGCACACAGACCAGAGCACACACACAGCATACATACATGCATATCACATACACACAACAGGCACAGAGCATACACACAGTATACATACATGCATATCACACACACACAACAGACACAGAGCACACACACAGCATACATACACAACAAAACAACACACAATGCATACAGCACACACACATCACACATAAAAATATTAACTAACATTTTTGTGTGTGGATGCCTTACCTGCATGTGTGTATGTATACACATGTGTACAGCTGAGTCAGAAGAGGGCATTAGATTACCCAGGACTGAGCTAACAGACAGTTGTGAGCCATCATGTAGGTCCTGGAAACCAAACCTGTGTCCTCTAAAGGGCAGCCACTGCTTTTAATCATGGAGCCGTCTCTCCTACCCCTAAAAATCTTTTGAGAGAGATGAATCTCTCTATGTACATAAACGTTTCACTTGTGTGTATATAAATGCACCAAGTTTGTGCCTGGTATCCACAAGGCCAGAAGAGAACATCAGATTCCCCGGAACGAGAGTTCTAGATGGCTGTGAGCGTCATGTGGGTGATGGGATGGAATCCAGGTTCTCCTCAAGATTCCAAGTGCTCTTTGCCGCTGAGCCTTCTCTCCGGCCCTTAAAAATCTCTTAAAAACTTTGCAGCCGGGCGGTGGGGATGCACGCCTTTAATCCTACCACTCAGGAGGCAGAGGCAGGTGGATCTCTGAGTTTGAGACCAGCCTGGTCTACAGAGAGAGTTCCAGGACAGCCAGGACTGTTACATAGAGAAACCCTGTCAAATAAATAAATAAATAAACAAATTTTTTCACCTGGGTGCTGGGGATGGGGCTCAGTTAGTAGAATGCTTGTCTACTGAGCACAAAGCCCTGGGTTGGAGCCCCCAGCACTATGTAAACTGGACACGGGTGCTGTGTGTCTGCAATCCTGGCACTCAGGAGGCAGACAGAGGATGATAGAACTTTAAAATCCGCCTCAGTGACATAGGGAGCGCTGGGCTAGCCTCGAATATGTCAGCCTGAACACACACACACACACACACACACACACACACACACACACACACACACACAGTGTGCACAGCGAAACACATCTATACTCCCAGCTGTCCAGGAGGCCGAGATAGGAAGATTACTGAGTCCACGAGTTTGAAACCAGCCTGAGCAACATAGCCAGACTCAAGCAACACCTTGCAGACATCTGCACAAGCCAGGTTCAAGGACACCAGACAGAAATACTGGCAGTCTGAGACTTTCCAAAGCATCCCTTCTGTCTCAGGCAAGCACTGCTTGGAACACAAACGGAATCCGCAGACTTTCCTGTTAAATGAATCACTCTGTTACAAGGCCTCACTTGCCACAGATTTCCCTCGGTGCGTTTTTCTGAAGACAACCTATAATTTAGCAAGCAAGCTGAAGGCGCTGGAAACGCTTTTGCATAATAAATCAAAATGTTTGAGCAGGTGGCTTATGAACAGAGGTGTGGTTTTCTCTGAGCGCCGTATGAGATGTCTGCCAGTCGCTGAATGAGGACAGCATCTCAGGCTGGGGAGATAGCTCAGCGCCAGAGAAGAGGGCAGCATCTTGCTGGGCATGAGGACACAAGCCTGTAGTCTCAGAACTCAGCGGGCGGAGACAGGAAGAGTACGCGTTTGTGAACCCAAGTTACATAATGAGAACCTATACCCAGCATCACAACTCTCTTTCTAAAATCCCAATTAAAAATAACGAGACTAAGCTGGGCGTTGGTGGCGCACGCCTTTGATCCCAGCACTTGGGAGGCAGAGGCAGGTGGATCTCTGTGAGTTCGAGGCCAGCCTGGTCTACAGAGTGAGTTCCAGGACAGCCTCCAAAGCCACAGAGAAACCTTGTCTCGAACAACCAAAAAAAACCCCAAATAAACAAACAAAAAAACGAGACTAGGTAACTTGACCCTGAGGTAGGCAGGCAGACTCTCTTGACAGCAGAACCAGTTTCTAGGGTCAGGGGAGCCATAGATGTAGGGAAAAGGTAAAAGGGTTTTTTTTTTTGTTTTTTCTCAAAAGAACACAAAGTACAGGGAGCGTGGATCAAAGAACTACCTAAAGACAAATCAGTTTTTTCCCCATTAGTGGGGTTGAATCCAGGGCCTTGTGTACATTAGGAAAGCATTCTACGACTGAGCTACATTCATGCCTCTGTTTGTTTGTGATCAGGTCTTACGAAGTAGCCTGCCTTGGCCTTGAACTTGTGATGCACCTGCATCTGCCTCCCTAATGCTGAAGTCACGGGTTGTGCACCAGGATGCCCAGATAACGTTTAACTTCCAGCTACTTCTAGACTTGGAGGGAAGCTGCGAGTGTGCTTACAATAGGAAAATGGCCCCGCAATGATTTATTCCTGCCGTGGGTCTCAAGTTCGAGGCCAGCAGAAGAAAGATCCCATCTCAAAACAAAAAGAAAAAAAGAAAAAAAAAAGCAAAAAAGAAAAAGAAAAGAAAATGGCTGGCAGCTGGTGGGATGGTTTGGTGGGTGAAGGCGTCTGATGTCAGTCCTGACCCCCAACTCCAAGTCTGATGTACTTCCACCATGAGAATAGCAAGTGCTTTCCCACAGACTCGTGAACGTGAACGCTTGGTCCCTAGGTGATGGTACTGTTTGGGAAGGTACGAGACCTCTTATGGGAGGAAGGATGCCTCTGGGGCGGGCTTTGAGAGCGTATAGCCCTGCCAGACATCAGTTTGTCATCTGTGCTCTCCTGTGTAGCTGAAGCTGCGAGTTTTCAGCTCCCTGCCCTGCACACCGGCTGCCATGCCTGCTGTGGACCACGCGTTTGGAACCGTATGCCCAAACAAGTATGTTTTATGACTGTGTAACTCAGGCTGGCTCCTAACTTGCAATCCTCCTGCCTCCGTCTCCCAAGTGCTGGGATTACAGATGTGTGCCGCCATGCTCGCTCTCAATAAATACGTTTTCAGGAAATGAGTTTTAAGTAGCTTTAGTATGGTAGAATCCCACTTGTGTTCCTATTCACTTTCTGTCTTACAGTGTTTAGGGTGATGGAATTAGATAATTTTCTGTTGTGGCAAGGGCCCGGGGACGACCTTTGTACACACATCTGTGCACGAATCTCTGAGTTTCCAGAGGGCGTTTCTCTTTTCCTTTTTTAAAAAAAGATTTCTTTAACTTTCTTGAGATTATAATATAATTACATCATTTCCAAGGTTACTGATGACAAATTGTTGGCTGGAAACGTTTGTAATCTGTTGGGGCATTGGTGGCACACGTCTTTAATCTCAGCACCCGGGAGGCGGAGGCAGGGGGATCTCTGTGAGTTCGAGGCCTGCCTGGTCTACACAGAGAAACCCTGTCCCCAAAAACAACAATAGCAACAACAACAAAAATAAAAATAATTCTTAAATCACAGTTCTGACTCTAGCCTGCTTTATGAGGAAATTGGGACATGATTTCACATACAGATTATTCATCTCCTTGAAACAAATTATCCAACCCAGTGGTTTGTTGTTCTGTACAAGAACAAATTTAGCACAAGTATCTCGACATTTGAGAGCAGAGGCGGTGTGGGATGTGGTGTAATTACTTGACATGTGGAATGCCCATCACTGCAGTTTTCTCATGGTCTTGACTAAGTGGCTTCATGGAGTACAAAGTACAAATGCACGAGAACAGGCTTCATCAGTGTGTTGAGAGGGCAGGTTACCAAAATGACTGAGTTTCTCCAGAAGAAGGCAACCGTGCATTTCTTTGGTTATTTTGAATACTCACTTATGTAAAAAGTTCGGAAATTGCACTCAGAAGTTGTACATGCGGGAATGTGAACGCCACAGAGTTCAGGTAGAGGTCACAGGGCAACTTGTGGGAGTCAGTTCTTTCCTTCCATCATGTGACTCTTAGGGGATGGCACTTGGGTCACTGGGCTTGGTGGCAGGTGCCTTTCCCTGCAAGCCACCTCCCTGGCCCTATGCATGTTAAGATTTATTTTTATTAATGGTGCACACGTGGATCCTCTAAAGTTGGAGTTGCAGAGTGGCTGGGAGATGAATCTAGGTCCCCTGCAGGAGCAGGTTTCTCTGTAGATTTGGAACCCCTTCCTGGAACTCGCTCTATAGACCAGGCTAGCCTTGAACTCACAGAGACCCGCCTGCCTCTGCCTCCCGAGTGCTGGGGTTAAAGGCGTGCGCCACCACCTGGCTTTCTTTCCCCTTCTTAATGCACATTGCTCCGGTCTTGCCTTTTCAATTGCCACCAAGGTCTCCCTGTCTGCGGGCTCAGCCTCTCCCTGTGTGTATTTGCTAGAATATCATCATTTTGAGATGTGAAAAAGCTCTATCCCGTGTTCTTCTCCAAGAGGGCTTCTTTTTACTTTCCTCCTTTACGTAAAGTCTCTTTGGGAAGGCTGGCATCTTCTTATTTTGGAGACAGCCTTACACCACAGCCCAGAATGACCCTGACTTTTCAATGTCCCTGCTTCAACCTCCGGTGCGTTGGGATTACAGCTGTGGTCTTTCAGGTCTAGCTGCCATATTCTTTCCTGGAATGTCTGTAGTTATGTTTTTTAGCCCCTGGTGGCCATTTCTCAGGCTTTATCTTTCCTAGCCAGCCTGTATTCTCTTCTTCTTCAGGCTCAAAACAAAACCTCAGCTTTGGGCTAGCATCCAAAGGGACGACAGTGTTTGCCTCGCCTGCTTTCTCGAGGTTGAGCCTCCCGGCTTCTGCTGTGACGTTTTTTTTTTTTTTTTTTCTTTATCTTCCTGGACTTAAACGTCAGAAGACCTGAGGCTCAGCCCTTGAGTCCCCTCTCTACAGCCCTGTTTGTGATGTGATCAGTGATCAACTTGATGAGTTGATGCATGCCTAGTTCTGAAAGACCCTTCAGTCTTTCTCTTGGGACCCTCCCCCCAAAGACCACCAGGGAGCCGAAGTTCGTTGCAAAACGCAAGAGGGTTTTTATTAAGCCGGCACACCGGGGTTCAGCAGCCTTGGGAAGGAGTGAACCCCGAGCAGAAATTACAGCAAGTTTTTTAAAGCCTAAAACCGCAAACGGGGTGGTGGGGGTACAAGGGGAGTTTGGAAATTGGTGCCAGACCTTCATGAATGACGTATGCTTGTGGCTGTCTGGCTCGTTATCTGTCTCAGGCAATGTCTGTGCCCTTGCTGAACTTTGTGACCGACCTGGAACCTTGAGGTCTGGGGAGTGTTCCCAAGTCCTTGAGGACTGAGGTCTGGGGAATATTTTCAAGTCCTTGAGGATCACCAGAGGAAGATGTTTCAGTGTAGCTGCTCATGTCTAAGGATGGGACAGCTTAGGAATTTTCCAACTATTTTCTAACTGTTGGGGTTCCTCAGTACTTAGTGGAGTGCACTCCTGGGGTGTCTCTCGGGCCATTTCCAGAGGCGGCTCACCAGGAAGAGAGAACGTGCCTGGAATCACTGAATGTGGGTAGCACCAGCTCATAGGCCTCAGCCTGGATGGAACAGGGGGGAAGAAGAGGGAATCTTGCTAGTACAGGCTTGCTGTCTCTCTGCTTGGCCACCACAAGGTGAGCAATGCTTCTATACCATGTCTTCCTCTGTCATTAAGCTCTGTCTCACCACAGGTCCGCACAATGGAGACTCTGAAACCGTGAGCTGATGCCTGCTCTCTCTCTTAAAATAGGGTCTCATGTTCCCCAGCCTGGCCTTGAACTCATGATCTTTGTGCCTCTATTTTCCATATTCTGGGATTACAGGTGTGTGCCACCATACCCGGCAGTTCTCTTCCTTTAAACAAGTCTCAGGTGTTTGTCACAATGACACAAAGTTTGACTAACAGACACACACACACACACACACACACACACACACACACACACACACCTATATTTGCAGTGCTATGGGCTTAATCCAGAGTCTCACATTAGTTTTGTTGTCAACTTGACTGACACCAGCTGGCGTCATCTGGGAAGAGAGAATCTCCATCAGGTTGCTTTATAAGCAAGTCCGTGGGGCATTTTTTTTATTAGTGATTGATGTGGAGGGCCTACCCCCTGTGGGTGGAGCCACAGCTGGACAGAGGTCCTGGGTTGTTTAAGGATGCCGACTGAGTAAGCCATCGAGAGTAAGCCAGTAATCAGCGTTCTTCCCTGCCCCCGGTTCCTGCTGGGCGTTTCTGCCCTGACTTCCTTCAGTGATGGACTGTCATTGGAATGTGCAAGGCAAATGAAGTCTTTCCTCCCCAAGTTTGTTGTGGGCAGTGCTCTATCACAGTCACGTGGAGCCAAACCGGGACAGTCACGATGGAAAGAAAGGCTTGAGGGGCTGTAGATGCCCACAATGGCTACCAGAGTCTGGTTCCTGACACCTGTATTGGATGGTTCACAGCTGCCTGTAACTCTGGCTTCAGGGTCTCTTTTCTTTCTTTCTTTCTTTCTTTCTTTCTTTCTTTCTTTCTTTCTTTCTTTCTTTCTTTCTTCCTTTCTCTCTCTCTCTCTCTCTCTCTCTCTCTCTCTCTCTCTCTCTCTCTCTTTTGGTTTTTCAAGACAGGGTTTCTCTGTATTGCTTTGCAGGCTGTCCTGGAACTCGCTCTGTAGACCAGGCTGGCCTCGAACTCACAGAGATCCTCCTGCCTCTGCCTCCCGAATGCTGGGATTAAAGGCGTGCATCACCAACATCCAGCTTGCTGGCTTCAGGATTTCTGATGCTCCCTTCTGGCCTTTGTGGACACACACACACACACACACACACACACACACACACACACACACACACACACACACACCTCTTTTAAACAGTGACAAGAAAGGACAGAAATGTTAAAAAGAAATGCATAGTCTATGATGGCAGGACTGTCTAAAAGTGACTGGGCAAGCTGTGGTACCCGGATGGGTAACTGTGCACAGGGCAGATCACTGAGCGGGGTGCAGGAATTTGTATGCAGGGCCTTTGGGCTATGGGAGGCATTACAAATACTGCCGGAAGCCTTGCGCTGTCTTCCTCTGTTCGGAGCAGGGAAACTGTCACTCCACTTAAAAAAGAGAAAACAAAACCGGTGTTTTCCCATTTCCTTCCCTCCTGGAGTCCGTTCCCGGTCTTCTCTCCTTCGTCACGGCTTTTCTCCACAACATTGACCCCTCGTGTCTGCAATCTTCGTCTCTCGGCCCACTAACCTCTGACATAAAGTATTAATTTTTGGGATTTTCTCCCCCCCTCTTTCTTTGAAGTGCTCCTTCTGGCTACAAAAACTTCCAATTAAGTTTTTTAAATAAAAGATAGAAGTTAAAAGCAACGGCTGCCTCGGGTTAGAGGGATGAAAACTTGTAGTAGCTTGGAGCTGTACTTCAAAAAGAGAAAACTCAATTTTAAGCATGTGGAGCTTCAGTTGTGAAATACATTGTGTTTCAGAAAATGAATCTGTGGGTACTGTTGGCCTCAGAAGAGAGAAAACCGCAAGTCGTTTACGCTGCTGTATTTACCTATAAGATGTCGTTTCCCCATTGAATTTCTGAGAGAAAGATTTTTTTATTACTTTATGTGTATGATGATTTGCCTGCATGTGTGTCTGTGTGCCACGGGACTGCAGTGGATCCTCTGGAACTGGAGTTACAGACGGTTGTGAGCCGCCACGTGGTTGCTGGGAATCAAACCCGGGTCCTCTGGAAGAGCAGCCCGTGCTCTTAACCACTGAGCCGTCTATCTGCCCAGCCCCTCTCACATTCGGAAACGTATCCTATTTTATTGTATTTGTTACTGATGTGCATGTGTGTGAGGCTGTATGGGTTTGTGCGGGCCATGCATGTGTAGGTATTTCTGGAGGCCACAGGACACCGGATTCCCTAGGACTGGAGTTGCAGACAGTTGGTTGGGTTGGTTGCACGCAAGGCTGATGTGGGTGCTGGGAACCGGACTCAGGTCCTCTGCAAGAGCGGTGAGTGCTCTTCACTTCTGAGCCACCTCTCCAGTACCAAGATTCATCGACTTTTGAGAGGTATTCGAGATCAAGCCCAGGTCTTGTATCTCCTGGGAAACTGCTCTATCCTTGAGCTATACCCGCCCGTGAGATTGTCACCCGTGCTGTACCAGGGATGGAGCCGACAGGCCAGTGAGACATGGGTTGTGAATGGATTCGCCAAAGATAGAAAGCAGAGGCAGAGTTTATTAGATGCACTGCAATACGGAGAGGAACTGGCTATAGTGTAGCTTTTAAATTACATTTGCGTGCGTGCGTGCGTGCGTGCGTGTGTGTGTGTGTGTGTGTGTGTGTGTGTTAAGGCACCTGTGTGGAGGTCAAAGGACAATTTGTGGGACTTGGTTCTCACCTTCTGCCATGTGGATTTTAGCGATTAAGCTCTGGTCACCAGGCTTTGCAGCAAATACCTACACCACTGAGCTATCTTGCTGGTCCGAAGGGACTACTTCCCCCTCTTCCCCCACTAACAGAGTCAGGCACTGCTTCAATGGCACGGTGTCCTTGAATGACTGGTTGGTGCTTATCGTGGCTAACAGCAGCCTGCCCTTGAGGCGATGATGGCCTTGTCTTGAGTCAGACACAGCCCAGCAGGGCCACCTGTCCTAAACAGGTGTTTGCATTTTGGGCTCCTAACACTCAACTCTTTCTCAGGAGATAAGGGCCCTGTTTGGAGACAGCAATGGCTTTGCTCTGAGCTCAGCCTGCTGTGAGGCCGATGCAGCCTTGTCCTGAGGCTAGGAGGGCTAGCACGGCCGTTCCAGCATCCCACAATCTCTAGTCACTAAATACTTTCATGAAACTATTATTTCTATTCCTCTCATGTACTAGTTTGTACATGCAAAAGGGTGCGTGAATGCATGTCTTGTTCCTGGACCCTATTTACAATAGACGTTCCAGACAGGAAGCATGAATTCCCTTAAGCAAGACTTCATTTTTATTCGTGTATATGTGTCGATGTATGTGCACATTTGTGCAGGTGCCTGTAGAGGCCAGAAGAAGCCGGACTCACTATGTAGCTGAGGATGGCCTTGAACTCCTGATTCTCTGCATTCCACACTGGGGTTCTGGGCTTGCACCACTACAGATGGTTGATGTGGTACAGGGGATCAAACCTAGTGCTTTCTGCATGCTAGGCAAATACTCTACCAGCTGAGCTATGTCTCCTGCACATCTAGTTCCTTTGTATTTTTTATTCTTTTCTTTTGTTTGTTTTTTTGTTTTTTAGAGACAGGGTTTCTCTATGACTTTGGAGCCTGTCCTGAAACTCGCTCTGTAGACCAGGCTGGCCTCGAACTCACAGAGATCCACCTGCCTCTGCCTCCCGAGTGCTGGGATTAAAGGCGTGCATCACCAACCCAGGGTCATGTTTTCCAAAGCTATTTATTTAGGAAGATGGATTTTTGATTAACTTATTAATTTAAAATGTTATGTGTGCGTTTGTGTAGGTATCTGCGAGTGCAGAGGTGCACGCGCTGTTGAACTTGTGTGGAAGTTGGAGGACATCCTCCAGACATCCCCAGGAGCTTCTGGGTGACTCTCTGCCTGTGTTGCCCTCTCTCTGTAGGAATGCTCTGGTCACAGATAGGAGACACTGCATGGCTTTTTATGTGGATTCTGAGGATTGAATTCAGGTCACCGGGCTTTCACCACAAGTGTTTTTACCCACTTGCCATCTCCTAAGGTAGATTTCTTTTTTTTTTTACAGCAATTATCTTTGTGCTTAAACATCTTCTGCCCCCCTCCAGCCCCCAAGACAGGGTTTCCTTTGTGTAGCCCTGGCTATCCTGGAACTCAGTCTGTAGATCAGGCTGGACTTGAACTCACAGAGCTCTGCCTGTCTTTGCTTCCTGGGATTAAAGGCTAGTACTAGTGGGCACGTTTAAACTTTTTAAAAAGCACGATTAAGGTACTGTTTCTGGAGGCAGAGGCAGGCAGATCTCTGTGAGTTCAAAACCAGCCTGGTCTGCAAAGAGAGTTCAGGACAGCCAGGGCTGATACTCAGAGAAACCCTGTCTCATTCCTCCTATCCCAAACAAAAAGAAAAAAAAAGAAAAAAAGAAAAAAGATATTGTTTCTGGAGCGGGGCAGTTGACTCAGCGGTTAAGAACACTTGTGGCTCTTCTAGAAGACCTGGGTTCAGTTCCCAGCACCCACATGCTGTCCCCCAACCATCTGTAACTCTAGTTTCAGGGACTCTGATGCCTTCCTCTGATCTCCATGAACATCAAGTATACACCCAGGGAACATACATACATTTGGGCAAAAAAACCTCATAGACATAAAATACATAAGCAAATAAATCTTTAAAAAGACATTCTGGCCGGGCGTTGGTGGCGCACGCCTTTAATCCCAGCACTCGGGAGGCAGAGGCAGGCGGATCTCTGTGAGTTTGAGGCCAGCCTGGTCTACAGAGCGAGTTCCAGGACAGCCTCCAAAACAATACAGAGAAACCCTGTCTCGAAAAAAAACCAAAAAAAAAAAAAAAAGACACTCTTTTCTTATTTAGCCTGTTTTTTTAAAACACATATGGGTGTTTTGCCTGCATGTATTGTTGTGCCCAAATTCTGAACCCCCAAATCACCAAGGACCCGTTCCGATGCAAAAGCAAAGAGTCTTTTATTATTGCTGTGCCAGGTTTTCGGGATCCCAGAGACTAACCCAAGGAGTCGACACTTCTGATACAAAAGCAAAAGGTTTCTTTTTATTGTTCAAGCTGGCCAGCTTGGTTCTCTTTCCATGGCGGGGGGGGGCAATGCGATGCCAACCAGCCAGAAAGAGAAGCTTTTAAAGGGAAAAAGGGGAGGGGGAGTCCTGAGACCCCAACTCTCAGTTTGCAAGATGCCCATGGTTACAGAGATTACCTAGCACACAAAGTTTCCATACAAGTTTATCACGAAATAAATGGCCTTGAAGAGGGCAGTAACTGCCACCTGGTTAAATAAAATTAATTGGCACGACTATGGGCCAGGGGCGTACAACTGGAGCACATCCTGCGGTCTAATAGTTTTTCCATCCATAGGGCAAGGGGCTATCTGGTTCCCAGTTCTCTCAAGACAAGGGGGCAGATGTTGACACAGCTGCTTGTGGGTTCCAGATCCCTTCCTTTCTGGGAGCCGTCTGTGGTCTCTGGTCACGTAGCCTGTGGTCAATAATTGCATTAACTCAGGCCCTCCGTCCATTCCACATGGCTTGTTGGGGTGAGAAGGACCCAGGGGAACCTCGAGGCAGGGAACTTATTGGGCAGTGCAAGGGGAGTATCTAGGGTTACCCAACAGTCTCAGGATTGGTGCCCTTCCGGGCTTGGACTACCTGCCCTGTGTTGATTGGTCAACTAGTTGCTATGGCCCATAGGCCCTCCCTGGGCAGTTGCTATGTTCTGCACGTCATTTATACCACTTTTACCATAAGCAGCCCAGAGCCTACCAGCTAACTTCTGATTGGTTCCTCGCCACGCGGAGGGTATCTGACCTCCTAGTGACTGGGAGGACGGGCAAGGTCAGGAAGCTCAGCACGTTTTGCTGAGTCAGAGGACATGGCTGCCAAAGCGGGGGGAGGGGGGGAGGGGGGGAGGCTGGGTGAGGGTCTAGTCCCTTCTGTGTCTTTGCATGCCAAGTGTGCGCCTAGCAGCCTTAGAGATCAGAAGAGGGTATCAGATCCCCTGGAACCGGAGTTCTAGACGGTTGTGAGCCACCAAATGGGTGCTGGGAATCAAACGCAGGTCCTCTGGAAGAGCAGCCAGAGTTCTTACAGCCAAGCCATCTTTCCAAACCCTTATTTTAAGCTTTAAATATTAGATTGGGTGATTTTGTTTTGTTTTAGGGAGATGGGTCTCATGTAGCTGTAACTGGCCTTGGACTTAGGTTGCTGAGGATGACTTTGAACTCTTGACTCCCCTGTCCAGCACTTGGGATACAGAGGCAGGGGCTTGGAATGTTTCAGGTCAACTTGGGCTCAATTAACAAGACTCTGTCTTAAAAAAGAAATTGTTGAGCTCTAGTTCATATGGTTTAGGATTTGGTCGCTTAATGCATACGATATAACGACTTTTTCTTTTTAGTGTGCGTATAGATAAGTGCCACCACAGCCGTCCACAACTGTGGGATACTTTTATCACCTCAGAACGAAATCATGTGCCCCTGCGGCTATCACCACTGCTTTAGGACTGTAGATTTCCGGCTCTGAGTATTTTTTTTCTTAAACGGAAGAAGCACACGCACTGTTGTAAAGAGAAGCTTTTTCTTTGAGAGAAGCCTTCCCGCCAGCCTGGTTCCAGAGCCGCATCAGTCCCAAATAAACACACAGGAGGCTATATTAATTATGAAGCTGTTGGCCTTGCTTGTTTCTTACTGGCTAGCTCTGACTTAAGTAATTACCCCATAATTGTTAATCTGAGTATGTCTCTTACCGGAGAAGTTTCCGGGCTTCCTACCCCATAGCGTTACATCTCGACTCCCTTGTTTCTCCTTCCCAGAATCCTCTTGGACTCCTAGTCCCACCTATCTAGATTCCTATTGGCTCAACAGTGCTTTATTGACAAATGCACAGGACTTCCCCATCACACTGTGACTGGTCGTGGCCATCAATCATACTTTGTGTGGCTCGCAGCTTTTAAGGTTCCTCCGCGTTGCAGAACACGCACCACTTTGTGGTCAGATGCTATACCCATCATACGCAGATTCACTCCATGGCCCCATTGGCTGCTCTGCTGCTCTGATAAATGCCGCAGCCAATTGGGGGAGAGGCGGCTCATGTGGCTCACACTCCATCACAGACCATCTTTGAGGGGAGTCGGGCAGGAATGCGAGGCAGGAACATGAAGGTAGAATCAAGAGGTGCTGCTCACCATCTTGCTCTCTCCCTGAGGCTGTCGGTCCAGCCTGGCCTCGAACTCACAGAGATCCGCCTGCCTCTGCCTCCTGAGTGCTGGGATTAAAGGTGTGTGCCACCACCGCCCGGCTTTGGCTGCCATTTTTAAATAACCCAGGCCCCACCTGCCCAGCCGCGGCACCGCCCACGTCAATCAACAATCAAGGCAGTTCCTCCCAGAAATGGTCACTGGCCAATCCAATCTGGGTGACACCCTAACTGAAGCTCCCTCAGGTGACTCTGGCTGTGCCAAGGTGACAGATGACACTAATGAGGGCATGTATCTTGTCCTGTATTCTGTTCGTGTATATTTGGCTTGTTTTCAACCTCTTGGCTGTGTGTTAGTTACTTGTCTATTACTGTGTTAAGACACTATGACCAAGGTAACTAACAGAAGGAATAGTTTATTGGGGCAAATGTGTCATCACACAGACAAGACTGACTGATCAAGAGAGAGGTTATTAAAACAGAAGGACTACAGTAGGGCATGGTGGTGCACACCTTTAATTCCAGCACCCGGGAGGCAGAGACAGACGGATCTCTGTGAGTTTGAGGTCAGTCTGCTTTACAGAGTGAGTTCCGGGACAGCTAGGGCTACACAGAGAGAAACCCTGTCTTGAGGGAGAGAGAGAGAGAGAGAGAGAGAGAGAGAGAGAGAGAGAGAGAGAGAGAGAGAGAGAGAGAGAGAGAAGGAGAGAGAGAGAGAGAGGGAGAGAGATTAAAAACAGAAACTTTGGGGCTGGAGAGATGGCTCAGCCATTAAAGGCTAGGCTCACAGCTGAAAATATAAAACCAGAAACTTTGGAGTTGAAAATTACAACAGTGAATTTCAGTAAGCATGGCAAGGTTGTGAGTGATAGCCCCGAGCTGGAGGACGGAGGATCAGCCAACCTGAAGTAATAAGGAAGGAGATAGTGCCTGAAGGACAGGGGGAAGAGGTGGAGAAAACAGGTTAAGGCCTCACGGAAGTGTGCTGCACCCTCAAATCCACCGAAACTGGCAGAACCGGAGTCTCTAAGGAGGCGAGAAAGCAGATACGATTCCATCCTTTGCTTTTTGCTTGCTGATGGTGTCTCAAGTAGCCCAGGCTGGTCCAGCACTCATTCTGCAACTGAGGCTGGCCTTGAACCTCTCTGACCATCTTGACTCCATGGCCAAGTGATGGGATTACAGATACATGCCACCAGATTTAGCTTCATCTGTCGCTACTGATGCTCTCCCCTCTCCTCTCCTCCCCGTCTTCCCCCTTCTCCACCTCCCCTTCCCTTTCCTCCTCCTCCTCCTCTTCCTCCTCTTCTTTGAGACAGACTCTCGCTCCGTAGCCCAGGCTGGCCTGGTACTCATGGTATAGGCCAGGCTGGCCTGGGACCGAGAGAGCCACCCACCTGTGGCTGCCTAGTGCCTGGCTTTCCTTCGAATCTTCCATTAGCATTTTGACCGTATCTGTGACTGCTTTGAGATGTCTGTCTCAAGTGTCTGTCTGTGTTGGTAGCGCAGCTGGTGAGTTCTCACTAATGGTGGAGATTGCTCTATTGCTTTCGATAGTCCCCGGGGGGGGGGGGTGTATAAATTCACTACACGTTCTGATCTAATTAAAATCAATAGGCTTTAAAGAGTAGTCTTAGAGGCCAGTCTTGGAGGTTTGGTCAGGCCTCAGTAGGATTCTTAGCTGCCTTCTCCCTGGTTCTCTTGTCTACAATTCCGACTGGTTTATAATTTGCACTCATGGCTATCAGCCGCCTCTTAATCGTGCAATATCAAAACGTTCATTGTTTCAACAACACACTTGGGCTTGGATTGGCCTACATGTTCACTTCAGTCTTGAATAAAGCAGTCCTCTTGGGAAGGAGATTGGAGGTCTCTGTTTAGGCCCTGCTCCCTCTGCTGGGTGTGACCTCTTATTGTTCTGAGCCTGGCAGTCTTTATTTTTGAGATGGGGTCTTGCTGTGTAGATCAGGCTGGCATAAGATTCACTTGGTAGCCCAGACTGGCCTCAAAGTCATGATCTTCCTGCCTCTGTCTCTCAAGTGCTGGGACTGCCGGCGTGTGCCACCAGGCGGGTGACCCACCACTCTTGAGTGGTATCACTGGTCTCTGAGGAGGACATCGAAGGGGGTGGTAGCTTCTGATAGCTTACCAAACCTCTTCTGTCTCGGAGTTCCCTGCGAGTAAGCTGGGGCCAGGGTACTTTGTGTCTGGTTCTCTGTCTTTGTCGTCTGTCTGTCTGTCTGTCTGTCTGTCTGTCTGTCTGTCTGTCGTGTATGTTCTTGGTAGTGTGCATGTGCATGAAGATAGAGATTGGTTTCATGTCTTTTCCAGACCACTCTCCACCTCCATTGTTGAGACAGGATCTCCCGCTAACCCTGAAGCTCGTAGATTCAGGTAGGCGAAATGGCCAGCGAGACCGAGGGACCCGCTTGTCTCTGCCCCCCCCCCCAGCTTTACTGATGCAGGAATCACAGGCAGTGCGTGTGCCTCTGTTCTCAGCTTGACCTCTGTGCCCTAGGAATTCTAACTCAGGTCCTCACGCTCATGTGGCAGGTCTGTCGCTGTTGAGTCATCGTCCGGCTCTGAGCCCAGTGTTCTTGGCTTTCCATGCCCTAGGAATGATGGCTGGGTGAGGGACTCAAGGTTTCTCCATTGCCCTTGCTTAGAGTAGGACTATAAACAGAAGTAAAGTTGAAGGCACATTGTCTCAAATAACATAGATTCTGAATGTTTCTACTGAGACCATAAATTTTTTTGAGTGCTGTTTTGTTTGCCTAGTACCTGTGGGACAATTTATTTGTTTTTGAAGCTCAGAGACTTTGACAGTTTATTTTTTATTATTTTAAATTATATGTACATGTGTATCTCTGTGTGGATATGTGCATGTGCAATACCCACAGAGGCCAGAAGGGGGCCATCAGATCCCCTGGAGCTAGAGTTAGAGGTGGTTGTGAGCCTCTTGATTGAAGGTATTGGGAACAGAGCTTAGGTCCTCTGTAAAAACACTAAGTACTCTTAACCACTGAGCCATCTCTCTTGGTCCAGTTTCAGAGATTTAAAATTATTGTTGTTTGTCTTAAATAATCTCCCCCCCAGTTTCACTGACAAGGGTTCACAGAAGTGTCTCTAAGTTTTCAGAAGCCATTTGCACAGGAAGGGTTTTTGTTTATGAAGGGAGGACAGGTTTTGGGGACTTTGTTTTAGTCCCAGAAAGTATGAGTGATCTTACTCCACAGGTTGGGTGATGTTGTAGGGGACTATTCTCAGCCCCGCTGGGCCCTGCTCACGAAGGATCATCACGGCTGAACCTGGTGGCTGCTGACCGTCCCGCGTAGAAGGAGGGGCATGGAGAGGGGCATGGGGCCCCCACCCAAGAATCCAGCCACCCATCCCGAACAGCTGTGTGCAGCTTGACACAAACCGCATGTGTCCTTAGGGCCTCTGGGAAGGAATAGAAGCTAAAGGTGAGGAAAGACGAGGGGAGGGGACGCCATCCACACAGGATTGTGGGAGCCATCACCCATGCAGAGTGCAGAACTTCCGGTGTGGCTAGCCTGTGCCATCTGTGCCCTGCCCATAACTACTAATCTGTTGCTCTGCCAGAAAACCCGGTAAACTCTCATCAGCTCCCCAGAGTGAATGCTGGTGAAATGGAACTTGGTTCTGGGTTCGCCATTGGGATCCTAAGAGGAAGGGTAGACACTGCTCACGTCTCCCCCGGGGGAAGGAGTTCTAGCAACAGGTGACCCTAAGGCAGAAGGAATCACACACGCATACACACACACACCTCTTCTCTCTCTCTCTCTTCCTACCCCAGAGTTTCTCTCTGTGTAACAGCTCTGGCTGTCCCGGAACTCACTCTGTAGACCAGCCTGGCCTCAAACTCACTGAGATCCTCCTGCCTCTGCCTCCCAAGTGCTGGGATCAAAGTCGTGTGCCACCACTGCCTGGCTCTGTCCTTATCTCTTATGACTAGTCAGAACACACATGAAGATGGGATGGATCTGCAAAAACACACTGCTACAGCTCGATCTGAAGTGTCCCTGGAGACCCCCGAGTTTCCAGGCTGGGTCCCCAGGGTGGTACTCCTGGCGGTGGCTTTCTTTTAGGGGAAGGGGGTTTCTTTTGGCTTACAATTTGAGCGCACATCATACTGGACGAGCACAGTGACAGGAGCATGGGCCACCTGGCCACAATGGCACCCACAGCCACAGGAAACAGAGGAGCAGCAGCTCCATTCCCCTTTTGCTCCAGTCTGGGGTTCCTACTCCAAACGCCGGCGTCTCTCACATTCAGCACGGGCCTCCCCGTGTCCTCACTTAATGTAATCGAGAAACCTCTGCACAGACATTCCCAGGGCTGTTGAGTGAAGCCTTTTCCTTGCCAGCCGCTTTGGTTTTTCCCCACCAGTCGCCTGGGCTCTGCCGCGTTGTAGTCCCCAAAAAACACACAAGACGCTGTATTAATTATGAAGCTTTGGCCTTGCTTGTTTCTTACTGGCTAGCTCTGACTTAAGTATTTATCCCAATATTGTTAATCTAAGTATTTCTCTTACCGGAGAACTTTCTGGGCTTCTTATCCCTATGGCGGTTACATCTTGACTCCCTGTGTTTCTCCTACCCAGAGTCCTCCTGGACTCCTAGTCCCACCTATCTTGCTTCCCTATTGGCCAACAGTGCTTTATTGACATATGCACAGGATTTCCCCATCACAGTGCCATGTGTCTTCAGGGTGACTCTTGATCCTGCCAGGCCGACAATCCAATCATCACTACCTCACAACCTCTTTCCTGGCCCAAGGTCAACACACACAGAGTTACAAAACCATCTATGGCTGGGCATCGGTGGTCCGCACCTTTGATCCCAGCACTCGGGAGGCAGAGGCAGGCAGATCTCTGTGAGTTCGAGGCCAGCCTGGTCTACAGAGCGAGTTTCAGGACAGCCTCCAAAACATTACAGAGAAACCCTGTCTTGAAAAACCAAAACCAAACCAAACCAAAACGAAACAACAACAACAACAACAAAACAAACCCATCTGCTCCATTCTCTGGACTTGCTCTGCCTGCTGTGGAGCCCACCCTGATGACATCTCCTGGGTCCTCTCTCAGACCTACGGCTTCTTCTCGTATCTCTGATCACTACCGTCATACCCACGTCCCTAAGATTAACTATGAGGCTCCTTTTGACCATTAAGATCTTCGCTTTCGCCGGGCGGTGGTGGCGCACGCCTTTAATCCCAGCACTCGGGAGGCAGAGGCAGGCGGATCTCTGTGAGTTCGAGGCTGGACCAATAGCCTCCAAAACAATACAGAGAAACCCTGTCTCGAAAAACCAAACCAAAAAAAAAAAAAAAAAGATCTTGGCTTTCCTGGTCTTCCTGCTGTCGCCCACACAGCCACTTTCCCTGGATCTCAAGAAGCACGACTTCAGTCCACGTGGAAAACTGATTTTTTTTTTTGTCTGTTCGTAACTCCTAATTTAGCAGATGTCGCTTAGGGAGATTCTTCACTCAGCTAGAGAAGCTTGAGACTCTCCCTGAGGCGATTAATCAGCTGTCAGGTTGGCCAGAGGCCAGTAGAGGGCACTAGAGAGCTGGAGGAGTTACAGCTGGCTGTGAGCTGCCTGATTTGTGCGTGCTGGGAACTGAACTCAGGTCCTCTGAAAGCGCGGAGAGTGCTCTTAACTACTGAGCCGTTTCTCCAGGCTCGGGAGGAGGAATTTATTCCTCTCCTCTTTTTCTTCTTCGTTTTTGAGGCAGGATCTCACTATGTGGCCCCGGTTGACTTGGACTTTACTAGGTAGATCAGGCTGGCATTGAACTGAGTGCTGGGTTAAGATGTCTGCTACCACACCTGCCTTCATATCCCGCCTCTAAACCTGTTTCTTCCCTTTCTCCTCTCCCTCTCCTCCCTTTCCACCTCCACTCCCTGTGTCCTTCCTCTCCCACTGCTCAGGACTTTCACAAGGATGAGTTCTGTCTTAGAGCTACACGGAATCTCTAAAATTTCCTAAGCTGCAGTGAAATAAACCCAAAAGACAAAAAATCCCCCTCAACACCCACAGATGCTATTGCTGTGAAGAGGTTGGTTAGGGGGGGTACAATGCCACGCTCAGAGTAAGTTCTGGCGTTTTGCCGTATAGCGGGGCAACAGAACTGTGATACAGTATAAGCTTCAGCGTAGCTACATAGTATCGCTTCAGCATAGCTCCAGAGGTTGGAACGGCCGCCCCACAACAGATGGAGAATGTAGGGGAGGAGGTGGGTTGGTCAGTCCAGTTCTACTGCTGTGATAAAGCATCAAGACCAAGGAGATTTATAGAGGAAAGAGGGCCAGGTGTGTGGTGGCGCATGCCTTTAATCCCGGCACACAGGAGGTGGAGGCAGGCAGAGCTCTGTGAGTTCAAGGCCAGCCTGGTCTATCTATTGAATTCCTGGCCAGCCAGGGCTGCATGGTAAAAGCAGCGACAATACAACAACAACAGTGACAAACTTAAAATTATAATTTCAATTTCCTATTACTTCATCGTGCTTTAGGTCTCAGAACGACTTGGTGAGTTCTCTCATAGCTCTGAGAAGAGAGAGCCGAGAAGGGAGGAACTCATAAGGGCTATGGCTTGGGTTGGGATGGGGGGGGAGGGGATGGAGCTACACTCCCTGCCTGACGGGTTGGTGGTCCATCCTGGAGACAGACAGGACAGGAGAGCCCGTCCCTTGGAGAAGGAGCTGGCATCTGCAGCTGTGCTGCTCTGATTTTGCAGCAGCTTTGGCTTGAACCTCAGCTCATGCGCGGGCTTCTGGTCTGCATGCACACAGAGGGGCAGGCTTTGGGCCCTGCAGGGGTGCCAGAGAGGAAGGTGCCTGGAGCTGGGGAATGGCGGCAGAGGGGGGAGGGGGGAGGCACGTAAAGGCCAGGTGGGGAGTGTGGCTTGTCAGGATGGTGGCAGGGACAGCAATGCAGGCCGGGGGAGCCCAGCCTAGCTACTGGTACACAGAAGGCTGCCTGCTGTACTTCACCAATCCGTTAGGCCTTAGGGAAGTTCCTTTGCTTTCTTTCTTTTTTTTTTTTTTTTTGGTTTTTACGAGACAGGGTTTCTCTGTATTGTTTTGGAGGCTGTCGGTCCAGCCTGGCCTCGAACTCACAGAGATCCGCCTGCCTCTGCCTCCCAAGTGCTGGGATTAAAGGCGTGCACCACCACTGCCCGGCTTTCTTTTTTTTTTTAATTAAAACTTTGAACTTATTTTTACTTGTTGCTTGTGCGTGCCCGAGCAGATGCGTGGGAACGCATGCCACACGTGGAGGTCGGAAAACAGCTTTCAGGAGTTGGTCCTCTCTCATGCCTGCTGCGCAGCCTGTGTCCGAGAGCGTGCGGAGGGTGTCAGGGATTGACAACACAGAGACTTGTTCAACGATGTAAAGAAAACTTTAAGCAGGCCCCAAAAAGGTTCAAGAAGACTTCCTAAGAAAGGCTCCCACCAGAGAAGCTTCTGCTCTCTCCTCTCCCCTGGCTGGTTCTGCTCTGACACCAGAGGTGGATGTGGGTGGGTCTGAAGGTGTGGTTAGTCTTTTGACAAGGTCGAGGTCAGGGCAGTTTCCGTGGGAAGGCCTTTTCCAGAAACTTATTGCCCCGGGCATTGTATTGTTTTTTAGTAAACATGTTTTTAGTAAAACATTGTCTTACAGCTGCCTACTCCCAGGAAGAAGGGGAAGTGGGTCTCTGCTCAAGGTCTGGTGTCCCCACAATTCACCCCTTTTTATTTTCAAATGAGGCACTCCTGGCTTAGGTCAAGTAGGGTCACCCTCCCTTGCCTGTCTTCGGGGGACCTTGAACTCCTGTCTTAGGTGGGAGGGGTCTTCCCCACAGGTTGCCCGTCATCGGAGATACCCCAACCTTAAATCATCTGTAACCAACCTTCATGGCTATCGGGATTGCCATGGGCCAAGTTAAGCAATACTTGGTTATGGATCTCTTGCCTCCGGGACAAGGCACGTTTGAGCTTGGCATAAACCCAGAATGCCTACTGCCACTGCCACCATTTCCAGGACCCCCATTGTCATAGCACCTCTCCATCACCATACCCATCACCAGATCTGGGCCATAACATTCTACCAGCCTTCATCTGTTACAAGGGTAACATGCACGTGATTTAAATTCTGTTACAAGGGTAACCTGCATGTGATTTACATTTACAATTTGATAAAGTTTACAATTGTTCCAAGATCTGCTCAGGAAAGCATTTAGAAAGTGCACTTGCACAGATACATTAGGTACAATCATTGATGTTACACATGCAGCATTATGAAAAATATGAACAATAGTTGTCGCATTAGGATAAGTTGCATTTCTCCAGAAAAATACACTGGCCTAGTCGTGATTCCAGAAACAGGAACCATCAAGTCTGATATTTCAAGTGACCATGTCCTGTTCAAATACTGAAAAGAGGCTTTTGTCACTCGTCATAGTCCATACCAATGTCCAAATGTTTTAAATGGGTCCTTTTTTTCCCCTAAAGGGAAAAACTGGCAAAATAAATTCTGTTGTTTCAAGGTGTGTCAAGGGCAGACAGTTAGTCTTTCCAGTTCTCTGTTGGCTTCGGGATGAAAACTCACAGGTCCAGAAGGTTGATGCAGCAGGTCTGTTGAGAAACTGGAAATCTTGAACCGACTGTTTTCTTTCTTTCTTGGGCTGTAGATTCGATGACATCAAGGGTCAGGAACACTGATTTAGGAGATCTCACTCAAACTGGCTTAGGTAGGCTCCCATGGTCTCAGGTCCAGTTTTTTCTCTGCTCCATGCATCTCCCTAAATGGTCTGACAGCTGCCAAAGCTTTATTCTTTTCCTGCAAGAAAACACAAACATGCCCTCGACCCCAAATTAGGGTCTTCTCCACTGTCTAGTTCATGGATGTCTCCATTTGACCTGAGCAATGGTTGCTCAAGTTCCATCATGCCAGAATCTGTCTGAAGCTCACTGGCATCCACATTATAAAATTTTTAAATGAGGAGTGTATTATTTGATGAGTCATGTGGGGACTGGGGACATTATTCCCCCTTTTTTATTTTCTAAAAAAATTTTTTTAACGATATAAAGAAAACTTTAAGCAGGCCCCAAAAAGGTTCAAGAAAACTTCCTAAGAAAGGCTCCCACCAGAGAAGCTTATGCTCTCTCCTCTCCCCTGACTGGTTCTGCTCTGACACCAGAGGTGGGTGTGGGTGGGTCTGAAGGTGTGGTTAGTCTTTGGACAAGGTAGATGTCAGGGCGGTTGTCCGTGGGCAGGCCTTTTCCAGAAACTTATTGCCCAGGGCATTGTATTGTTTTTAGTAAACATGTTTTTAGTAAAACATTGTCTTACAGCTGCCTACTCCCAGGCAGAAGGGGAAGTGGGTCTCTGCTCAAGGTCTGGTGTCCCCACTGTCCTCTCCTTCCTTCGTGGGTTCCAGGGCTCGAACTCAGGTCATCATGATAGCATGATACTATCTCACTGGTTCCCCCGTCCCTCCCCCCTTTGTTTTCTTCTGAGACAGGGTCTTACTCTGTAGCCCAGGCTGCCCTTAACCCTGTGACAACCTTCCCGGTTCGGACAGCCTTCCAAAGGCACGTGCCACTGGGTAAATCTTTCCTTTTAAGGTACCTGTGACGTGACCCTGATGCTGACTGCAGAGGCTGTGGGCGTGAAGCCACGCCTATGGTGGATGCCTGAGGCCAAAACGCAGTTTTAAGACGTTTTTGGTTGATGCTAATTTTGTGTTTCAAGCAATGTATAGATGTATTGTTTGAAGGCTGGGGAGTTGGCTCCCCCGTGGGGAAAGTGCCTGCCGTGGAGGTGCTCAGGCCCAAGTTTAGAACCCCACACTAAAAGCCGAGTGTCCCTGGACCCTTCTGACATCTCAGTGCTGGACAGACAGCAACAGGTGGGTGGATCCCAGAAGCCTGTGGCCAGCCAGCATAGCCAAACTGGTGAGCTCCAGCTCAGTGAGAAGCAAGCTGGGCAGTCACTGCGGAAGACACCTGGCGTCAGTCTCCGGCCCCCACACAGAAGCTCGCACACCCTCGCACTCATTTATTTGTAAAGGGACTGCTCCCTGTCTGGAGTGGAGAGCCCAGATAGGAGTTGGCAGAACCAGCATGAAATAACATGACCTTGGTCTTTCAGGCTCTGTGAAAGACCCCCAGAGTGGGGAGACCCTCACTCAAGTCTCGGGATAAGCCGACGCCCCAATAATTCAAGAGAGACCGTTCTTGCTGCAAGCACACGAGGTTTATTCGGGGAACCAGTGCACTGGGGCCGAGCTCATGACCCTCGCAGGGGCAGAGGAGTTCGACCCCTAGTAAGTGCAGTCAGGGGTTTTTAAAAGGAAAAAACTGAATTGGGGAGTTAGGCAAACATCATAAAGGATAAGGAAGTTAGATGATAGCTTATGTCTTAAGGGGAAGGTTATCTCACGCAAGCATTCTTTGGGCATTGTACAGTTAAGCATTGAGCAGGAATGTGGTGAGCTAGTTCCTGGATCAGGGAGGGTTATCTTTTAAGTTTATCTTGAGGTCTCTGGTTTCTCAGGAGAGGGCAGAAGGGCAAGTCACTCTGTGATGGGCTAGTCGCTAGGGGTCTAAAAATGTTGAGTTGGGATCTCTCATCTGCAAGGAAGGAGCCCCCAATACAGATACAGGCTAGGGAAACCTGGTGGGATTTTTGTGGTCACAATTTTTGCAAGTAAGAAACATAAGCCCTGATGGTAAGGGTTTCTGTGCCTTAAAAAGAGGCGCTCCTCTTCCCTTTCTACTTTGTCAAAATATGAGCCTGGCAGTGGTGGCGCGCGCCTTTAATCCCTGTACTCGGGAGGCAGAGGCAGGTGGATCTCTGTGAGTTTGAGACCAGCCTGGTCTACAGAGCTAGTTCCAGGACAGCCAGGGCTACACAGAGAAACCTTGTGTGGGAAAAACAAAAACAAAAAAAACAAACAAAAAATTGGAACCATCTTAACACTAGAGGGCAGTATTTTATAGTACTTACTAAACTGTCCTGGAACTTGCCATCCCAAGGATTACTGTGTGTGTGTGTGTGTGTGTGTGTGTGTGTGTGTGTGTGTGTGTGTGTGTACTTTTGGTACGTTTACACTTTACTCTTGTGCTGTTAAATAATACACCTGTCCTGGGACTCAGTGAACCTAGAATTTCATAAGTGGCAGGCACATAGGAGACCTCAAAACCCACCTCCACAGTGACACACTCCCTCCGACAAGGCTGCACCCAACCCCACAAAGCCACACCTCCTAATAGTGCCACTCTCTTTGGGGGGGGCACTTTGTTTCAAACCACCAAACAGAAACAATGGCAAACTTTGATTTTTTTCCCTTTAGATCCAGAACCTGAGCAGGTACCCCGCTATTGTGTTCCCATCCACTGTGTAACCGTTGGCTCCACGGTGAAATATTCCCTTCTGTAGGGAGGGAGGAAGGCTCACAAGGCTCAAAGAGCAGGGCTCAGGTAGGAAGGGCGTTATCCACCACGCCTGACCTGAGCTGGATCCCAATACCATGCGAGAGTAATTCCTTTAGAATGTAAGCCATACTCAATCATGTTGGGCCCCACACCTAGGACATGTGGAAAGTCAGATGCCATGCTCTAAAGATACTCAAGTAGCCAGGTGGCAAGAGACAGAGCCGTCATCGCTTATGCCCTTTGGATGACAGCAGATAACTTGATGAAGGCCAACTGTGGAAAAAGTGCACTGGAAATTTGACCTTGAGCTTGTTGGGTCCTCAGAGTCTGAGTTCTTGACCCCTGGGCTCCACTGCCATGGAGTCAGCCCTACTATGTGTCCCAGCCATCCTGAGCCCATTGAGAGAATAGCACCTGGGTCTTGAGTTTACTTTGGTTTGTGGGACTGAGAGTAGAGCTAAGAAATAGCCCCACGACTTCTCCAGACACTTAAACTTCTTTCTTGCATGCCAATATTGTACTAAAACAGGCCCAGTTTTATTTTTTCTTGTGTTATATTGACTGATACATGCTTTTTAAGGTTTACTATGTTTTTATTTTCTGCGCGAGCGTGTTTAGCCTGCATGCACGTTAAGTGCACCATGTGTGTAAAGTTCCCGCAGAGGCCAGATGAGGGCGTCAGAGCTCTTGGAATCGAAGTGACGGATGGTTGTGAGCTGCCAACGAGAGTTTGTGAAAGCACATTTAACCCAATAAGCTTTCAAGAATCCCTTCAAGACTCAGAGAAGCGGGCCGGGTAGATTTTAGACTCTGTTGGCATATTGCAGCCTTGTGTGTTTATATACTGTGTGTGTGTGTGTGTGTGTGTGTGTGTGTACACACAAGAATGCACTTGCTATGTGCGAACGTAAGTGCACATGTGTCCTGGCATGTGTGTGGAGGTCCTTGCCTTCCACCCTGTTTGAGACAAACTCCTCTTGTTGCTTCTCACCACGCACGCCAGGGCAGGAGGCCAGCAAGCTCCGGGGACTTTTCTCCCTCAGCTTGCCACGTCACTGTAGGAGCGCTGGGTTACAGATGTGCACTCTGCATCCAGCCTTTTTTTTTTTAAAGATGTATTTATTTAGTTCGCTATTTTATATGCGCATGCCAGATGGCGGCATAGGATCCCATAGAACTAGCCCGTTGTGAGCTGTCGTGTGGGTGCTGGGAATTGAGCTCCGGACAGCTGGAACAGCTGCCCATGTTCTTAACCACTGAGCCACTTCTCCAGCCCCCAAGCCCAGCCTTTGGTGTGGGCTGTGGAGATGTGAACTCAGGCCATTCACTTGAGCAGCAAGAGCTGTTACATATTCAGTCATCTTTCTGGCGATTTCCTTTTCTTCCTTTCTCCCCCCCCCCCAATAGATCTATCACGTAGCCCTGACTGTCCTGGAAGTCCCTCTGTGGACCAGGCTGGCTTTGAACTCACAGAGCTCCACCCGCCTCTGCCTCCTGGCTGGGATTAAAGGTGTATGACACTATGCTTGGGCCCTATTTCTTTTAAACAAGGCCTCACTAAGCAGCCTAGACTATGGTCAAACGTATCATGTAGCTAAGGCTGGGCTTGGACTCAGGATCCTCTTGTGTTTTTATAACATTGAAGGTGGGCTGACTTTAACCCCCATCCCTTTTGGAAGTGGTGGGGACCAGACAAGGGGCCTCTATTTCTTGTAAAGCTTGTTAAATTTGTCTTTTGGAAAATGACAGGTGTAGCTAGGTGCAGTGGTGCACGCCTTCAACCCCAGCTTTAGGGAGGTAGAAACAGGTGGAGCTCTGTGAGTTCGAGGCCAGCCTGGTCTATAGAGTGAACTACAGGACAGCCAGGGCTACATAGAGAAACCCCCACCTTCAACAGAAACAGTATAAGTTTCTCTCTTGTTGCTGTAATAAAGTATCTTGACAAAAGCATTCTAAGGAGGATGTGGCGCCCTAGCCACAAGCAACTCCAAGGTATCAGGAAAAGAAAGACCAGATGTCCAGCTGTTTGTACTAAGAAGTGTCTTTATTTTGTAAGTGCTAAGAGGTCTCTCCCTTGTAGGAGGGAGCAGTCTTATATATAGTCTTACAACACAGTAGAAAAACCCCAGTTGGAAGACAGCATGTTTTCCTCGTGCTAGATGTTGATGTTGTGAGACCTCAACTCAACATTTTTAGACACCTAGCAACTAGCCCATCGCAGAGTAACTTGTCCTTCTGCCCTCTCCTGAGAAACTGGTGATAAACTTAAAAGACAACCCTCCCTGATCCAGGAACTAGCTCACCACATTCCTGCTCAGTGTTTAACTGTACAAAGCCCAAAGAATGCTTGCTTGAGATAACCTGTAACCTTCCCGTTATCATTTAACTTCCTCATCCTTTGTGATGTTTATCTAACTCCCCCATTCTTTATGGTTTTTCCCCTTTAAAACCCCCCGACTGCAGCTACTGGGGGTCAAACTCCTCTGCCCCTGCGGGGTCACGAGCTCGGCCCCAGTGCACTGGTTCCCCGAATAAACGTTGTGTGCTTGCAGCAAGAATGGTCTCTCTTGAATTATTGGGGTGTCGGCTTATCCCGAGACTTGAGGGGGTCTTTCAATGTCAATGGGGCAATGCGGGGGCAGCAAGCCAGGACTAGAAAACAGGATGCACCTGTGGCTATCAGCTGACAAACAACTCAGAGACCCTGTGGGGGCCCCAACAGGATGCGGGACTGGGAGGTTGGTGGCAGGAGCCCGGGCATGGGCATTTCCATTGCAGTAGCATTCAGCAAGCCCAGAGAACAGTCTATAAAACCTTAAGGCCTGACCCCGCTGGCCTGAGACAGGAGAATTTTGGGTTCAAGGTCAGCCTGGGCTACATAGTGGTTGGTTTAGAAAATAAAGTCCGATGGCTTCGATTGCCACACTATTTCTTTTGTCAAATAACTTTTAATTCCAGGTATTTCCCCAAAGGACAGGCCTATTCCCCTACCCCCGCCACCCCCATAATTGGATGTTGTGCACGGTGGCAGGATTGACTTTTGTGTTCATTGTTTTAGTTCAGAAGCAGAATATGTTAGTTTAGTCGGGGTTGTTAATTTTCCCTTGGGGAGAATCAAGCGCCTGGGAGCACTGACTGAGAAGTCAATAGCTCCTTAGCGAGTCTGGTGAATTAACGGTCGCACACATGTCAACCTTTCCTGCAAGGAGTATCGATTTTCCTGGACCGGTTTGTCCAGTCCCTTCCATCATTTTCCTCCTTACATTGTAATGTACTGAGATATTTAAACAAATCCCTAAGACTGCACGCTACCCTTCCGTTCCTTTTTTTTTTTTTATAAACTAGCAGTAGGAATCACAGTGAACGCTCTTGTTTGCATATTTGTATTGCAACCCCTAACCTCTCCGGAGGACACAAGGCTGTCAGCCCGCTTAGCCCGAGGGCCGGAGCATGGGGCTTTGGATTAAGCCCTGAATGCTGACTAGTTTTCCCAGCCTTCCCAGCGTGTGAAGATAGCGCTCATAGCTTGCAGGCAAACGGGGGGCGTCCAAAGCCGAGTGAGAATTTTGAGCAATAGCTGTCTGATGTATAAATTTATTTTGCTCTTAGTGTTTTATTCTCGCTGGCTGCATTATTCTTTATTTCAACTTTCTTTGAAAATGGCTTCGTTTTTTGTTTGATGTTCTCACCACTGTGCGTGGAGTTTTGGTCAGTTCCTGTTGAATGTGGCAGGCTTGATTTTTTATTTTTTTATTTTTAAAGTTCGCCATTGCTTATTATTTAAAGAATCAAATTGTGGATGAGTAAGAGAGTCAGATGTCGGCTCCCCTCCCCCAGTGACTCCCACATGAGTCTGTGTGACTTTCCGAGCTTAGGTCAGGGTCTGGCTGGAAGCCCTGTCAGGTGACAGGCAGCTCAGAGCTCCTCACACTTAGGTTAGGAACAAGGCTTTGGGCTGTGGATTTCTTTTTCTAACAGTTTTAAGTTATTATTATGTCTATTTTCAGGGTAAAACAAATGTATTCTCTGCACAGGCTTATTTTTCTTTCATCAAAGAAACATCTATCTGGGCGTTGGTGGTGCATGTCTTTAATCCCAGCACTCGGGAGGCAGACACAGGTGGATATCTGAGTTCGAGACCAGCCTGGTCTGCAGAGCAAGTTCCAGGACAGACTCCAAAACAATACAGAGAAACCCTGTTTTGAAAAACCAAAACCAACCAACCAACCAAACAAACAAAAAACCCAAAACCAAACCCAAACAAACAAAAAAACAAACCAAGAGGAAAACATCTATTGTAGACAGGTGAATTGATTTATTTACTTTTTGGGAGGGAGGGGACAAGGGCTTATAATGTGACCCTGGTTGACCTTGAAATTACTAACCCTTGTAACCCTCTATACTTTATTAACTTGAAACCCCTGTGGCCTTGAACTCATAATTCAAGGGAAGCAACGGGAGTCCGATTTTCTAAAAATAATTTAAACTTAAGACTTGTGAACTCATTAAGTCTTTAAGAGCACACCATTGTATATTTTCCTTTTATATATGAGAAAATAAGATGGTTTCTTCGGAAACGACAATGCATGTTTTCACACCTCACATCTGCTCTGTTGTCAGCCATTTTTGAGAGCAGTTTGCAGGTTTTAGTAGGGTACCGGCAAGTTCCTCTCCACGAGGGAGGTTGTCCTCCTTGACCCAGGACGAAGCTTCGGAAGGGACACCTATGGAGTGGCGAGGAACGTAGGGGTCACCTACCCAGCCAGCCAGAACAGAACTCTTGCTGGAGGCCAATAGGGGGCAGGCTCACATACATTGTCTGCTATTTTGCACCTTGAAATGGGACCAACACAAAGAACATGCCATGTGTAATTCTATGTAATAGTTATGATAAGAGCGCTTGTTGCTCTTCCAGAAGGCCAGAGTTTTATCCCCATATCCACACTGAGTTGCTCACAATGGCTTGTAAGTCCAGCTCCAGGGGATCCAATGCCTGTGACCTAGGAGGGCACCTGCGATCATGTGTGCATGTGTGTGCGCACACACATGCATGCACGCTCGTGCATGTGCACACATACAGGCACACATGCACACTTTAAAATTTAAAGCAATTATTGATATTATTATTGTGTAGGTGGCGTGTGTGTGTGTGTGTGTGTGTGTGTGTGTGTTCAGAGGACAACTCTGTGAAGTCTTTTCTCCCTCTCCTCCCCCCTCCGGGTGGGTTAGGGAGACTGAACTCAGGTCGTCAACCTGTTTGAGCCCTGGTTGCTTTTCCGTGTTTCACACATGTGTGGTGTGGTGTGTGGTCATATGTCCACTGGAGTGTGAGCATGAGGGGATGTGCGTGTGCGTGCATGTGGCAGCCTGATGTCCTTCCGTTCTCAGTCACTCCCCACCTTACACACTGAGGCAGAGCCTCTCTCTGAATTTGCCTTTGCCGTGGTCCTGCCCGTCTGCCTCGCCAAATTGTTTCCAGGGTTCTGGGCCCCTGCTTCCTGTGCTGGGATTACTGGCAAGCTCCCATGCCTACCTGGCTCTTACGTAGCTGATCCTCACACGTATTGCAGCAAATTCTTAAACATCTGTGCCGACTCCCAGCTATCTACCTCATTTGGAGCTTGCTAATTCAACTAGGCTGACCGGCCATTAAGTTCTAGGAATCCCGCTATGTCCAACTTCCTAGAGTTGGGATTACAGGTGCATGCTGCCATGACCAGGTTTTTTTTTTTTTTTTTTTTTTATGCAGGTGTCGGGGATTCCAATTCAGATCCCCATGCTTGTATGACAAACTCCTTACTGGTTGAGCTGTATCTCAAACCTCATTTGTCCATTCCTTTTTGTGGTGATACTTTATTTGTGATTTATTTAAAAGTTTACCTGAGGATTCGGAAAGCAAATTCAGCCACAGATGCCGGGCAAATAGCCAGTGGTGGCACACGCCTTTAATCCCAGCAGCCAGAAGCTAGGAGGTGGTGGTGCACACCTTTAATCCTAGGATTCAGGATTAAGAGGTAGAAGGATCTCTGTCAGTCCAAGGCCACCCAGGGATACGCGAGATCGAATCAGTCTAAAAGAGTAACAGATCACACGCCTTTAATCCCAGCACTAGAGGGGTATGAAAGATAGAAGCAGGGTTTTCAGAGTTCAGGAGGAGGCATTCTTTCTCCAGCCACACTGACAGTAGACACATTCAGTCTCCAGGCACGCTGAGGAGAGGTTACAGTCTGAGACTTGGTGAGAGCTCGTGGAGACAGATCAGCCCATTCAGCCTGAGGTAGAGTAAGAAGCTAGTGGCCGGCTGCTTTGCTTGACAGATATTCAGCTTGAAGCTTGAACCCCAATACCAGTCTTTTATTAATTTATTAATTCATGTTACACTTTTTTATGTTTTGTTTTGTTTTTCAAGACAGGCTTTCCGGCTGTCCTGGAATTCATTCTGTAGAACATACAGGTCTTGAACTCAGACATCCAACCTACGTCTGCCTCCTGAATGCTGGCATTAAAGGCATGTGCCACCCCTGGCCATTTGTCTATTATTATTATTTTCTTCCCAGACAGGATTGACCTCAAACTCACAGAGATCTGCCTGCCTCTGCCTCCCAAGAGCTGGGATTAAAGGTGTGTGCCATCATTGCCCGGCCCATTTGCTTATTCTTTTTCAACATATTTATTTTTATTGAGCTATACACGTATCCCTACTCTCCTTATCTCCTTCCCTCTCCCTTTCTAACCCTCCGCCCCCAGCCACCATGCTCCCAATTTACTCAGGAGATGGTGTCTTTTCCCCTTTCCTAGGCAGATCCATGTGTGTCTCTCTTAGGGTCCTCTTTGTTACCCAGGTTCTCTGGGGCTGCGGCCTGCAGGCTGGTTATCCTTTGCTTTATGACTAATTTCCACTTATGAGTGAGCACATATTATATTAGTCTTTCTGGGTCTGGGTTACCTCACTCAAGATGCCTTTTTCTAGTTCTGTCCATTTGTCTGCAGATTTCAAGATTTTTTTCCCCCCACTGAGTAGTACTTCATTGTGTAAATGTACCACATTTTCCTTATCCATTTTTCGGTTAAAGGGCATCTAGGTTGTTTCCAGGTTCTGGCTATTACAAATCCATTTGCTTATTCTTGTATTTTTGGTTGTGAGCCTAGCCTTTAACGGCTGAGCCATCTCTCCAGCCCCCATTTGCCTAGTCTTAAAAAAAATAATAGTTGATTACTTAGTCCAGGTTAAATATCAAGATAATCAGCAAGTGTGGTATTTGGGAATGAAGACATCAGTTTACCACTTTTTAAAGGATTTATTTTATTTTTATGTGTGTGAGTGTTTTACCTGCGTGCATGTCTGTGTATCATATGTGTCCCCGGCACTGTGGAGGTCAGAAGAGGGCACTGGATCCCCTGGAACTAGAGTTTCAGAAGGCTTATATGCAGTCATTTTGGCCTTGTGGAGTCTAAAATTACATAGATGAGGTGCACACTATAATGTGTGGTGTTCAGAGGAGAGGTAGGAGCTGGAGACATGGCTCAACAGTTAAGATCACTGACTGCTCCTCCAGAGGACCTGGGTTCAAATCCCAGCACCCACATGACAGTTTTTTTTTTAGAGATTTATTTATTTATTACATATACAGTGTTCTACCTACAAGCCAGAAGAGGGCACCAGATTGAATTGTAGATGGTTGTGAGCCACCATGTGCTTGCTGGGAATTGAACTCAGGACCTCTGGAAGAGCAGTCAGTACTCTTAACCTCTGAGTCATCTCTACAGCCCCCCACATAATAGTTTAAAACTGTCTGTAACCATGGTTCCAGGGGATCTGACACTTTCATACCAATGCATGTAAGATAAAGTTAAATAAATTATTTTTTAAAAAAGGGCTCTCAGAATCTGGGTGATTATTGAAAGCCACAGTGCCTTGCCTAGACAGGCAACGCACACTGCAATCCCAGCATCTGGGAGGCAGACACAGGAGGATCTGAGTTCCAGGTCAGCCTGGGCTACATAGCAGCTTGTGTCTCAAAATAAAAACAAAAACACCCAGCAACAAAACTCAAAGCAAACAAACAAACCCTTATGTCAGGCCTGTACTCATGGTGAAAGGCTGTTTAGGATGTACAAGGTTCCGTGTTCAGTCCTCAGCACTGGAGGTAAAAAAAGAAAAAAAAAATCACACAGTGGGCTTGGGAGATGGGTCAGAGGTTAAAGAGCCTGTCAATCAAGTGTGAGGACCCGAGTTTGGAACCCTCGGAAACCCACACAAATGCCAGGGGTAAGAGCACGAGAGAAATATTTGGGACATCAACCTTAGGCTTCTGTGTGCATGGGCATGTAGGCATGGATGTGTGTCTAAACACATACAAAATATGCTTACATAATGAACATTATACACGGGGGGGGAGGAGGGGGGTAGAGAAATAAAAGCCACGCAGCCAGGTTACTTACCCAGAAGGCCAGACTCTTGGCAGTGGAGTCTGGAGGATCAGAAGTTCAAGGTCAGCCTCGGCTACATACATAGAGTGCCAGCAGCGTAGGCCTCCGGAGCCTTGTCTCAAAGCAACTGCAGCAAAGACTCAGGGCTGGGTGGCTTTGGAGAATTAAGAGGAGGAGATGTCTTCAGATCGAGCCCCAGGCCACGTCACAGGTAGAAGCTGAGCCGCCTCGGAGTAGGAGGAAGCCAGTAAAAACTGACATAAAACCAGAGCACGATGGGCCGGTGACCTCGTGAGGATTCCGGTGCCCGATGCTGCTGACGGAGGATGGTTTGAAGCCATCCAAGCCCGCGGTGACCTCTTACCCCGGCTTTCCCCGAGTTGTAACACATGAGCTGACACTCTTGGAGGGGGAGGGGAAGGTCAAATTCCATCGCGCAGCCCCTTCCTCGTACTCTCGGTACCATTAGACCTAGAATAAAACAGATTAAAGAATTAAAGTGCTGGAGGCCCCGTGTCTGTTCGTAGGCATTTAACCCACCCCATAGTGGCGTCCTGGTGTCAAGCAGCTGTGTGTATTTAGAAAGAGCCCATCTGAATGCTCCAGAGGGCTTTTTGTGTCATGAGTTAGCACCGCTTGGAAGAGCTGATTGGCCCAGGTCCACAGAGAGGCTTCCAATAGGTTTTAAAGCCTTCTGTCTCATTTTCCTTGTGCATTTGTTATTAGCTCGATAAATAATAAATAGAGGAATTACCCAGTCACTAATTTGCTTTCCTTGATCAAGTGGAATTCATGTTTTAATAAATTGCCATTTTTGTGCTATTGAATGTGAGCTGTGATACACCCGTAACTTTAGACATAAAACTCTCTTTTTACTGTTGCCTTTGTTCCGTTCTCTGCATGTCTGCTCCTCAGCTGTGGCTTTTGTTGGGTGTTTGTTCAGTTTTTAACCCCTCCTCTCGTAACCCGTCTTACAGATGCCTTCCAGGAAGATGTCTGCTTTCTTCCCGAATTACTTCACTTAAAAAACTAATATTTGTTTACTGTTCTCTGATCATAAGAATAATAAATGATCGCTTTTAGGAATCTTACTGCTGCTTCTTTGTGTGTGTGCGTGTGTGTGTGCGTGTGTGTGTGTGTGTGTGTGTGTGTGTCTTATGTAGAGGCCAGAGAGCATTAGATTCCCTGGATCCAGAGTTCTAGGTGTGAGCTGCCTCAGGTGGGTACTGGGAACCGAACTCAGTTCCCTCTGGTAGAGCAGCAAGTGCCCTAACCACTGAGCCGTCTGTCTAGCCTCAAAGTGTCTAGCCCCAAATACCGAGCTGAGCTATATGAAGTTCTGAGATTTCATGTTTTTGTCATAGAAACTGTAATTTCAAATAATTCTACCTAACAAACAATAACAGAAAGAGAGACAGAGAGAAGAGAAGAAAATGGTTCTATCTGTTCCCTTTGTTTGCATTTGTAATTATTCCAACACTTACTTATTTAGCTTTCTAATTCAATTTCAGGCTTTTAGATTTCCCGACTTGATATAACAAGAATTGAATCGCTCCCTGAAATAGCGTCTCCTGTTTCTCTTTTCTCAAAGAATGGGTTTCATGCCTCCCTCAGTCTCTCCTCTGACTTCAGGGCCAGAGGCCACAGATGCTCCCTTAGCCTTGGCTGCAGTGTTCTAAAATGGCTACAGCCCTCCCAGGAACACCAACACAGCGTCACTTCTAGAAAGGGGTACATTTGGATAGGACCGTGGAAGGCACATTAGCTACAAGCAGCCTTATGCAGGTTGCAGAACGTAGCTCAGTTGGTAGCGTGCTTGTCCAGCATCCAAAAGGTTCTGGGTTCGATCCTCTGAGCAACATAAAACTGGATGTGGGGCTCCATCTAAGCATTTGGGACAGGAAGGTCAGAGGTTCAAGGTCATGTTCAGGTACATAGTGGGTTTAATGACAGCCTAGGCTGTGTGAGACTCTGTCCCAAACAGACACCAACCCCCATCTCTTGCTAGTAACCTGGTTTATGGATCTTAGCAGTTGCTTAGCATATTATTAAGGCTGGTACCAGTCTCTTCTCGTGTGAGTGCGCCTGGTCTTCATGGTCCAGAAAGAAAGCACGTCTATGCTTGCTCTGAACCCTGCTTCCCCTTTCTGTCCCTCTGCTGGCCCTCATCGTCTTCGCTGGGGTTTAGTAAGGAGAATGGTAATCTGGGTGGCGGCAGCGGCGGCGGCGGCAGCGGCGCCGCACGCCTTTAATCCCATCACTCAGGAGGCAGGAGAGGGTGGATCTCTGCGAGCTCGAGGCCAGCCTGGTCTACATACTGAGATCCAGGACAGTCAGAGCTGCATAGTGAGATGTGTCTCAAAAAAAAAAAAAAAACCCAACCAACCAACCAGCCAAACAACCAAACAAACCCAAACAAACAGAGAAAGAATAATGGAAATAAAAATAGCTTCTATCAGTGGAGGACTCGTCCTAGACACCATGGGGTTTGCAAGCACCTTCCTCCTTTAAACTCCCAAGCAATTCATCTTTGCTACACCCACATGACGGAGGGGCCAGCGTCTGCCACACACAGACTTTTAATGCACAATAAAAAATCTAATCAGACCCTCCTGTTTTAAAAAAATTACTAAGACTTTCAAGTCAGGGACCGTGTCATAATCATTGTGACAAAATAATGCCTGGCAGAACATTTTAAAAAGAGGCCAGGGTGTTATTTGGCCAGTGGTGCCAGCCCATAGTCGTTGGCTGACTCTGGGCCCTTGGTGGGAGTGTGCTGCCGAGGTTGCTCACCTCCTGAGAGATGGCAGACAGGGAATGGAGGGACTGGAAGCAGCCTTGGCTCCAAGAACACGTCCCCAGGGACCTACATTTCCCAGTGAAGTCCAACTCCAACTCCTTTTTAAAAGTCATCCCCCCGCCGGGCGGTGGTGGCGCACGCCTTTAATCCCAGCACTCGGGAGGCAGAGGCAGGTGGATCTCTGTGAGTTTGAGGCCAGCCTGTTCTACAGAGCGAGTTCCAGGACAGCCTCCAAAGCCACAGAGAAACCCTGTCTCGAAAAACCAAAAAAATAAAAAAATAAAATAAAATAAAAAAATAAAAGTCATCCCCCAGTAAAATACCGTATCGTGACTCCCTCAAAGGGTTTATCCGTTGATCAGGACCCCATCAGTTTTGCCAAACCCGTCAGCTGGCAACCATGCCCCCAGTTTAGTAGCCTGGGAAGGACAGTTTGTCTTCCAGCCATGACAGAGGCATATGAGAGCCCTGCCACGCAGTGGTCTGTGTGTGCGTAACCCGGCACGTGCCCAAGACGCTGTCCTGAGGCGAGAGATAACGTGTTGCCTGTGTGTTCAGCCCCCAGCTGCAGCCTCTCAGGCCGTGCTGCCCTGTGGTGAGCGGCTGAACGGCCTCTCCTAGGTTTTGTTCAGCTCCGGCCGACCGAGAATGTGATTTTTAAAACTGAATCTTGCTATGCTGATTTCCTGTGGGAAACTCACCTCCTCCTCCTTCCTCTTGAAGGTTTATTTCTGTCTGGGCTTGGAGAATGGTGAAGAGAAGGCTCTTGAAGATGATCCTCATTTGGTGTTCAACACCCGTGTGTCAGTTCCCAACAGCCTGTAACTCCAGTCCTAGGGGACCCAACGCTCCCTTTGTTGGCCTCCCGGGACACCAGGCATGGTGCACATAAACTACATGCAGACAAACACTCATAAAACACGGGAAATTAAAAAAAAGCCTTAAAAAAGATTATTGTATTCTTAATTACATACATGTGTTTCATGTGTGTACATGCATGTAAGTGCGGTACCCGCTGAGACCAGAAGATGGCACTGGATCTCCCGGGGTTGGAGTTACAGGTGGGTTTGTAAAACCATGTGGGTGCTGGCGACAGAACCCGGGGTCCTTTGCAAGAGCGCCATGTGCTCTTGGCCTCCAAGCCGTCTCTCCAGCCTCCCTATGGAAAACTCTTTGATGCTGCCAGCCTCAAACAAAGCCCAGAAGCTGCCCTCCTTGCCGGTCTCTCCTACCTTCCCGCTTGTTAGATACACTCGGCACCTCCGTGTCTTGGCCCCTCATCTGTAGGATCTGCAGCTCCGGATTCCACCAAAGGTGAATCTCGAATATTAAAAACCAGTATTGTTTCTAAACTGAATGTAAACAGACTTTTCTTTTCAGTATTTCCCTTAGTTCTTCCCATAGCTTTTTACATCATCTTAGGCATTTTAAGTAATCCAGAGATGTTTAGAGTCTGAAGGCAGACGGATGATGTCCATATGCAAATACCATGTTATTTTATAAAAGGTGGACGTGTCCAGAGAATTTATTACGTGCTTTGACCATCCGTGCTGTTTCACAGTCTCAAGCATGGGCTGGGCTGGTTCAGTTGGGAAAGGTGCTTGTAGTCAAGACTGAGTTTGATTCCCAGGATCCAACCGATGGGAGGAGAGAGAACCAATTCCCTCAAGCTGTCCTTGTGTGTGCCGTAAGTGTGCAGGGGTATGCAGACACACACACACACTCTCAAGCTGACCTCCACACATACACATATGCACATGCGCGCGCGCACACACACACACACACACACACTCTCAAGCTGACCTCCACACATACACATATGCACATGCGCGCGCGCACACACACACACACACACACACTCTCTCAAGCTGACCTCCACACATACACATATGCACATGCGCGCGCGCACACACACACACACACACACACACACACTCTCAAGCTGACCTCCACACATACACATATGCACATGTGCGCGCACACACACACACACACACACACACACTCTCAAGCTGACCTCCACACATACACATATGCACATGCGCGCGCACACACACACACACACACACACACACACACACACACACTCAGTGTAATAGCAACTAAGCAGCTCTTTATAAAAGCTCCCACACCCGCTGCTGTGGTCTGAATACGAACCCCAGCCCCCAGGCTGGAGTGTTGAATACTGAGTCTGCCGCTGGAGGCGCTGTTTTGGGAGGTCCTGCAAACTTTACAAAAACGGGGCTTAGCTGGAGGAAGTAGGCTGGTGGGGTAGGTCCTTGGGGGTACTTCTGTGGAATAATCCTCCCGTACACTGTGAAAAATGTGTCGCTCTCATTGTTAATAAAAAGCTGACTGGCCAATAGCGAGGCAGGATTTCTGGAGCCAGAGAGGATGCTGGGAAGAAGAAGGGTGGAGTCCGAAGAGTCCGAGGAGTCGCCAGGAGACACAAAGGGAGCAAGACATGCTAGAGGATAGGCGGAGCCACGAGCCACGTGGCAATAGATAGATCAATAGAAATGGGTTAATTTAAGTTGTAAGAGCTAGTTAGTAATAAGCCTGAGCTACTGGTGAAGCATTTATAATTAATATTAAGTCTCCATGCATTTGTTTTTGGAGCCAGCGGTCCTGATAAAAACTCTGCCCACAGAGTACCTTGCCCTAGCCCATTCTGCACCCTTCCCTGTCTCCTGTCTCACACGAGGTGAACGGCTGGCCGTCTGCCACATGCTCCACCCAGGTGCTCAGGGGATGTGCGTTCAACCCTCTGAAACCGCAAAGCCAAAGCAAACCTTCCTTTATGCTGTCCATGTCAGGGGTTTTGGTCACCACAAATATTCATGCCACACTGCAGGCTCTCTGGGTATTTCATCTCTGATTGCTATTATTTTACTTTCTCCCAGCGCATCCGCCTATCTGGCTGCCTAGAGCATTCATGTCCATTCTTGAACGGGCACAGTGTAGCGTTTCTTCCAGTCAGAAGCGTCTTGCAATCCCCTCCCCCCTAGGAGCCGACATCTGTCTCCCTGTGCATCAGGTGTCCCCAGACAACGCTGGTCTAGGTGGCCATTGCCGGGTGTGGAAACCCTTTGCTCTTGCTCATGTGTCCTGCCCCTGAGCTGAGCGTGACATGGATGGGACCAGTGTGTCTTATTGGCTCTGCTGGCCCCACGTCCACTCCACGGATTTGAGTTAGATCAATGCTGGTCACACTGACTTAAGCTCAGGCACAGTCTTTGGGATATGGTGGGGGTTGGGGGAGTGTTGATGGTTGGTGGTGCACCCCCTGTCTCTCCTGAACTACCCAGCTGAGAAGGTGAGGGTAGATGGCGCCTTAGCCACCGTTCCATGGCTGTGAAGAGACACCATGGCAATGGCAGCTCTTAAAAAGACAGCATTTGATTAGGGCTTGCTTATGGTTTTAGAGGGTTAGTATCATCATGTTGGGTAGCCTGGCGGTATACAGACAGACGCAGTGTTGGAGAAGTAACTGAGAGTTCTATATCTGGATCTGCAGGTAGCAGAAGAAGAGAGAGACTGGGCCAGCAAGGTCATGCTTTTTCCAATAGGCCACCTCTCTGTCTCTGTCTCTGCCTCTCTCTCAATTGTTTCTGAGACAGGGTTTCCCTGTGTAACTTTGGAGCCTGTCCTGGAACTCGCTCTGTAGACCAGGCTGGCCGTGAACTCACGTAGATCCGCCTGCCTCTGTCTTCTGAGTGCTGGGACAAAAGGCGTGCGTCACCAACACCTGGCCAGGTCATAGCTCTAAATCCCTGATGACTAAGCATTCAAACATTTGAGCCTATGGGGACCATTCTTGTCCAGACCACCACGGATGACCAGAACAAGGTCCCCGTTTGTGTTTACCTGGGACACAGACATGGGTGGAATGGAAACTGAGGTGCCACCAGACCATGTTGTGTGAGCCTGGGGGTTGGTACTTGAGATGGGCCCCTGTAAAGACAGCTGGAAGCCCCTGTTCCTCCGTGACGCGGTGGGCAAGAGAACATTTGGCTGGTCCAGCATGGAAGGAAATCATTTTTGTCCCTATTTGTGAGTAATCGTGCTTCAAAGATGATTTCAACTCTGTGTGATGGCTTATGTTAGACTCTAAGTAGGAACTGCAAACACAACGTATTCACTGAATAAACCAAGTGATTAGACGTCTAATAGTGTTCTAAAGATGGTGGGGGTGGTAGTGGTGATGGTGGTGAATGATGGGATGGTGGTGGTGATGGTGATGGTGGTGAATGATGGGATGGTGGTGATGGTGATGGTGGTGAATGATGGCATGGTGATGGTGATGATGATGGTGGTGGTGGTGATGATGATGGTGATGATGGTGGTGATGATGGTGGTGATGGTGATGATGGTGATGATGATGATGGTGATGATGATGGTAGTGATGATGATGGTGGTGATGGTGATGATGGTGATGATGATGGTGATGATGATGGTGATGATGATGGTGGTGGTGATGGTGATGGTATAATGGTGAGTGACAGGATGGTGAGGCAGTGGTAATGATGATGAAGGTGGTGTTAGTAATGATGGTGATGGTGATAATAATGGTTTTCTGGTTTAGTAGGTGTTTTGGCTACTTTTGGTCAACTTGATACACACCAGAGTCATCTGGGAACCACAATCGGCTGTTGCCTCCAGCAGATACGCCAGTGGGGGCATTTTTTTTTTTTTTTTGGTTTTACGAGACAGGGTTTCTCTGTATTGTTTTGGAGGCTGTCGGACCAGCCCGGCCTCGGGGCATTTTCTTAATTACTAATTGGTGTATAAGGGCCCAGCTCACTGTAGCTGGTGCAACACTTAGGTGGATCTGGACTGTGTAAGAAAAGAAGCTGAGAAACCAGAGGCGGAGTAAGCCAATCACCACGGTTCCTCTGGAGGAGCAGCCCATGCTCTGAACCACTGAGCCATCTCTCCAGCCCCTACTAGTGTTCTTCTCGTACTCTTTTACTGGCATCTGTCTTACAACGTGTGCGCATCATTTTGATGTTACGGATTATAACGGGAACGTATGGGGAACGTGTTAACAGGGTTTGGACGGACACCTCAGCAAAGCCTGTCCTAATGCTGTAAGTCTGTGCTCTCTCTTTTTCAATGGCTCTCTGCAGAGTGAGCCTTGGAGCCGCCGGTTTCCAGCTCAGGACTGCACCTTTGTGGAAGGACCTGCTGGGTCGTCCCAGATCACCCAGGGCATCCAGGGCTGTGTGGTTGTAAAGGTCTCCTTGTCATACAGTCTCTTCTCTTAGATCCGCCCCTCCCCTCCCTCGTTCCTTTCTTCCCTCTTTATGTCTTCCTTCCTTCCTCCCCTGCTGTGGTAGTGCTAGAATGCTTAGGTACTAGGGGATGGAACTCTTTGAAAAGATGACAAGGACTTGGAGGCATGGCCTTGCAAGGATGGGTGTGGCCTCGTTGGAAGACATGTGCCACTTGGGGTGGCTTTGAGGTTTCGAAAGCCTGGGCCAGGTCCAGCTCTCTCTCCTCTCTCTCTCTCTCTCTCTCTCTCTCTCTCTCTCTCTCTCTCTCTCTCTCTCTCTCTCTCTCTCTCTCATTCTGTGGGATCAGAATGTAGAACTCTCAGCTACCTCTCCAGCACCATGCTTGCTAGGCCTGCCGCCATGTTCCCCACCCTGGTAATGGTGGACTGAGCCCCTGAAACTGTAAGCCAGCCTCCAATTAGATGTTTTCTCTTATAGAGTTGCTGTGGTCGGGGCCGGGCGTTGGCAGCGCACGCCTTTAATCCCAGTACTTGGGAGGCAGAGGCAGGCGGATCTCTGTGAGTTCGAGGCCAGCCTGGTCTACAGAGCGAGTTCCAGGACAGCCTCCAAAACAATATAGAGAGACCCTGTCTCGAAAAACCAAAAATAAACAAACAAAAAAAAATCCCAAAAAACAAAAAAAGAGTCGCTGTGGTCAATAGAACGGTGGCTAAGACAGCTACTCTTTCCTCACCCTCTTTTTGAGATAATTCTCCTGCCTCAGCTCCCAAATGCTGGCCTTGTTTACTTGTTTACTCGTTTATTCATGCGAGCGCCTTGATACACACGTGGAGATCAGAACGGCATGGCATGCAGGAGTCGACCCTCTCTTCCCATCAGGGATCCCCAGGGTGGGACTCAGGTCACCAGGCTTGCACAGCACCTCACAACTCCCCCAGACGCTGGGATTGTAAGTGTGCAGCACACGCAGTTTCCTTTCGTAAATTTCGTGCTTTAAAAATCTCTTTGCTAAAATGTGTAATAACCCTTGTATTTCAGCACTTATTGTTTTTTTCCCCCAGTCCTAGTATTAATAAATAAGATATCCAACTCAGGTTAATTTGCTTAAGCTCACGTTAAATACTGATAGTAGAGCCATAGTTTTTAAAATTAAGTTTAGTATGTTTAAATACTTGCTTTGTGTGCATGTGTGCGTGTGTGTGTGTGTGTGTGCGTGCGTGTGTGTGTGTGTGTGTGTGTGTGTGTGTGTGTGTGTGTGTGTGTGTGTAGGTCAGAAGACAAGTTACAGAACTGGGTTCTCTCCTTCCGCCGTGTTGGCTCCAAGGGACTGAATTCAGGCAGACGAGCTTCGTGGCAAGGCCACTTTACCCACCACATGAACTGCTCTTCCATTGTGGGGACAAAGCACCATGTTCAAGAGCAGCTTGAGGAGGACTTTGTTCTGGTTTATGGCTCCAGAGGGAAAATCTGCGGCAGCGGGGGAGGTGTCCACAGTGGCAGGGACAAGAAGTCCAGAGGCCACACCTCAACCCCTCACAGGCAGCAAAGCGCAGGAGCAGGGGTTGCGTCAAGGACCCAAACCCTCAAAGCCTTCCCCCCAGTGATGGGCTTATCCAGCAAGGCTATACCTTCTAAGGCTTCCGTCGCGTCCCCAAAGACCACCACCACCCAGCGACCAAGTGTCCAAATACACGCGAGCCTGCGGAGGAATTGTCTTACTCAGCTGCCATACCCACTGAGCCGTCTCACCAGCCCTGGTCCGTAATTTATTTTCCCCTTGCACATCTGGGTACTTTTCTGGCTCATAGCTTAGCCTACCCAGAAAACAATTCAGGCCCAACAAACTATGAGCTGAAAACCCTTCCTGAGTAGGCTTTGGCAGATTGAGTTTTCCATAATGTTTGTGTTCACCGGGTGTGGTGGTGCAGGCTTGTGATCCTAGCTGAAGGTGAGACAGGAGGTCTGTGAGGTCCAGGCTACGTGGTTTCAGGCTACCCTGGGCTACAGAGTGAAAGCCTGTCTTAACAAGCAGACTCACTCAAGGGACTGCAGAAAGACTTGAGTCTTCATGGCTTAACCACGATGCCACGAGTCATTCCACAACCCCAGTCCTTACAAGTCCGCCAGTGGACAGTGCCGCTGACATTCGTGTGGAGATGTCTTGGAGGAAGCATTTGTCTGAGAGAATGCCCTGTCTGCTCCCCCTGCCCCCCAAACCTTCTGAAATCAGTGTTTCACACTCTTAAGCTCCGGTGGTTTTGCCTACAGAGAGGCCCTGGTGCAGTGCCCCCTGCTGGTGAGTGGCAGTTGAAAGTTTGCATCTTGTCAGTGATGGCTGCGGTGGGTCCCCTTGCTGACACGGGAGCCCGGGGTAACGTTGGAGCCTGCCAGGTTGATTTTAGATCATGCTTATAAAATAACAGAAAGCTGAATCTACAGGAAACGAGCAGCTCGCTGTTTTGTTTTATTATTATTTTTTTCTCTCTGCATTTTTCTTTTTCTGACGCGGGACGATTCTCTGTAGCTCAGTTTGGCAGACAAAATGCGAGCGCTTTATAGAAGGTTTGTATTTCTGTGTCTGACTTAGTTCATTTAACAAGTCATTTCACTCTAACTCTTAGGAGCTGTGCCCTCCCGTCGCCGGGAAACCCGACTTGAGCCTCCCCAGAGAAGGTTTAGGTGTGAAATATTTTAGGAGTGTTAATTTTGTGAAGCAATTAAGAGAGCACTTTATGGGGACAAAAAAAAAAGCCCTTTCCTCTCTCACGTCAGGGGGATGAGTTAGCATCCGCTCACGCAGGTCTCTAAGCGGTCACGTTAAAGAAAATTAATTAAAACTAAGGAGCAGATGATTGCTTTGGATTGTCATTTTTAACTTTGACTTCCCCTGAACGGGATGACTCAAAAAACGTGTAATCATCCATTTCATTTTGTTCTGGCAGTAAGAGGAGCTAAGCATGCCGTTGTAGACCAGCTCCCCCTGCCCCCAAGCTTTCAAACACGTGAGCCTATGGGGACCAGTCTTGTTCAAACCACCACAGGTCCTCTGGAAGAGCGATAAGTACTCATAACCACTGGTCCATCATCACTCCAGCCCAAGATACTGTCTTGAGAAGCAACACCACTACCACAACTCAGCCCACTGATGTAGGTCTTGAGGGCTCTGACATAATCAGGGACAGTCACAGACAGATTTGTAATTTGATGGCATTACATGGGAGTAGTGGAGACAAGGGATTTGGGCCTTGTTAAAACAAGTGGACCCCGGCCGGGCAGTGGTGGCGCAAGCCTTTGATCCCAGCACTCGGGAGGCAGAGGCAGGTGGATCTCTGTGAGTTCGAGGCCAGCCTGGTCTTCAAGAGCTAGTTTCCAAAGCCACAGAGAAACCCTGTCTCGAAAAACAAACAAACAAAAAACGCCCCCCAAAAAAACCAAACAAACAAACAAGCGGGCCCAGGTGCGTGCGAAAGGTTTGTTTTATTTCTTGTCCTCTCTCTGTGCTTACTTCGCTTTCCCGCCGGCATGAGGCGAGCGGTTTTTGTCTTTACCTCCTGTTTCCTTCTTCTTGCTCCAGGCCCAGGTGGACCCAATCGACCGGTGACCGAAGCCTCTGAAGCCACAAGCCCAAATGAGCCTCCCTTTGAGTGGATTTGGGGGGTGTACCGAAGCAGCGGGAGCCCCAGCTGGCGCAAACGCAAGCCTGCTAACCCTAAACACTGGGCAGTCAAGGTCCAATGGTGTAACTCGGGCTGTGTAAGAGGACCCGTTGTCTGCATCACCTCACAGCAAATGGCGTTCAAGGGGTGAGAGAGAGAACACTGGAGACAGGAAGCAGGATGAGCAGGTCGGGTTAGGGCTAGACTTTACATATGTATGTGTGTGTGTGTGTGTGTATGTGTGTGTGCGCGCGCGCGTGTGTAGGTACACGTGGTACATGTGTGGAGGTCAAAGGACAACTTGCAGGAGTCAGTTCTTGCCTTCCACCGCGTCCCGGGGATCGAACTCAGATCGCCAGGCTTGGTGGCAAGCGCCTTTACCCACTTGAGTCATTTTGCTGGTCCCAGGCTTGCTCTTCAAGTGACACCCTCCTCCAGGAAGCCTTATCAATGGCCCCCACCTCTAGCAGATTCTACCATCTCCTCCTGGTGCCACAGCAGGGACCAAGACCCCAGAGTATCAGTCTTGAGGGGAGACACAAGCCACCAGATAGGACTCTGAAGTGGGTGAGTTTCCTGATGATTAAAACCATAGAGCCGTGGTCACGGGCACTTGCTTATGAGTGGCCTCCGCAGAAATGCTGTGGGGCAATGACGGGCAAGGATAGGATGTTCTGCTTATTCTCTTACTATTTTTATGCACATGGAGTTTGTGGGCCGAAGTTTGGCTCGTTTGCCCTCCCGTGCTGTCCTTTGAGTTATTTGGAGGTTCTCGTAGAGGACCTCGGCTATTTGAAACCCTTGACTGAACACCCATCTTCCCCTCTTAGGGAAGGTTGTCTTCTAAGTACATGGCTTGGGGAGGGGACACACGTGTCTTCTCCTCCATCCTCACCCACCCCTTCCTGCTTCCCATCAGCCCACCTGGCTCTAATCTCTTGGCTCTGCCATAGCAGCCAGTAGCAATGACAGCTCATCTGGACCACACTTCCTGTCTCCCAGTGAGTGCTTTCCTTCCTTCCTCAGAAGTGTGACACCTGGAAACAGAGCCTTCTAGAGGTGGCCGACCCAGAGGTGGCTGACACTGGTGACCAGGAAGGGAGGAGCCTGTGCTGTAGGGCACCTGGGTCCCACGTCACTTCTTGTGTGACATCAAGCACACGACTTAACCGCTCTGTGGTTTCTTCTTCATCTCTAAGACGGGGATATCAAGGGCTTTTGCCCCCCCTAAAACCGTTTGACAAAGCACCAGTGTCCCCAGACTCTAGGCATGGCCTTGGCAAGAACATCCTTGGGAAAGCACCAGTCATGAAAAGCCAGCTGTGATTAGAACCGGCTGGTAGTGAAAGCTCCCTGTAGCTTGGAAACATTGTATTGATTGCTAATTGATGAAGAGGACTCAGCCCACTGTGGGTGGTACCATCCCTAGGCAGGTGAGACCACCCACAGTGGCCTTAGTCCTCTTCATCAATTAGCTATCAATACAATGCCTCCTGGGATACCGTTTACAGCATGTGTGCTTTCCGTCCAGGATGCTCAAACTGCCTTCTCCCTCCTTTCAAGCAAAGCTTTAGAGAGGATTAACTGGAGGGTGTTGTACTCAATCACAGCGGAATTACCTTTTATTATGGAGCCGTTTTTTTTTTTTTCTCTCTTAAATCATTTATTTGGTTCCCATATGGGCACACCGCCATGAAGGAATGTTTTACGACCTGTGATTTAAAGGGAGGATTCTCCTCACAGAATAGTCTGTGATTTTATTCCCTCTGGGTAACCTCGTAGAGAGGCCCAGTCCATCCCTGGGGATGTGGCCTGGAGGATGTGGCTGGCTCAGAGAAAACAGCCGGCAGAGTGACAGAGGACACTCCCCAGCCAGCTCCATCACCCCCCCCCCCCCGGGGCTGGGAGCTGTGCACGCACCACCAAGAGCACGTGTCTTTGTGTGCTGAAGTGAGTACAATGTTGATTGTTCTTCCTTTAGTATCATACAAATAAGATACTGTTATTAAAAAGGCACATTTGGCATCTGTGTGCCTCCCCCCTGCAATTATTTCAAAATAAGAAATGGAAGTACTTAAAAGCAAACAAACACCAAACAAACCAAAAAACAACTCCAGCAGGCTGGAATGACGACTCAGTGGCTGAGTGCAGTTACCGTTCCTGGAAAGCACTGGGGTTAGGTTCCCAGCGCCCACTTGGTGGCTTACAACCACCTGTACCTGCAGCTTCAGGGGCATCTGATGCCCTCTTCTGGCCCCTGTGGGCTCCTGTATGCCCAAGGTGCTCATAAACTCATGCAGGCTCTCTCTCTCTCTCTCTCTCTCTCTCTCTCTCTCTCATACACACACACATCAACAAATAAATATATAAATAACCACGAAACCTATTAAAGAAGACATCACGAGGATGAAGGGAATAAGAAAACAGCAACAACGTTTTGGAAGTTAGGAAGCGTGGGAATGTGGGAATGGGCAGACTGAAGTTTAAATGGGTCTAAAAACAAAACTCAGCGGAAAGTTGCCTCTAGTCTAGTTAGCACTCAGAGCCTCACCCGGTAGTGCTCCTGGTGCTGCGAACAGAGGGGAGCAATTCTGTCGTCCCGGGAGATGGGGACCCTGGGCATTGATTGCAGGGGCTTGAGGATCATTTGCTCCCCCTCATCCATGGTGTCACAGCGGAGCAGAAGCCCTCACTGAGGACCACCGCCCCAGCTGCCCTCCCTGTGTTCCACACCTGCCCAGCATCCTGCCCCAGCTGCCCTCACTGATGACCACACCTGCCCGGCATCCTGCCCAGCTGCCCTCACTGTGTTCCACACCTGCCCGGCATCCTGCCCCAGCTGCCCTCACTGATGACCACACCTGCCCCAGCTGCCCTCACTGTGTTCCACACCTGCCCGGCATCCTGCCACAGCTGCCCTCACTGAGGACCACACCTGGAGCTGGAATTGTAGGCAGTTGTGAGTCACGTAATACGGGTGCTGGGAGCCGAACTCAGGTTTTCTGCAAGAACCTTGGGATGTTATTTCTGGTGTCAGCATGGCTACGTCTGGAATTAACTAAAACCCGAGTGGCTGGGTGCACCTGTGAGGGACTTTCCTTAATTAAATGGTTGGGAATGGAAAGACCCACCTTTAATCCGGGCCACACCTTCTGCTGGCAGCCTATGTAAAGGACGTGGGAGATGGAAGCTTGCTCTCTCTTTGCCGGCTTGTCCCCACTCTTACTGACAAGCCCATCCCGTCACTGGCACAGAGCCGACCGTAGTGAAGACCGGCTGAGGCATCCAGCCACATGGACTGGACGCCTGGACGGCCATTGTTGGAGCAGCCGGGTCGTAGCTGTACGCCATTCTAATAAATTCCCTTTCTTCTTGCTAAATGACTCTCTCTCTCTCTCTCTCTCTCTCTCTCTCTCTCTCTCTCTCTCTCTCTCTCTCAGTTCTGTTCTAGAGAACCCCAGCTGATACAAGCAGCAGATGCCCTCCACCACTGAATTGTTTCTCTAGTCCTGTTTTCTCTTCCTTTTATTTTTCTCTCTTCAGTGCGGAGTATGAGGTCAGGGACTTTTGCATGCCAGGCAAGTGTCCTACCACAGAGCCCAGTCCCAGGCTCTCATTGCTGGATTCTATGTTATTGCTGTGCCACTAAGCTATGCCCCAGATCTTCATTTTATACAATTAAAGTTTTTTTTGAGATAGGGTCTCACTAAGTTGCCCAGGCTGGCCTTGAACTCACTCTGTAGCCAAGGCAAGCCTTAAATTCACTCTGTAACCGAAGCTAGCCTTGAATTCACTCTGTAATCCAGGCTTGCTTAGGACTTCAGATTTTCCTGCCTCGGCCTTCTGGAGTAGTTGGGAGCAGACTGTGCAAACACGCTTGGCTTCTCCTCTGCTTGTGACTTTCACAGTGGTGACTTATTTACCTCGCCCGCCCCGCCCCCAGGCACGTGGCTGGTTGAGGAACATCACCGAGTCTCCCAGCACCATCTGGCAGACAGACAGTCCTTGCACAATGTCCCCGCTCTGTGGTCACTTACGAACACTCCCCAGGGTTCCATGCTGAGCGCCCATGGGCCCATCGCCTCCCTCCCGTCACCCCACGGGTCCCTGGTTCAATCTTTGCCGTTACATGAAGCAGCTGAGCACTGGAGAGTTCCCCCCCTACGTTAGAGTCCCTCCTCCCTCCCCCGTTATAGCTGCTTCTTTGGTGACATCAAGCTTTTCCCTAACGTGTTTTCTGTTCTTTTATGAGGTGCTTGGTGCTGTTCCCAGAGTCCCATTCTTATTTCCCCCGAGGGCCGCCTCCATTACTGCGGCTGCCGATGGATGCACGTGGGAGGCTCCTCCCTCCTCGGCCACAGTCTTCAAGTGAGTGGGGATTACACAGCTGCCGAAGGCCACCGGCTGTTTCCCAACCACTCTCCTCTCCTTGGGGGACTTCTGTGTTTATTCCGTGCTCTTGCAGGTTTCTTTCTGATTAGAGAGGATTTAGCACAGCATCAGGATCTTGCAAATCTAGATTTATCTGAGGTCTTCCGTAAAATGGTCTTATTAGGAAGAGAGAACCTGTCCAAATGCTACAAACGGAGATGATCAGAGGGCCGCAAGAGGGTGGCCCGTGTTTGGGTTTGTGAATCTGTTCCCCCTGGCTTCTAAAACAGATTCCAACATTTGGGTCATTTTCATGACTCTCAAAATGGAAAAACCCTTGGGGGGTGGGGCGGGTAACTGACTCCCAGGGAAGCCCATGCCTTGAGCATACATCCCACTGGGAGGGTTACGTGTAAGACCTCTGATATGGGGCTTATCCTCTCTCTCTCTCTCTCTCTCTCTCTCTCTCTCTCTCTCTCTCTCTCTCTCTCTCTCTCTCCTCCTTAGTCTCTTACATATCTAAGTGTGCTCAGAGACCCATATTTGTCACGTCTGCTGCGAGGCCTGTGTCCGAGAACGTGCGGAGGGTGTCGGGGATTGACAACACAGAGACTCGTTCAACGATATAAAGAAAACTTTAAACAGGCTCCAAAAAGGTTCAAGAAAACCTCCTAAGAAAAGCTCCCACCAGAGAAGCTTCTGCTCTCTCCTCTCCCCTGGCTGGTTCTGCTCTGACACCAGAGGTGGATGTGTGTGGGTTTTTGAAGGTGCGGTTAGTCTTTGGACAAGGTCGAGGTCAGGGCGGTTTCCATGGGAAGGCCTTTCCCAGGAACTTATTGTATCGTTTTTAGTAAACATGTTTTTAGTAAACATTGTCTTACAGCTGCCTACTCCCAGGCAGAAGGGGAAGTGGGTCTCTGCTCAAGGTCTGGTGTCCCCACACATATTCTTACTTGATCATCATTTTGGGGAGCTATAGAACCATCTTGCTTACTTACTTGGAAAGATGTTCTTGTCTTTAACACATTTTAATTTGATTATTTTTACTCTGGTGTCTGTTTTTCAGACAGCTTCTTGTTACACAGCTCAGCCTGGCCTTGAACTTGATGTTCTCCTGCCTCGGTCTCCCGAGAGTGTGCCACCATGCTCAGTTTGTAAACCTATTGTGTGTGTGTGTGTGAGAGAGAGAGAGAGAGAGAGAGAGAGAGATAGTATGGCCACCATGGTGTACACGTGAGGGTCAAAGGACAACTTTGTAAAGTCTGTTCACTCCTTTCACTTTTATGTGGATTCTGCTACCCTATAAGCCTGTTTTTTCTACATTAAATCAGTGTATGTGTCTATGTGTGTGACTGTGTGTATATGTGTGTCTGTGTGTATGTGTCTATGTGTGTGACTGGGTGTATGTGTCTATGTGTGTGTGTGTGTGTCTATGTGTGTCTGTGTCTATGTGTGTGACTGTGTGTGTGTGTGAGACTGTGTGTGTGTGTATGTGTCTATGTCTGTGACTGTGTGTGTGTCTATGTGTGTGACTGTGTGTGTGTGTGTGTGTGTGTGTGTGTGTGTGTGAGCATGCCTACCAGGGATGTCAGTGGGCATTTTCAGCAGTTGGTTCTCTCCTTCCACTGTGGGGGTTCTGCGGCTCCTATTCAGGTCGTCAGTCTTGGTGACAAGCTCCTGCATATGCTGAGCAGTCTTGCCAGCCCCCTGTAAACTTATTTTTATAACTTATTCCACATTAAGAAATGATACAAGCTTTATTTAACTTGTATTTAACAAATAACAAACATAATCTTTGAATCTTCTGTAATGATTGCTATGAATGAATGAGAGAATTTGGTTATTGAAACCCCACACACCCTCTGGGAGTCTCAGAATCCAGAAACTGGGAAGACTGGGAGGATCTGAGGGTGGGGGTAGGGCTGGGGGAGGGAAAAGCATAGGAAAATTTTTAATAAAAAAAACAAAAACAAAACGCAAGTGCTTCAGTAACTTTGAAAATGTGAGGTGCTGACATGTGAGATTATAATGCCAATTTTTCGTTATTTTCTTTGAAGGTTTTGTTGAGATGGAACAGACTGGGGAATCTCCACTTCCAAGCTTTAGATACATTGTTTCCTCTTTTAACAAGGTATTTTTGCATCTGGACCATCAACAAGCTGGTTTGTTAGTTTTTCTTTTTAAAGGCTGGTATTATAAACGAGGGGTCAGAACTAAAAAGAAAAGAGAAGAAAAAGGTTCTCTTGAAAAATGATTTATTTAAGTTGGGCATGGTTGTTGAGGAATACTTGTTTACACTGTGTGAAATGTGTCACTGTGATTGGTTTAATGGAGAGCCGAATGGCCAATAGCTAGGCAGGAGAGACTAGGCGGGACTTCCAGGCAGAGAAACTCAGGATGAATCTAGGCAGCGAGACACTGAAGATGTTGAACATATGGTGCAGAGGGAAAGGAAATTAAGCCGTGTGGCAAAATGTAGATTAATAGAGACAGGTTAATTGAAGTTATAAGAGCTAGTTGGGAGCCGGGCATTGGTGGCGCACGCCTTTAATCCCAGCATTTGGGAGGCAGAGGCAGGCGGATCTCTGTGAGTTCGAGACCAGCCTGGACCAAGTGAGTTCCAGGACAGCCTCCAAAGCCACAGAGAAACCCTGTCTCGAAAAATAAAAAACAAACAAACAAAAAAAGAGCTAGTTGGAAAAAAGCCTAAGTTAAGGCCAAGCTTCCATAACTAATAATAAGTCTCCGTGTCATTATTTGACGACTGAGTTCAAAGCCAGCCTGGTGTACAGAGCAAGTTTCAGAAAAGTCAGGGTTACATGGGGAAAGCGTGTCTTGAAAAAAACAAAAGGGAAAACATTATTTGCACGTGCGCACACACACGCAGGCCCCCACATTCCTGCAGGTGTGCCTGGAAGCCAGAAGAGGCCGTCAGCTCCTTTGGAAGTAAAGTTATAGATGGTTATGAGCTGTCCAAAGTCAGTGCTGGGAACTGAATTTGGGTCATGGGCGAGAGCAGCAAGAGCTCTTAGTGGCTGAGCCGTCTCTCCAGCCCCAGATGTTCTTTTGAGACGGGATCTCTCTAGTAAGTCAGGCTGTCCTTGCATTCACGATGCACCTGCCTTAGCCTCCTAGTGCTGGGATTACTTTTCTGGAAAGGGTTTGCTGGTAGACATTTTTGGCTTCGCAACCCATATGGTCTTTCTCTCAGCTCTGCAGTTTTAATGGTAAAAAGAGTGATGAAAAATTCTGGCAAATTGAGGCAAGGAGTGCACTAGCTTTTATTAGCAATCAATGAACCAGAAAACACCCCGCCCATAACGGTGTGTGAATGGTGGTGCATACCTGTAATCACAGTGGTTAGGAGACAGAGACAGGAGGATTGCTTTGAGTGTGAGGCCAGCCTGGGCTTCATAATGAGACTCTGTCCCCCCCCAAACTGAATTAAAACAAAGCAACCCCTACCCCTCAAAAGCCAGTAATAAGTGCAAACAACTGCTTAATATTGTTTTTTTTAAAAAGTTGTCCTGACTAATCACTGGGCTTTTTTTTTTTCCCCCAGCTGGTTTCTTGGAATCTCCTGCTCTTAGGAAAACATGGTCTCTTTGGGGGATTTTTCCCAACTTTAAAGTTCCAGTTGGTTTTGTGGCACTTACCGTGGGTGACTCCATTTTGATCTGGTCTGTTGTGCTTTGTACAGGAGCTCAGTTCAGGGCAGCAGACTGGTATTTTTAACAGAAGTCACACATGACGGTGACTGAATCAAAGCTGTGCAGGAAAACCCTCGTCTGCAAAACCAGGCAGCTTCGGGGCTGCGCTTTGACTCCCTATCTAAACCACCGTTGGGTGTTTTCTCAAGCACCAGCGGCAGTTTCTTTTTCAAAATTGTGGATACGCTGTGTTGCGGAGTTTGGATCTGTCCACCGGCATGCAGTACCCGCGGAAGCCTGCAGAGGGCGTGAGATTCCCTGGAGTCGGAGTTAGGTAGTTGTGAACTGCCTAAGGTGGGTGCTGGCAATCCAACTCGCTTGTAGGTGGCTTCGCTCAGATGTGTGTGTGTGTGTGTGTGCGCGCGCGTGCGTTTTTGCTGTGGCTCAGCTCTTCTTTCTAAGCTCCGAAAGACCATGATTGCATTAATTACTTTTATGTAACTGTGACGCGATCTGCCTGACAGAGGCGACCCATGGGAGGAAGGATTCATTTGGGGCTCATTGCTTTCGAGGGTCGCAGTCTACCGCAGCGTGGGAAGGCGTGGGAATGTGGGCTCGTTGCTAGCGATGGGGACCTGTGATGTCAGCTGTCCACTGTCGTAGACCAGGAAGTTGAGAGCGTGCCTGGGATCAGAGGTCAGGCTACGGTCGTCAAAGCCCCTCTCCTAGTGGTAATCTCCCTCTTGGAAGGCTTGACCTTCCTCCTAGACTCTGCCCTCCACGGTCTCCACGATAGCGCCAACAGCTGGTGGGTCGGCAAGGGTTCAAAACACAAGTCTGCAGGAAACTGCAGATTCGCACTGTTGTCGAGGCTTACTTTTCATAGCGTGCCCAATAAAATCCCCTGGGAGCGACCCTCCTTTGCAAAGGACAGTGGGACAGATACTGGACTGGGTTAGCAAGACCCAGAGTCCTTTTTTCACACACTAGGGTCCTCGGACAGGAGCTGGGGTCTGTAGGGAAGTGGGGGATTTAGGGAGGTAGGAAGACAGCTTTAGAGACAATGCTGAGGCTGGGTGTGGTGGCTCACACCTTTAGTCCCAGCGCACAGGAGGCAGGGGATGGATTTCTATGACTTTGAGGCCAATCTGGTCTACATGGGAAGTTCTAGGCCATCAGGACTGAATATCGAGTCTTTGTCTCAAAACAAACAAAAGAGACACTCGGAGTCATTTGGTCCTCAGAAAGAAGTGGCTGAAAAACACTGTGTGTACACGCATGTGCGCACGTGTGTGTGTGTGTGTGTGTGCGCGTGTGTGTGCGGGTTCCTGGAAACGGAGTACATTACACACTCCTTACACATGTTATTGTTTTACCACCGAGTTACGTCTTCTGCTAATCTTTTAGGGGGTGGCTAAGGGAAAGCCTTGCTGTTGTGTGTGTAGTCCAGGTTAATCTAGAACTCACGATGTAGCCCAGGCTGACCTCAAATTCACAATCATTCCTACTGGCATGCGCCATTATGCCTACTTCCTAAAATACGATTTTCAAAATTTACTCTTTTCTTTTCTTTTTGAGAGAGGGTCTTTTTGAGAGAGAGTGTAGCTCCAGCTGGTCTGGATCTCACTATACATATGTGGCTGGACTTGAGCCTGCAGTGATGACCAACCTGGCTCTGCCTCCTGATCGTGTGCCATTGTGTCTACCTCTGGGGGGGGGACCATATAAAAATTCTAAGAATAAAGCTACCACTTCTTAGGGTTGGGCACGTAAGCTGTTTCACTCCCCCAGTTCTTTTAGTATGGGGCGTGGAGATAATACTGGCTCACTTCTTAAGGCCGGCTGGGTCATCCAATGAATTTATTAAGCATGCCAAGATGTATCTGGTACCCAGGAAGCACCCTGCAGATGCTGAGTTTTGTTGGCATTGATGGGAGGAGCCTGGCATGACAGAGCCTGAACCCGAGCCAGGGTTGACGGAGTCCCAAGACGAGCAAGAGGAGGAGCTCAGAACGTGTAGGTAAGTCTACCATTGAGATCTAAAATCAACATCTAAAATGTGTAACAACAAAAGACAAGTCACATTGTAGACATTGTGTGTTATGATGTGTGCAGGTGTGCATGTGTGTGCACAGTCAGATCATCCATGTGGTCACATGTGAAGGCCTGAGGATGATGTGTTTTTCTCAGTAACTTCTCCAACTTAAAGTAATCTAATTATTTATTATTATTTATTGTTATTATTAATTATTTATTTATTAATTCTTTGAGAATTTCATATATTATACCTTGATATTTATCCCCCTGTTCCTTACCCTGAATCCTCCCAAATATACCACAACTTAGCTCCCCAGAAACTTTATGTCTTTGGGGGGGATTGAAGATAGGGTTTTTCTTTGTATCCCTGGCTGTCCCGGAACTCTGCTTGTAGATCAGGTTGACCTCGAACTCACAGAAATTCACCTGCCTCTGCTTCCCAAGCGCTGCGATTAAAGGTGTGCACCACCACCACCCAACTATGTGTTTTTTTTGTTGTTGTTGTTGTTGTTTTCTTTTTAAAATAAGCCATTGAGTCCAACTTGTGCTGCTGGGGGGGGGCATCCCCTGGAACATGGTCAACCTACAGGAACCACACCCCTGAAGAAAACTCCGTCTTCCTGGAGCCATCAATTGTCCTTGACTCCTCAGATGGTGTTGGGGGCTCATGGGTCCTCTCTCCCAGGGTGGGATGTTAACCGACTTGATCTTGCGTAGACAACCACGGCTGCCGAGTTCATAATTGCTGCGGTCCTGACATTTGGAGGAGACACGTAATCCTCTCCCCACAGGCCCCACCCCCTGAGTACCATTATGTGGGGAATGAGACCCCAATGCGTGTTGTGGTGCTCACGCACCATGTTCAAACCGTACAGCCCTGACTCCTCCCTGTCATCTCCGTCACTCCCGAGCCCTCAGACGCAGCACATAGGAGGATCACCTAAGAAACACTAAACTGAGACCTAGTCCAGGAGCATCTCAGGAGCCCATGAGTTGGGTTGGTGGATAAAGCGCTTGCTGAACAAGCTTGGGAACCGGAGTTTGGGTTCCCGGGACTTACATAAAAAGTTGGAGGTGACCACACACGTGTGTTAGCCCAGTGTTGGGGCAGGGTGGAGTCGATTGGATCCTGAGGGTTTGCTGGACAGCTCACCTAGCTAAAACAAACAAACAAACAAACAACAACAACGAAAAAAGGCCATCTCCCAGCTCACGAGGAACTAAGTCTCACAAATAAGGGTCTAGTCACCTTTCCAAGGTCAGGGGCCATTGTAGAAGAGGGAGCAGAAAGATTGTGAGTGCCGGCAGTTGGGGAGGACCGGAGCAAACGATTGTGAGCTTCTAGCAAACATAGGGAGGTAAAACCAACGACAAGAGCAACGAGACATCCCACCCTGGGGGTTTGGCTGTATTAGCAGCATAGTTGGGGTTCTCAGGAGAGGGGCTTTTAGGCTCACCCAAGCTTCTTGGGCTAACACCGCACTTGATGGGCAGACCCATCCCGCTAGCTGGAGTTCTTACTGGCTGATGCAGTGGTCATCAACAAGCAAGGGCTCATTGGTTGGGAGAGTACGCTGCTCTTGGCAGAGGGACCTGAGTTCGAGTCCCAGCACCTACACCAGGCGGTTCCCAACTACCCACAGCTCACAACCGTATTCAAGGCTGTGCTACACAGGGATTTCCAGGCCAGGAAATGAGCCCCTGTTTAAAAACAAACAAACAAATAAAACTAAAATCATTTAAAGAAGAGCATTAGAGGACAATGAAAAAGCCCATGGAAAACCTTTGCAGCCAGGCCAGAGACAGGACCTCCCCGCCACGGGGCAGAGACAAACCTATCAGGAGACCTTTGCGTGTGTGTGTGTGTGTGTGTGTGTGTGTGTGTGTGTGTGTGTAACCAGGAGTATTCGCCGGCTGAAGAAGAGGACAGCAGACAGACGCTCCCTGGAAGGGGCGATGGGCAGGGTAGGAGGGGAGCTAAGTCTGAGGAGGCGTCCGAAAGGCCTGGAGGAGACTGCTAAGTGGTCCCCTAAGTTGTCCCTTTCAGGATAGGGCCCACACAGGGGAGCAGCTTTTGGGGATGAAAATTAAATGGAGCAGACCGGAGACAATGACGAGTCAGCCGGGTGGCGGTGCTGAGGGGACAGAGCCATGAAGTCCCAAGACGCAAACAGCCATGTTTCTGAACGCTGTAAAACCCAGAGAGGCAGGAGTGCGGTGAAATTAGAAAAACTACCTCGAGGCCCTCTTCCTTTTAATTTTTTAGGAAAATTCATTTTACACAAAAATGAGCAAGCAATTGAGGTCAAACCTCATACCTAGTTATTATTTGTAAGACAAGATTAAAGAGTAGAATTACACCCTGTTATACAATGAGAACACACATAGCACATGACCACAGAGCTAATCAAAACGGGAAAGCTTCTTCCTCCACCTAAGATAAAAGACACTCAGAAACTTACCCGGGTCATGAAAGAACGTGAGTCGGAATTGGAAAGGCTGGCAGACCTGAGGAAACATTAGCAGGAAAGTTTAGAAATGAAAACTAAAACAGGCGGTATGTAAGTCAAACGAGAAGGTAGAGAAAAAGTAGAGAAGAATGGTTAAAAATACCGATGGACAAAGAGACGGTGATGCTCACAGCCAGGAGATAAGTGTTGAACACGGGCAAGGAAGCAGCATGTGAGAAATGAGAGTCCAGCCAGCACGGTGGCTCTGTGGGTAAAGGTACTTGCAGCCAAGCCTGAGGACCTGAGTTCAAATCCCCAAACCAACAAGACAGAAAGTGACACATACACACTGTGGCATAGGCCTGTGTGCATGCATGATTAGACACACAGTAAGTAAACTATATATATATATATGTGTGTATATATACATACACATACATACATATACATAATGAAGAAAAGAGAAGAGAATCTGCCAAGGGAAAAAGTGAGGTAAGGACAGATGGTAATAATAACAGTAATTGTGTTTTTTTTTTAGAAAGCACTCCTAAAGCTAAAACGGTTTACCAGGACCTGAGAATACCAGTCCAGTCCAGAGAGCACACATGAAGATGCATTGTAGTTAATTAACAGGATTTGAAAGAAAAAAAAAACCACCACCAACAATATTCCTTTGGGTGTCTAACAAGACCCAGCGACTTACGGGAGAAAGTTAATTATTGTTGTGTGTGTGTATGTGTGTGTGTGTGTGTGTGGTTTTTAGCATCACTACTTTACGCCAGAGGAACATGAAATAATTTGATTAAAACATTCAGGCAGGGGGCCAGAGAGAAGGCTCACGAGTTAAGAGCACTGTCTGCTCCTGCAGAGGTCCTACGTTGGATTCCCAGCACCCACACGGTGGCGGATACCCACAGTCACTCTAGTTCCAGGGGATCTGATGCCCCCTTCTGGCCTCTGCAGCCTCGGGCAGACACAGACAGTGGCACAAACATAAGACAGACAAACACCCATAGGGAAATCAACACAATCTTAAAAAGAAAAAGATAGTCTTGAGAAAAATAGTAAGCCAAAGAATTTTTTTAATCTAGAAAATAAACTCTCGAGCATAAAGGTTGCTATCAATTCCAATAATCCAGAAAACAACGCTTCCATGACCCTTTTGTGAGGAGTCTGTTAGAGAAGCATTGTTCTCTGCTTCCGGGACCAAACTCTGGTCGTCGGGCTTGGTGGCAGGTGCCCCACCCGCCTCAAAAGCCCATACGTGTATTTCTTAAACCTTGGTGGTAGTGGTAAGGTTCTGGAGTTTTGCTTTTTAAATGATAGCATTTGCTTCACACTAAGGAAGTTAAGAAAATGTAGGAAAGTAGCAGAGATCAAGTGACTTAAAAACTGTACATGGGGCTTTCACGCTGTGTGGCGGACTTGTTCCGCCAGGCCTGCGAGGTTACAGACTCAGCCTCAGTGTTCACAGCATCATTTCTCAACCGCGCTGGGGGCCTGCTCGCTTTGCCTTCTGCCTCCTGGAACTGACAAACGCCATGAGGCAAGCCACTGCAGGGGTGGATGCAGGGGTAGAACGGTTTGTTTTTGGCTCACAGGGCCAGTCCACGGTTGGCTAGTGGGTTTACTCCTGGACCAGAGACGAGGCTGAAGACGGCGGAGGAGCAAAGCCATCGCCTAACGGCGGCCAGGAAAGGGGTGTGGGGTGGGGGACGACAGGCAGGCAGGCAGGCAGACAGACAGACAGACAGACAGACAGACAGGCAGGCAGGCAGGCAGGCAGACAGACAGACAGACAGACAGGCAGGCAGACAGACAGGCAGGCAGACAGGCAGGCAGGCAGACAGACAGGCAGGCAAGCAGGCAGACAGACAGACAGGTAGGCAGGCAGACAGACAGGCAGACAGGCAGGCAGACAGACAGGCAGACAGGCAGGCAGACAGACAGACAGGCAGGCAGGCAGGCAGACAGGCAGGCAGACAGGCAGACAGACAGGCAGGCAGGTAGGCAGGCAGACAGACAGACAGACAGGCAGGCAGGCAGGCAGACAGACAGGCAGGCAGACAGGCAGACAGACAGACAGACAGACAGGCAGGCAGGCAGACAGACAGACAGGCAGGCAGGCAGGCAGGCAGGTAGGCAGACAGACAGACAGACAGACAGACAGGCAGGCAGGCAGGTAGGCAGACAGACAGACAGACAGACAGACAGACAGACAGACAGGCAGGTAGGCAGACAGGCAGACAGACAGGCAGGCAGGTAGGCAGACAGACAGACAGACAGACAGGTAGGCAGACTTTGGATAAGATACACCTCCCGTGGGCGGGTCTCCAGGAACGTCTGTCTCCTCGCTGTCCATCCACCAACGGGTGTGCCTGCTGATGAGGCCACCATCTCTGAGCACCGCTGCACCGGTTGCACCGGGCTTTTGGGGGGGGACGCCGGATCCACACAGTGACGCCCCTCTGTCCCTCTCCACGGCTGGCCCGCAGCACTGCACCTGCTGGGGTAGCGGCGGCGGGGGTGCTAGCGTCCAGAGGCGCGCGGGTTTTATTTGGATGCTTTCATTGCTTTCTGTTAAGACGATAAAACGCTTTGGGGTGGGGGTGGTGGGAAGGTGGGGGGGGTGGGGGGGTTGGGGGTGGGGAGGTGGGGGGGTGGTATTTGCATTTCACATCTGGGTCACGGTCCATCAGTGAGGACAGAAGTCGGACAGGAGCCCCCGAAGCAGAACTACAAACCATGGAGGAACGCTGCGCTCCGGCTCATGCTTAGCTAGCTCTCCCGTACAGCCCAGTACCACCTGCCTAAGGATGGTGCTGCCCACGGTAGGCCGGGCCCCTCCTTCATCCGCTGACAAGCTTTGCCTTTATTTAACGACACATGTCTTTCGAGGTAGCTCGTGCAGGCCTGGGGAGAGCACTTCCGAGCGTGTGCGGGGTGGGGGGGGGCACTTGTGTTTAATTCCTGATAGCGGGCATTTGAATTCCTCTGTGTTAACAGCCCTGGCTGTCCTGGAACTCGCTCTGTAGACCAGGCTGGCCTCGAACTCACAGATATCTGCCTGCCTCTGCCTCACAAGTGCTGGGATTAAAGGTGTGCGCCACCACTGCCTGTGGAGGTGTGAGTATATTAACTTAGTTTTTCTATGGATACAAAATAGAGAGGTTTAGTGAAATTCCTGGTAGGCTATTCGAATGGCTTTATGGCCATATTACCTACTTATTTTCAATCAATTAATTATTATCAATTATTAATTCATTGTTTTATCTAAAATGTTTGTTTTATTATTTGCTCCTGTGTGTGTCTGTGTCTGTGTCGAGGGATGTATACAAAAGGGTGCAGGTGCCCACCCAGGACAGAAGAGCGTGTCAGATTCCCCAGGGGCTGGAGTTGCAGGTGGCTGTACAGGGTGGCCTACCAAGGGTGTTGGGAACCTAACAACTGCACCTCCCAACAGCCGAGCCATCTCTCTCACCCTATCTTTAATTAATTAATTATTAATTAATTATTTATTTATTCATTTAAAAAAATACCGTCTTAAGGAAGAGGTTTTCTGGCCTGGAGAGGTGGCTCGGTGGCCGAGAATCGCTGCCCTTCCACAGATCCTGAGTTCGGTTCCAGCGCTTACTTCAGACGGCTCATAACCGTCTGTGACGCCAGCTTCAGGGCATCCCACACCCTCTTCTGGCCTCCAGCGGGAACCACACACAAAGGCACCCCCGCAAACCCTGGCAGGCAAAGTAAAACCAAGACCAAGATAAAAACCAACTTTTAAAAACAGGTTTTATGTGAAATTTTAAATTCCAGAGTTTTTTCCCCCCTCCCTCGCCTCTTTTGGCAGAAGTCCTTGAAAGGAAGTGCATAGTTCTGAATTATGGCAATTAAAGATATGCCCTGGATGGTTGGTTCTCCCACGCAAATCTCTTACAAACAAAAAAACAAACAAACAACAACACAAGATTTTGGCAGCAAGCAAGTCAATTAAGGCTGATTCTTTTTTTCTTTCCCTTCCAAGAACCACATAAACGTTGTAAAAAGCGCCACATATTTGAGCCGTCTTAGCAGTTTTCCATCTGCTTTTGTTGTCTCAAGAAAGAAAGACGGTTTCCGGGGCAGGTCTGGGAGTTGTGGGTGACATTCAGGTCATCCCAGGGCTTCCGATGAGGGTCCCGCCTTGGCCCCGGAGTTTGGGTCGGGATCCGCCCTTCCCTGGGTTGGTGGTTTTTTCCTTTCTTTTGGCTGGACGAAGGAAACCCCGTGCATGCTGGGCGGAGCATCCTAGTGGGCGCCCCTCTAGATGCGTTTTCCACAGGCACCCATGTCTGCTTGGGCATAAACAGGCTGTCGCTGAATGCACAGCCAGCCAGGAGATTCTGTAAATTGAATCTTCCATCTTCTGCTAATATGGCTTTTGGCAATAAAGCCATTATCTCAAAGCGCCCACCCGTAAAAGGCATCTTGAGCCCCCCGCCCCCCACCCCCCTTTTTTTCTTCTGTTGCGGGCTCAGCGGGGAGTTTATTGCTTCTTAGAACTCTTGACTGCTCAATGCTAGAGGAGACAGGTCACCCTGCCATAAGTGGATAGACAGCCTCTGAGGTGCCCCTTGCTGCCATTCAGGGTGACTGGCTGACTTCTTTTTTTTTTTTTTGGTGGTAGAGCCTAAGACTTCATGAGAGAGACAGACTCCTCACGGTGTCTGAGTCGCTTTGGTGAAGATCAGTTAGTCCAACCAATGTGACCTGGAACCATAAACAAGTTTAGATGGGCATAAAGCAGTTAGGAAGGGAAGGTTCCGGGAGAAGCGATTTGCAGGCGGAGGCTTTGTGCCTCTAAGTCCAGTGCTCAGGAGCCGCGAGGCAGGAGGAAACTGAGCTCCAGGGAAGTCTAGGCTACAGTGTGAGGACCCTGCACTCACGTGCAAAGCCTCTTCCCACAGGTGTGTGTCTAAGATATTTTGGCGTGGTTGTGACGGAACACCTGAGGGGAACAGCTTAATGCAGGAATGGTGTATTTCAGCTCATGGTTTCAGTCCGCTGTGGCAGAGTTCACGGGTGGCAGCGTGGGAGGGTCGCTCCCCCACCGTGGTGGGTTAGGAAGCAGATGGTAAGCCACAGCAGAAACAGGTCTAGTCTTCAGAGGCAAAGGCCGCCAGCGGGGCCAGCAACACGATGAACACGAGTCTGTCGGGGACAACTCACCTTCCATCCACGGCCATGCAGTCAGTCTTTATACTGAAACTCTAGTTTCTAACTCTTGGGGTTTTATATTTGGTATTTTGAAAATCAGAGTGTTTATTTTTAATCATGATATAGCTATGCAAATTTGTGTGTGTGTGTGTGTGTGTGTGTGTGTGTGTGAGAGAGAGAGAGAGAGAGAGAGAGAGAGAGAGAGAGAGAGAGAGAGAGAGAGATGGGGGGTAGAGGTAGCTGACTGTAGCAGAGGTAGATCTGGAACTCACTGTACAGCTCAGAACCAGCCCCGCACTGTACAGCTCAGACCCAGCCCCACGGGGTCTCTGTGAGTTGCCGGTCAGCCTACAAGTGCAATTTGTTTTCCAGTCCGAGTGCTTCCTGTTTTCTAGTCCTGGCTTATTGCCCTGGCCTTGACCCTCTGACATCAACATTCAGCAGAAGGAAAACACACTCTCTTCTACCTGGGGTTTTTCCAATGTGCTGTAAACCTGTATATAAAACTCCTCCCTCCTACAAGGGAGAGACCTCTTAGCACTTGCAATGAAGACATACACACACACTCTCCTGGCAATAAAGGCAGCACATGCATTCTCTTAGTACAAACAGTTGGACGTCTGCCTCTCTTTTCCTGATACCTTGGAGTTGCTTGTGGCGCGGGTGCCGCATCAGATTCTCAGCAATTCTCCTGTGTTGGTCTCCCAAACCCTAGGATGGCAGGTATGTTACACCATGAGGGAGTTGCAGGACAGGCTCCAAAACTACACAGAGAAACCCTATCCCGAAAAAACAAAAACAAAAAAATAGAAAGCAGAGATAAGTAAGGGAGGCTGGAGAGATGGCTCCTGGGCTAAAAACACTGGCTGCTTTTGCAGAGGACCTGGGTTCTGTTCCCAGGATCCACATGATGGCTCACAACCAACTCCAGTTGTAGGGGAATCAGATGCCCTCTTCTGGCCTCCGCAGGTACTGCATACACATAAGTTTTTTTTAAAACCCTTTTTTGAAAAAAAGACTCTTGGTTTTTCCTTATTATTTTGAAATACAGCTTTTCTCTGGTCCTCGGTGATACACACAAATGGACAAGACATCCAGATTTTCCTTTACACAGTTGAAGGTGCTTTTATTGTTTTTTAACTATAATGAGAAAAAAATGAATATTACCTTTATGCCTCAATAGTCTTTTAGATTTGATAAGGTAATGTCTTCCCTGCTTTCTTTGAAAATAATTATTGCATTATCTCTGTTCTGTTTGTGTTTTGAGTGAGGGCCTCTCTATAGTCCAGGACAGTCTCTAATTCCTGATCTCCTGTCCAGCCTCCGGAGTGCTGGGATCTCAGTTGTGCATGACGCCTGCCTCCTGGAGTTTCTGTGTCCCCTCATCGCTAGAGATTTTTGTAAAATATCCCTAGGATTATGACAGCTTTGCCAAGTAAAAATACCTATTCTGATTTTTAGACTAACAGCTAGCGTCAATAGTTGACTTGAAATTATTTTCATCCAGCTGGGCATTGGTGGTGCAGTTCAATCCCAACACTCGGGAGGCAGAGGCAGGAGGATCTCTGACGGGGAAGTTCTTCTGTCCATGTGTTTGTCTTATTGGTTGATGAATAAAACACTGCTGGCCGCCAATAGGGCAGCAAGAGAGGTGGGACTAGCGATGAGGAGGATTCTGGGAAACTTAGGCAGAGAGGAGTCGTCATGTGACCCCAGGAAGTGACATAGCTGGACAGAATTGGAATGTAAGCAGGGACAAACAGGAAATCCCTCTCTTCTCTGCATAGACACAGCAGGCAAAGGAATTGCAAGCCTGGCATTCCTGGTAAGACAAGACCACGTGGAAATACATGGATTATTAGAAAATGGGTTAATAATTAAGACAGAGAGTGCCAATAAGATGCCCTAGATAATTGGCCAACAGATTCTTAATTAATATAGCGACTGTGAGTTTCTTTGGGACCTAGCTGGGCCAAGAAACACTCATGCTACATAATGGCGCCCAACACGGGGCATGAGCCCACCACCCTGAGATTAAGAGTCTCAAGCTCTACTGACTGAGCTGTCTAGGCCAAGAAATAGTCATGTTACAGATCTCTGTGAGTTCGAGGCCAGCCTGGTCCGCGGAGTGAGCCCCAGGACAGCCAAGGCTACAACAGAGACACCCTGCCTCAAAAAAAACCAGAAAAAACAAAACCAGAATATTTTCATCTTTCCTTTTGTGATTTTAAGACTGTCTCATCATGTACAGATTTTTAACTTCATGTCCCCCTCAAAGAGGAAGAGAAAGACAGGCTTCAGGGCTAATTTTACCCACAGGGATACTGCCCTAGTTTTTTGTTTTGTTTAGATTTTTAAGTTTTATTTTAGGTGTATTAGTGTCTTACTGCATGTCTGTATGTGCACTGTGTGTGTGCAGTTCCTGAAGAGGGCAGAAGAGGGCGTCAGGTCCCGGACGTAGAGTTTCAGATGGTTGTGAGCCGCCCGCGTGGATGCTGAGACACGAACCCGAGTCTTCCGCGAGAGCAACAAGTGCTCTTAAACGTGGACCCGCCCCTCCAGCCCGGGCTGCTTCTCACCTCCCTCTTTTATTAGCAAAGCTGACGGGAGACGCCAAGTGTCGCCTGTTGCCAATTTCACTTCTTTAATTAAAACAGAAACTTACCAGGCAACAGCGCCATGGGTGAAGAAGTTCTTTAAAAAAATCATCAGGCCGAGGAAGCGGGTTTAAAATTAAAACTGCTGGCGTGCTGGTGACTCTGCGGCTCGGCATCAGGAGCGCGACGCTCCAGTTAATGGGAAAGGGAGACGGCTGCCTTAACGTCTCCGAGTTTTACCTTTTAACAGTACTATGAGACCGTTAAGAGGCGTGACTGCAGAGGAGCCTGATGAGAGCCGAGCTGCCAGAGTCCGGAAGATTAAAGCGTCAGACTCAAAGGGCTGTGTATTCCGCCTCTTAAATGAGGTCAGGCAAGGAGCCCTGCTTCCCTTCCTCTGAGCGCCTCAAGTTGGAGAGCGTGGGCGTGGGGGGGGAGCAGTTCATTCTAGGATGCGCTGAACCCTATGATAAAAAAAAGACCCCAAGGAACCCCCGGTTTGTGGTCTTTGAGCCAGTAGGATGGCTTTAGGGGTTACATTTTTTTTTCTGCCTGAGAAGCAAGGTACCCCCATCCCTCCGTCCAGTCCCTCCCTCTGTCCCTTCCCCCACCTCTCCCTGTTTTGCTTCTAACTTTTTCCCTTTCTCCTCTCTTCCCCTCCCTTCCCCTCCTCTTCTGAGTATCTTTGCCGCCGTCGCCCCCCCCATCTAAAGGTTCTTCCAAAATGCTTTTTGCAAACTTTGCTGCCTATTTCTGAAGAGCGGTGTCTGTACCCACTGGCATTAGTGTGTGTGTGTGTGTGTGTGTATGTGTGTGTGTATGTATGTGTGTGCGTGTGTGTGTGTATGTATGTGTGTGTGTGCGTGTGTGTGTATGTGTGTGTGTATGTATGTGTGTGTATGTGTGTGTATGTGTGTGTGTATGTGTGTGTGTATGTGTGTGTATGTGTGTGTATGTGTGTGTATGTATGTGTGTATATGTGTGTGTGTGCGTGTGTATGTGTGTGTATGTGTGTGTATGTGTGCGTATGTATGTGTGTATGTGTGTGTATGTGTGTATGTATGTGTGTGTGTATGTGTGTGTGTATGTGTGTATGTGTGTATGTATGTGTGTGTGTATGTGTGTGTATGTGTGTGTGTGTGTATGTGTGTGTGTATGTGTGTGTATGTGTGTGTATGTGTGTGTATGTGTGTGTATGTGTGTGTGTGTGTATGTGTGTATGTGTGTGTGTATGTGTGTGTATGTGTGTGTATGTGTGTGTATGTGTGTGTGTATGTATGTGTGTATGTGTGTGTATGTGTGTGTATGTGTGTGTGTATGTGTGTGTATGTATGTGTGCGTGTATGTATGTGTGTGTATGTGTGTATGTATGTGTATGTGTGTGTGTGTATGTGTGTGTGTATGTATGTGTGTGTATGTATGTGTGTGTGTATGTATGTGTGTGTGTGTGTGTGTGTATGTGTGCGTGTGTCTTGCTTTGTGGTTCATCCAGACGAATCCTAGCACTTTGAGGAATGATGTCCGCCCCTCCTCCTCCCCCCATAAAAAAACCACACCTTTTACCAGACCTCTCGTTTTTTTATAAGCAATGAATAAATCTTCCCAGTATCTAGGTTATTCAGAGGCGTTTCAGGCACACTGCCACAAAGACTAACATAAAAGTGTCCTGGGCTCCGGGACTTTACAGGAGAAGCATAATTAGCAAAACTCGATTCATTTCGAGAAAGTTTATCATCCTCGAATTTAAAGCAGGAGGAGGCCAGGGTCTTCATGCCGGTCAATTCCCTGTACCCTGGCACACTGCCCTCAGCAAAGGGGGCAACCGGGCGTCTCCCTGCTAAGCCCACCGCTCCCCGTTTCTGAAATCTTTGCCCAGATCTGTAGACACCGAGTCCCAAGGACACTGACACTATGGATGATTTGTCTTTCAGATGAAGCAACAGTGGCTGGCAGAGGGGACTTTTGGACGGCACCAGCCACCAGCTGGAGTGTCTGCCCAGGGCACACAGAGCCCCTTCCCGTGCTGTCCTTAGGGACTCAGAATGCTGGAGGCCACCCCTTCCCTCCTAGATCAGTGTCCCTTCTGCCATGTGACAAGGCAGGGGTGTTGGGACCCATCTGTCCTGGCCATGGAGGCAGAGGAGGGCTGACGGACGGGCGGATGAAGGATCAGGAGGCGGGGCCGCAACGATGGCCTGGGTTTCCCAGCCACCCCCTCACCCCTTGCAAGGCAGCTGCTGCAGTATCCCGCAGGGGGCTCTGATGGGGAATCTTTCCCTCTGTACCACCTCCAGGGATCTCCCTTTAGTTTTGGAGATAATCTTGCCGGGTTGCTCAAGCCAACCTGAAGTTGCAATCCTCCTGCCTCAGCTTCCCGAGCACTGTGATCACAGGAATGAAGCAGCATTTCCACCCAGACCTAGGACCACAGCATCTACAGGCAGGTTTGATGGTCCGCACCTATAATCTCAGCACCACTCAAGAGGCCGAGGCAGGGGGATCGTTGGCAGTTTGAAGTCAATAAGGGCTAAAAGCCAGAAGACCCCGCCTGAAAAACCAACAAAGAAAACTAAACAAACACCACGTGTACCGTGACGATTCCCGGGTTTAAAGAGGCGTTGCTAACATGATTTTTGGCTGACAAATCCCGCCCCTGCGCATTTGTGGGTTATAATGTGGGTGTTCTGGTGTGTCTGTGTACGACGTGGAATGATCAGCTCAAGCTGTTTAACAGTGGCATCGCTGGGCATAGTTATTGCCTCTTGGATATGTGGTAAGACGTTTGAAACGGCACTCCTGGTTATTTTGCAGCACCACACATTCATCCCCGTTGACGACGGTCACCCCGCTGTGCAGTAGACCTCGAGCCTGGCTGAAGCAGTCGTTTTATCGAGTTGTGATGCACATGATACAAACTTGACTGTTAATCATCTTAAGATGGACAATTCAGTGTCGTTTAAGTGTATTTATTGACAGTGCTGTCTTGCCACTGTCTCTAGCTATTTCCACGACGCGTTTGTTATTTCCTGCAAAGGAAACCCCGTCACCCCATTCTCTCCTCCTCAACACCCCTGCCTCCCCTCCCCCCAGTCTGCTCTCTTTCCCTCTGGATTCGTCTTTTCTGGAAATGTCATATATGAAGATTCCCAGTTGTGTGTGTGTGTGTGTGTGTGTGTGTGTGTGTGTGTGTGTGTGTGGGTTTTTTTTTTCTTTTTCGAGACAGGGTTTCTCTGTATTGTTTTGGAGGCTGTCCTGGAACTCGCTCGGTAGACCAGGCTGGCCTCGAACTCACAGAGAACCGCCCGCCTATGACTCCCGAGTGCTGGGATTAAAGGCGAGCGCACCACCAACGCTGGATCCAGCAGTTTACTTAGAGCTGCTGGCACGGATATGGGTGTTTACTAGCGCAAGTGCAACTTACCAGTGCCCGCACCACTGAAGAAGAGAACTTCTCCGGGCAACCATTGATTGCCAGTGGCGACTCGGGAATGGGTGGGGCCTTCCTTCTGAGCTCCTCCCCAGTGCTCGACACAGTAAAGGCCCAGGTATCCACGGCAGCTGTGTGTTCACCGTCACAGCCCGTAGATGACATTCGCAGCACTCCTCCCCGCCCTCCGGCCCTTAAATGTTTCCCCACTCAGGGCTGAGCGCTCAACAAACAACTACTTAGTCTGGGCCCTTTGGCCCGCTGTGAGTCTCTGCATTAGCTGTCACCTCTTGCAAAGCGGAACGTTCCCATCTGAGGCCGAGAGCAGCGGGTGGCGTGGCGGTAAACGCTCAGAAGGCAGTTGGAATATATGTGTGTGTGTGTGTGTGTTTCTTTTAGGAAGACAGCAGCAGTAGGTTCTCCCACGGGGCCTGCTACCTCCCTAGCCATAAGCGTCTGTCCCGGTGCGTAGTACCAGCCACGGGCTCCCCTCCGTCCATCTCAGCGTTCCGTGTAACCGCACGAGCTCAAACGATCAAGGGACACCTTCTGGGGCCGTGCGCCAAGAGAAGCCATTCCTTCTTTCAGTTATTGCCTTAGGAACTTTGGCCAAGGAGGAAAGTAACCACTTCGCTAGGGATTGCAGGATCCTGTCTTCTGCGCCCCCCTGTGGTTGTCTTCGAGGCTGCTCTTGGTGGGTGGCCTGTGCTGGCCGGTCTATGTCAGCTGGACACCAGCTTGGCCACCCGAGAGGAGGGAGCCTCAGCGGGCAAAACGCCTCCATGAGATCGGGCTGCAGGCAAGCCTAAGGTGCATTTTCTTTTTCTTTTTTTCGAGACAGGGTTTCTCTGCATTGTTTTGGAGGCTGTCCTGGAACTCACTCTGTAGACCAGGCTGGCCTCGAACTCACAGAGATCCGCCTGCCTCTGCCTCCCGAGCGCTGAGATTAAAGGCGTGCGCCACCAACGCCCGGCGTGCATTTTCTTAATTAATGACAGATGGGGGAGGGTGGAGCCACCCCTGGGCTGGTGGCCCTGGTTCTATAAGGAAGCAGGCTGAGCAATCGAGTGAGCAGCACCCTCCATGGCCTCTGCATCAGCTCCCGCCTCCAGGCTCCCGCCCTGCCTGAGGGATGAGCACTGGTGTGCAAGTGTGAGCCGAATGAACCCTTTCCGCCCCAAGCGGCTTTTGGTCCTGGTGCTTCATCACAGGAGTAGAGACCCGAACTAGGGAGGAGCAGTGGGGGAGAGGATGGCAGGAAATGAGTTGCTGGTTTGGCAACTCATTTTGGACGTGGGAGACTCTGCTACAGATCATCCGAAGAAGGGTCACCTATGGTACCCAGGGAGCTCTGTCATGAGGTGCTGTGGGACAGTCACGTGCCTGATGAGAGTAAGAGATGGAGGCAGCCACTGCAGCTGGGTGTGGTCACTGCAGCTGGGTGTGGTCATTGCAGCTGGGGGGTGGTCACTGCATCTGAGTGTGGTCACTGCATCTGGGTGTGGTCATTGCAGCTGGGGGGTGGTCACTGCATCTGAGTGTGGTCACTGCATCTGGGTGTGGTCACTGCCACCAGGGGCAATCACTGCATCTGGGTGTGGTCACTGCATCTGAGTGTGGTCACTGCAGCTGGGTGTGGTCACTGCAGTTAGGGGGTAGTTATTGCAGCTGGGGGTGGTCACAGTATCTGGGTGTGGTAACTGCCACCAGGGACAATCACTGCATCTGGGTGTCGACACTGCATCTGGGTGTGGTCACTGCATCTGGGTGTGGTCACTGCTGTCAGGAGCAGTCAGGCCTGGGGGATGATCACAAAGCCTCCTCCCCAGTCCGACCTCAGGCAGTTCACCCCTTTGCGAAGGTGAAACCTCCTCCCCTCTGTCCTGCTTTTCCTTTTCCATTACTGTGATAAACACGGTGACCAAAAGCAACAGGGAGGAAGGGTTATTTCAGCTCACAGGTTTCCAGTCCACCATGACGGGAAGTCAGGGCGGGAGCTCAAGGCAGGATCCTGGAGACGGGAGCTGATGCAGAGGCCATGGAGGGGGAGCTGCTCACTGGCTTGCTCCTCATGGCTTTCTCAGCCTGCTTCCTTATAGAACTCAGGGCCACCAGCCCAGGGGTGGCATCGAGGCCAGTGAGCTCTAAGGTCAGTCGTTCATAAGAAAATGTCTCACAGGCTTGCCCGTAGACCAGTCTGGTGGAGGTAACTCCTCTCCTGACGTTCCGTCTTCCCAGATGACCCCAGCTTGTTTCACGTGGACAAAACTGACCAATGACCTTTCATTACAGATCCAGGTTGGTGTCGGTGCCCACATATTGGTCATCCAGTGGCGGAATCCATCTTTGCTTCTGTGTGGGTGTGTCTGGGCTAGAACGTTCTTCATTCTGTCTGTTTAAAATAAGCTGCTAATAAATGTAAATTAGAAAAGGGGCCAGAGAGCTGGCTCAGTGGTTAACAACACTCGCTGCTCTTGCAGGGGACCTGGTTCCAGGCAACCCATGGTGGCTCACATCTGTCTGTAACTCCAGTTCCCGGGATCTGATACCTTCTTCTGGCTTCCATGGTCTCAGGTACGCCTGCGGGGCCCTCAGGTTCACACAGGCAAAACACTCGTATACATAATAAGTGCACAGATAAAGAAAGAAAGAAGTCTTTTTAAAAAAGACAGACGCAGGCAGGCTTTTTCTTTGGAAATTTGAAGTTGAACGTTCGCCTCTATACATACACCCTTTTTATTTTATTCTGTTGTAGCCCAGGCTGGCCTTAAACTTGTATGCCGCCTCCCTCCGCCTTCCAAGCACAGACACCAGCCACCCCACCTAGCTCATGTTTTCTGAGATTTATTTTTACTATTACTATTTTAAACGAGTTTTTAATCGATTATTTGGGAGTCTCACATCATGCACTGCAATCAAGCTCACCCTCCTCATCTTCCCATATCCATCCCCATCACCCTGTGACCTCCCCGGCCCCGCCCCACCCCGCCCTGCCCCACCCAGGAGAAAAAAGTCCACTTTGTGTTGGCCATATACTCATTCCCTGGAGCATGGTCAGATCCTAGCGGCCAGCACCCTGAGGGAGGACCAGTCTCCCTCCTCCTGCATCTGTAACAGAGGTCACCATCTGAGAAGAGAAGCCCAGCGACCAGAGCCCGCTCTCCCTCACCTGTGCCACCACCTGCATCACCGTCACTCTGGTGTGGGCCAGTCGGGTGCCGGGCCAGCTTTTCTGCACACAGGGACTTTAACATGGCTTCAGATGCTAGCCCAGACCAGGGGCGTCCACACGGGCTTTGGTGGTAACACAGGCTGTGGACACCAGCATGGCCTTTGGCTGTATCGGGACCTTACTCATAGCCCTTGGCATGGCCTCAGGTGGCTATACATGTCACTCACAACAGCATGGCACTCCAAGCAGGAAACCCTGAGGACATCGCCAAGGCATTAGGTGGTGGCACAGACTGCATACGCCCACAGGTTTCCTCAAGGCCCCCCAGGGCAGCAGCATGGACCACCGACATTACCATGGCCTCTGGGCGTCAAGGGCTGTTGGGACTTTTCCAAGGACAGTACACGCTCTTAACCACTGAGCCATCTCTCCAGGCCGTAACTCTTATTTTTTATATGTGTTTTCTTTTTCTCACGTGATTCTCCAGACCTGTGGAGAGTCAGCATAACAGAGCAGTGGGTGCCCAGACCGTCCTGGCTCCTGGAGCTGCCCCATTTCTGGGACACACATGTAAGGAACTGTTAGTGATTAAGGGCTGGCTTCACTGTCCATGGGTTTGGGCCCTGGAAGTTTGGCATTATGAGACTGCTTCAGATTCAAGAAGTGCCAATACACTTTGCTCATTTCTTCATGGGCATTACTGTGACCCCTGCCTTATCAGGTCCGCTGATTTTTCTGGAAAGTAGCCAGGGTGGGCTGGCCCATGCCTACAATTCCAAAATTTTGGAAGCTAAAACAGGAAGGTCAGGAGTCTGAGTCCAGCCTGGCTCGCACGGGGAGTTCTGAGTTCAGACTGTCTTAGTTAGGGTTCCTGTTGCTGTGAAGAGAACCATGACCTCAGCAACGCTTGCAAAGGCAAGCATTCGACTGAGGTGGTGGCTTACAGTTCTGAGGTTTAGTCCATTATCTTTACACCGGGGAACATGGCAGCTGGGAGTATGGTGGTGTTGGAGGAGCTGAGAGTCCTACATCTCGACTCACAGGCAACAGGAAGTGGTCTGAGACACTGGGCATGACTTGAGCATATATGAGACCTCAAAGCCCACCTCCACAGTGACACACTTCCTCCAACAAGGCCACACCTACAGCAACAAAGCCACACTTCCTAATAGTGCCACACCCTATGAGCTTCTGGAGGCCAAATACATTCAAACTACCACTGCATATGTGTGTGTGTGTTTGTATGTGTATGTGTCATTCTGTGTGTGTGTGTAAAATATATGATGGGGGAAGTCCTTCTGTGTATATATTTCACTTACTGGTTAATTAATAAAACACTGATTGGCCAGGCAGGAAGGACATAGCTGGGCAGAATCAGTATATAAGCAGAGAGGAACAGGAAATCGCTCTCTCTTCTCTGTGGAGACACTGAGAAGACTTGATGTAGACCCCAACGGAGTAAGAGGCCCAGACCTTTTCTCTAGTAAGATAAGACCACGTGGAAATACTTCGATTTGTTAGATGGGTTAATGATTAAGAATAAGAAACCTTAGTCAAAGGCCAACAGTTCCCTAATTAATATAGTGTCGGTGTGTCTCTTTGAGGCAGAGAAGGGCCAGAAAACCTGATATTATGTATGTGTGTGTGTGTATGTTTGTGTGCATATGTGTCATTCTGTGTGTGTATATGCGTGTGTGTATTTGTATTTCTATGTATGTGATTAAATGTGTGTGTGTGTTTGTCTTTCTGTGTATGTGACTACATATATATGTGTATTTGTCTTTCTGTGTGTGTGTGTGTGTGTGTGTGTGTGTGTGTGTGTGTGTGTGTGTGTGAGTGCCCCATATGAGGAGGTCAGAAGAGGTAGTCAGATCTGGAGCTGGAGTTTCAGGTGGGTGAGTCACCTGACATGGGTGCTAGATCTTCTTCTGGAAAAGCATTGAGTGCTTTTAACCACTGAGCCCTGACACTTTTTTTTTTGGACAAGGTCTTACTATGTAGCCCTGGCTGTCCTGGAGCTCTCTATGTAGATCAGGCTGGCCTTGAACTTCCAGACCTGCCTCCACCCCCCTGCCCCAAGTGCTGGAATTAACACTTGGTCCTAACACTTCTTTTCAAATTGAAAAGTTAGTAATACTGTAAGTCGCTGGGGTTGATTTGTTTTTTTAACCTACAGTAGATTTTATTTAAAACTGAATATTTAACAGTTTATGGGGTGAGCCTAAAGGCTTGAAATTGCACGTCTATGAGTTTGGGCCTCGTGTTTCGACACCTTGGGTTCTATGCTTTGCTATTTTTTAACTTACCGCAGCAGATCAGGGGGCTCTTAAGCCATCTGTTAACCTTTCTTTCTCCTTAAAAAAAGAAATCACGTTGAGTCGCCTAGGGCAGGAAGACCTACAGCCAGAACGCGGGGCACATCTGAGGAGACACAGGCAGAGCCAGAGCTGGGGCCAAGCCGGGGAGATGTGCAGGCACAGATCATTGGCTCTGACATTTCAAGGCTTGGGCCTATTAATTTTTTATGTTGCGCTACTTGTATATCGTTAATAAAAATCTGACGAAAAAACTTTTTTAGGATGTATTTGTTGCTGTGGCTTTGATCTTAATGTTTGCAAACTAATACATTAATACATGGGAAGCCTTAAGGGGGCTTTCTAAGAGAATATTTCCATACATTATGTTTTCATTTCCATGTGAGGTGGCTGAGCCTCTGTGGGGTTGGTGGCGGCGGCTGCGGCGGCAGCAGCATTAGTGTTGGGTGGGGAATATGTCTTCTTGAGAAACTCACCAGCGGCCAGGAAGCAGGGCAGTGGCATTGGGCTGAACTAGTTAGTGAAATGATCCAGGTGGACGCTTTTTTATTGACAGCCTCATGAGATAGCCCAGGTTGGCCCTGAACTCACCAAGTGTTAGAATCACAGATGCAACCCCCACCCCCACTCCCCATGTTACTTTCCAGGGGTGGGCAACTTCCTCATCAGAATTTTTATCCAGGTTCACTTCTGACATGAGTTTCCATTCCCAAATCGTTCGTTTTGAAAAGGAGGTGGGTACTGCTCATGCTCGTTTGCTATTTGAGATAAGCCGTTAGGCTATTTATTTGCGGTAGGGAAGCAAGACCACAAATCGTTGGACAATGAGGCATAGTTAGCAAAATGTCGCTCAGGAGTCAGGTACATGTTTTTCTAGCATCCAGTAAGGGGAGGCAGGAAGATGGGGGACCTGGAGGCCGGCTTGGGCTATCATCAGAGACCCTGCCTAATGGGGGTGGGTGGTGAGCCACTGTGTCCGTCTATGGAGATGAACTCAGCGGAATGGCACGTCTTTGATCCCTGCTAACTGCCCATCTCCTGGCTGTGGCATCCGTGGCAGAGCTGTGAGAAACTCTCATGTCAGGCCCATGAGCGCGTATTGCTTTGTTACTTATATATTATATATGTGCCCTCAGACACAGGACGCTGCGGCGGCAATTTAAAATAAAGAGTTCTTAAACAGCCCGCGAGATTTGAGGGTCTGAGGAGTAATTTGACGACATCTGAAGATCTGCTTCACAAAGTAGAAATGCACGTGGCATGGCGACGTTGAAAATGATCGCTAACCCAGTTTCGAACACTTTGGGGCGCCGGGCGGGCAGGCGAGCGGGCGAGCAGGCCATCGCCGGGGCTCTTTCATTTGTATGCGACTCGAAAGCCACCGTGAAGAGCCTTGAATATTTATGATATCGATCAAGGATCAGGCGACCTCCAATAGTCTCCGGCTTTCTCACCCTGGTGAAAAGCGTTTGAAATGTCTATCATTCTCCGATGTATGAGCGGTTAATTATTCGGGCGAGTGCGAGGCACCCCTTTCTTTGAAGGAGGCTGTAGGAAATCCTCCTTGCACGGAAGTGGAATTAATCCCCTGCAGTGACCGTGGGGTCAGGGAACTCACTGGTCAGAGATTCTTGGGGCAGTCTTTTACTATTTCAAAACAAATGGCGTCATCGTAAGTCTGGCCATTTTTTTAGATCCACTAGAGGGAGTCTCGAGGTACAGACTGTGTTTTTAATGAAAAGGATTTGCTTGTCATTGAGTTAGTAAATACATTCGTAGCAATGGTCTTGTCCACTGCCAGGCTGGAGTCCTCTGCTCTTTACTCTCGGGGGCTGCCCCGGATAGAAGGACCCGCTTTTTACGCCCCTGAGTTTGCCTGACTTCTTTCTCTCTTTCCTAGCGTTCTTCCTTAATTTTCTATTTCTGCCTACCATCCGGAGGCAATTTTAGTATGCAAATAAGCCTGAGCATTCAGAAACGGAAGCTTTTGAGAGTCTGGTTTAGTTTTTTTTTTCTCCCCCGTCCCTTTTTCTTTTTAAAAGAATCTGTGTTCAGTGCACTAGCTCCACGATAGGAATAAAGCCATACAACTCTCTCCCTGTGACTCCTGCCCGGTAACCTCTCGCTGGTCTCCTTCCTAAGACCCTGGGGACACTTCTGGGACAGAAGTGGGGGATGTAGTTATTGATAATACAAAGCTGCAAACTGGAACCTGCTTAATTTCCCAAAGCTTAAAGATCTTAAAGTAACTTAGACAAGTGGTTTTTTTTGTTGTTGTTGTTTTAAATGTAAGTGCCGAGAGCTTATAGCGCAGAAGCAAGACAACGACCTCCATGGTCCTCCTCAGAGTCGATGCTTCACAAAATGAAATCGCTATCGAGGCAACATTTACATCCAGTGAAACACACAGACTTTAAATCTTCAGACCAGTTGATTTTGATGACGTGGTACGGAGGCCCAGCCACCACCCTACTGGTGGCCTCTGTTACTCCAGAAAATTCCGTCATGTCTCTTCCTGTCATGTGGCTCAGACAAGCAAGATTAATTCGCTGTAGTGATGGCTTATTTTATTTGAACAGACTTAACTCACTTTATTTTTCTTGTATGAAGTCCTTTCTTTATAGGGTGGTCGCAGCTGGAGTCTAATGCTCTCACTCAGGATGGTTTTTTTTTTCCTAGTTCTGTCCATTTGCCTGCAAATTTTAGGATGTCATTGTTTCTTACCACCAAGTAGTACTCCATTGTGTAAATGTACCACATTTTCTTCAACCATTCTTCAGTTGAGGAGGAGCATGTAGGCTGTTTCCGAGATCTGGCTATTTCAAATAATGTAGCTATAAATATAGCTGAGCAAATGTCCTTGTGGTGTGAATGTGTCTCCTTTGGGTATATTATGCCCAACAATGGTATTGGAGGGTCTCGAGGTAGGTTGATCCCTAATTTTCTAAGACATCACCATACTGATTTCCACATTGAGCCTGGGTCCTCTAAAAGGAGACTCTGGTAGGAGTTTTCACAAGATGGTCAGTGAATTCCTGAAAAGGAGACGTGATGGACACGGTCTCTTTCCAGAGGTCAGGGTGGGGTGGGGCGTTAAATAGCTGTGGGTCTTGGAGATAGCATCCAAGGTGGCCTTGGCGGTTATGGCAGTGCAGCTCCTGGCTGAAACGCAGCAGCCTCAGCGCCACTCATTATCACCAGCTTCTTGGGCACGGGAGTGGGGATGATGCCAGTGCCTCTGGGGGCAGGGGTGATGCCCACCACCACAGAGCCACAGCGGCCCGCCCCCTCACATGGTGAACAGTGTGGGGCTTATCAAGCTTGTTCCCCAGTAGCCTCTCCACACAGGGACAGTGGAAAGAAAGCTTGGCCAAGATGGTGGCCCCCTCGGATGGCACCGACTAGCTCCTTGGAGCATTTAGCAGCAAGACCAACATGACCATTGTGGTCCTCAGCAGTGGCAAAAGCCTCGAACCTGGTCCGCTTGCCAACCCAAGTTAGGTTCTGCACTGGCATGGTCTTTAGAACTTTTGTCCCTCTGGGATGCTCCCAGCAAAAGGCTGGTCACCTCTGACTCCTTAATGGGCAGGGAGAACGGGTAGATCTCCAAGGACTTCATCTTCTTGTCGAATTCAGTTCTCCACGAATGTAAGGGCTCCCTTACAGAGTCTCGGCTCTCTTCCATCCATTCGTCCTTATGCCAGTGCCACGCTGTCTCAGCTACAGGATCTTTGTAATAACCTGTGAAACCAGAATGTAAAACTCTCCAGCTTGTCCCTCAAAAAAAGATTTAAAGATTTAAATTTATGTGTATGTGTGTGTGTTCATACATGCAGGTGCCACACAGGCCAGAAGAGGGCGTCAGATCCCCTGGAGCTGGAATTAGAGATGGTTGTGAGCCGCCGTGTGGGTGCTGGGAACTGAACTCAGGACCTCTGGAAGAGCAGCCAGTGCTCTCAACCTCTGAGCCGTCTTTCCAGCCGCCTTCAATTTGCTCTTAATTTTCCAGATTATTTTTTAGCTAATCCGTGTCCCTTAGATTTGTATATGAACTTTGGACCAGCTTGTCCGTTTCTGAAAAGGAAGTCACCTGGGACTTCCGTCATGCATGCACTGAGTCTTGTCTTGTCACGATACCACAGCCTCTGATGAAAGCGTTCAGATCTACCTAATAACTTTAAGAGATTCTTCTGTAGTTCTATGTTGCTAGAGCTTCTTTCCAGCCACAACCGCTTTGCCCCAGATAAACACACAAAGACTAATATTAAGTATAAAACTATTTGGCTGATGGCTGGCTTTTTGTTTGTTTGTTTGTTTTTTGGTTTTTCGAGACAGGGTTTCTCTGTGGCTTTGGAGGCTGTCCTGGAACTCGCTCTGGAGACCAGACTGGTCTCAAACTCACAGAGATCCGCCTGCCTCTGCCTCCCAGGTGCCGGGATTAAAGGCGTGCGCCACCAACGCCCGGCGATGGCTGGCTTCTTACTGGCTAGCTCTGTCTTAACTATTAGCCCATGTCTATTCATCGAAGTATTTCTACATGGCCTTATCTCACCAGAGAACTCCTGGTGCATCCTGTCTTCCCGGGCTCTACCGGTGTCTCCCTCGCGGCTTCCTCTCTCTCCTGACTCCTTCCTCTCCCAGCCCTGCCTGTCCTTCCTGCCTGGCTATTGGCCAAAACAGCGTTTTATTCGTCAGCCAATAAGAGAAGCATCTGCACAGAAGGCCGTTCCCCCATCAAGTTTATGTGTAACAGCCTGGCCTAACTGTCGGTTTCCCTCTCTGGACTTTGTCATTCTTTCTGTAGCCACGGGACTAGTGACTTTCAGGGCGGTAGCTGCATGGTACAGATTGGCCTTCAAACAACCCAGTTCTCCAGGACCGCTACCATGGTTCTCCAGGACTGCTACCAAGGTCCTGGTCACTCACGAGGTGCCCTTAGGCCAGGAATGCTTGTCACCCCGGGATGAGGGTCGTCAGGCTTGCAGTGTTAGGACTCCATGACTAAGAACGGTGATCGATTAGCGATGTCTGCCTTGGCAGACACAGGGGCGTACTAAATCAGAGCGGCTGCTTGCCGGCTGTGGACTCAGAAAGAAGCAACGTGGGTTGGCTGGCTGTATGGTCCCACCCGTCAGGCCACCAAGAGGCTGCACAGCTGAGAGCGACTTCTCTCTGGCATGGATGCAACAGAGGGAGGCTGGCGTGGCATCCGGCAGAGGACCCGATGACCAGTTGCCGCTGGCCCAGCTGGCCTGAGTGCTCATGCTCTGGGGGTCTGTAGTGTCATCAGGGTGAAGACAGCTGGCTGACCTCAGAGCGTGAAGTGCAGCTCAGAGGTGAGAAACTTCTCTCCATGGCCTCACAGAATTGGCTTCTCCGACCCTCGGATAAATGCAGAATTTTCCAGTCAAAACTGAAAAGCCAACAAGGCAGGCTCGCTTTAATCAGGTTCCAAGATAAAGGGCCCCAGTTTTAAAAGGCATGGTCCTGGAAGAAGATGACTGGGTGTGTTTCTGGAAAAACACCAAAGAAACCGCAAGCGGTTTGGCCTCCCGCCCCAGCGTGTTGCCTCATAGCTGGGTCCAACTGGCTGTGGGTGCGGCGATGCTTGGGGAATGTATTCAGGCCTCCCCTGAGGTGCTCTGCTCTCTTGGGCTTTGAATTCTTCACCATTCCCTTCTGCTTGCTGCCGCTCCTGCATCTGCCTCTGGGGTCACCGTCCTGATGGCACCGCCTCTCCCCATTCTCTTTACTCGGGTCCTGGGGGCTGGGGATCACTTCCAGGAGTTTTACCTTTGTCCGTATCCCTCTCCCCCGTGCTCTGCTTCGTCCCACAAAGCGTCACGTGACGCCATTCAGCTTCAGGAGTCTCCCTATGCGCTCTCTCTTGCCCGAGCAGTCCCAGACGTGGAATCTTTATCGTCAACAACGCTGGCCTTTTACACTCCGTGAAGATGCGATATTGGATCTCGTTAATTTCTTCCCACAATAGTTTATCGTTTTCAGAATATAAGTGTTACATTTTTTTTGGTTGATCTTATTCCTAAGTATTTTTCCTTTTAATTCCATAATGTAAATGAGGCCACTTTTTTGTTTGTTTTGTTTTGTTTCTTTCTCAAGACAGGATTTCTCTGTATTGTTTTGGAGGCTGTCCTGGAACTCGTTCTGTAGACCGGGCTGGCCTCGAACTCACAGAGATCTGCCTGACACTGCCTCCCTAGTGCTGGGATTAAAGGTGTGCACCACCAACACCAGAGGCCACTTTTTAAAAAGCTATTTATTTATTTTTATGTGCATGAGTGCCTGCATGTATGTATGTGCACCCTGTGAGTGCAGTACCCACAGAGGCCAGAAGAGGGTTCAGATTTCCCCCGGAACTGAAATTTCGATGCTTTTGAGTTGCCATGTGCTGGGGATCAAGACCAGGATCTTTGCAAGAGCAGCCAGTGCTCTGAACCCTGAGCCATCTCTCCAGTCCCCGATACCGCTTTTTAAATATCACCTCAAAATGTTCATCACTACAGTGTAGAAATACAATGGATCCATCCTGCCACTTTACAAAGTCATTTATTAGTTGCAGTCATATATGTGTGTGTGTGTGTGTGTGTGTGTGTGTGTGTGTGTGTGTGTGTTCTTCACCGGGCAGTGGTGGCTCACACCTTTAATCCTGGCACCCGGGAGGCAGAGGCAGGTGGATCTCTGAGTTCGAGGCCAGCCTGGTCTACAGAATGAGTTCCAGGATAGCCAAGGCTGTTACACAGAGAAACCTTGCCTCAAAAACAAAACAAGACAACTTGATTCTTTTTGTTTGTTTGTTTGTTTGTTTTTGTTTTTTGAGACAGGGGTTCTCTGTGGCTTTGGAGGCTGTCCTGGAACTCACTTTGTAGACTAGCCTGGTCTCGAACTCACAGAGATCCTCCTGCCTCTGCCTCCCGAGTGCTGGGATTAAAGGCGTGCACCACCACCTGGCTCAACAATTTGATTCTTAAGGATGTTTTCATAGAGCATTCTGGTATCTGAGAACTAAGGAAGATTAAATTTTCCTTGCCAGTCTCTGTGCGTTTTCTTTCTTTTTCTCATCTAATTTCTCTGGCTAGACTTCATGTATTGGAGCTGGGGAGATGACTCATTGGTAAAAAGTGTGTATTGCACCTGCAGAAGACCTGCATTCAGTTCCTAGCATCAACACTGGGCAACTCATAATGGCTTGCCTGTAAACCCAGCCTCTGGGACTCGAATGCCCTCTTCTGGCCTTCATGAGCACTGCACCCATACCTGACACATACATACAATTAAAAATTAAAAATTAAAAAAAAATAGCTCCAGTACTATGCTTCCTATATTTGCCTGGATCTTGGTATGAAGAGGAGATATTGTCCCTGTCCTGTGGTACTCACAGAAAACGTTCTAAGGAAGTTGTCTTGCCTTTAGTTACATGAAAAACTGAACAATTCATGATGAAATGACTAGAATCACTCAGTCACCTTTTCCGCATTGCCGTTAGGCCAGATCTTTCCTGTGTAAATTCATTTTCTACCTTTGTTTGTGTTCTCCTTTTTTACTTGGTGAAAGAAGAAGCAGGTGCCCATCTTGTCTTGCTAGAACCTTTCAGGCCCCAAGCCTCCCTTACTTAGAATTCATTCCACCATCCTTTCAAGGTCACACACCTCTAACAACCTGCTCTGGTTTCACAATATTTTGCTAAAACCTGACTTGTATGTTCCATGATAAATAAATGACCCAGATACTGGTATTGGCATTCGAGCTTCAAGCTGAAGATCAGAAAAGCAAAGCAGCCAGCCACTAGCTTTTTCTATCTCAGCTCAGACCAAAGGGGCGATCCTCAAACTGCTCCCCACTTCACTGCTCCTCAGATTCACTCAGACTGCGATGCTCTCTGCAACGTGACCAGAGACTAATTCTCTACTGAATGCCTCTGCCTTTTATACCTCTCAAGTCCTGGGATTAAAGGTGTGAGCTTTGATCCACTCTTCAGTAGGCCAGGGTGGTCTGCCTTTCTCCTGAGTCCTGGGATTAAAGGTGTGTACCACCACCACCTGGCTTCTAGCTAACTACTGTGTCTGCCTTTGCTTTCTGTACCCTCAGGCGAGCTTTAATAAATCACCACTGAGCTGCTATTAGTTTTCCCTCGAGTTCTTAGTTGCCTTTTTTTTTTCTTTTTGCTGTGCATTCTGTGAAGTTCTCAGATATTCAGAATAGGAAAACAGTCATACTTTTGGGGGCTGGGTGAGGCAGAGTCTATCCACGTAGCCCTGGCTTTTCCAGAACTTACTATGTAGACCAGGCTGGCTTGGAGCTCACGGAGACCCGCCTGCCTCGGCCTCCAGAATGCTTGAGTTAAAGGTGTGCACCATGCCTGGCTACAGTCCGACTTTCTATGGAACCCCCTTTGGTAACCTGCAATCTTTCTGCTTTGTCCAGGGCTGGTGGCTCCTCTGTGTACCGGCCAGCTAACATTCTGGAGCCTTTCTCCTCTCTGAGTCCCCCATCATCCTACACATCACCTAGCACCCTGTAACAATGCAGGGCTGTCATCGTTCTTTAGCTTTTGTCTACTTGATACAAGCCGAGACGTACCTCAGACTCTCAACGGAGAAACTGCCTCCATCAGACTGGCCTGGGAACAGACCTACGGGCATTTTCTTAATTCTTAATTGATGAAGGAAGACCCAGTCCACTGTGGGAGGTGCCAGCCCGGGGCTGGTGTTATCACAAATGAAGGGAGCTGAGCCAACCAGAGGAAGGGAGCTGAGCCAACCAGAGGAAGTGTTTTCTTCATAGTCTGCTCCAGGTCCTGCCTCGACTTCACCAGATGACGGGTGGTAACCGGCAAGCCACGCAAGCCCTTTCCTGCCCCTCGGCTGCTTTTGGGGCAGTATTTTACCACAACAACAGAAAAGCAAACTAGAAAAGAGCTTCATCTTCAGGTAACTCCCACACGGTGGACCAAGGGAGTGAAATGTTATGGGATAACCTTTTTGTACACTGTGAAAAATGTGTCTTTGCCAAGGAGCCTTCTGATTGGTTCGATAAAAGGCTAAATGGCTAACAGCCAGGCAGGAAGAGGTTAGGCAGGGGAGCCAAACTGAGAGGACACCGGGAAGAAGAAGGCAGAGGACGGGGAGTCAGCAGCCAGAGACCAGCATGCTGTGCCATGTGGTGGAGTGTAGACAAGAAGTAAGGGGTTAATTTAAGATGTAAGAGCTAGTCAGTAGCAAGCCTAAGCTACCTGCTGAGCATTTATAATTAGTAATATGTTTCTGCACATTCACTAAGGAGCTGGCAGTCTCTGCAAAAAACACAACACAACAAAACCAAAAACAACAGAAACAAACCACCTAAAGTGAAACTTTTTGAATGTTTGCAAATATGCTTCTGTTTTGTGCTGTGGTTTGAAGATGGTTTGCCCACCCGCAGGCCCCCCCACTCCTGTCCCCCCTCCAACAACCAAAATTCACACTATGGCTTAATTCCTCAAGGTGGCAACCTGTGCAAGGAATCTGGGTCATGGTGTAACTGCCTTGTGACAACTTAATTTATATAAATTATTTATATAAATTGGTGTTGCCTCTTGGGACCCAGTTCTGGTTGTCATCGTCCTGGATCAGCTACCCAGAGGCTTTCATAGCGCAAGTGCCCTATCCTTTCCCTTTGCCACAGGAGTGACCTCCTCAAGCATACGGTCTCGTCTGTCTCTGAGCTGTGATTTGAAGCACTCTGGGGCCCCCATCGGGAGATGTTTCATGTCCTGACCTCTTGCTTTTGTCCGTAGGTGTAAGTTAACCAAACCTCTTTTCTTTATAAGTTACCATTGGGTGTTCTGTTACAGCAACAGAAAGCACACTAAGACATTCTGTCCCAAACCTGATCGGAACTTTGGCTGGGTATAGAATTCTAGGTATAAGTTTCTAAATTTTCATCAGAAATCTCAAGGTCATACTCCATCCCCCGCCCCCCAGCTTAATATATTGATCATGAGAAACTTAATGAGTCTGATTCTTTTGTTGTTTTTATTTCATGTACATTGGTTTGCCTATGTGAGGGCATTGGATCCCTTGGAACTGGAGTTACAGACAGTTGTGAGCTACCATTTGGGTGCTGGGGATTGAACCCAGGTCCTCTAGAAGAGCAGCCAATGCTGTTAACCACTGAGCCATCTCTCCAGTCCCCCCACCCCACTTTTTTCTATTTTTGTTTCTCTCTCAGGAGTCTTTTCTGGCTAATATGAAATTTCACGGCAGTATATTTAGGTTTGACCGTTTACATTCGGGTTGTTCTGACTCTTACCTTGAGAACAGACATGAAGCCTGTCTGCCAGAGGCAGAATTGACAGTCTGCTACTGCACTTGGACTCGGGGAGGCTACGGAAAGACCGACTCTTGTCAGTACACTCCCTTGAATGAATTCTCCGCATTTCCAGCCTTGGTGCTTCATCTGCTAATGTCAAGTTCACAGTTCTGCGTCTAGGACCTTCCAGAGTTGGTTTCCTACTCTCAGCCTTCAGGCAGACAAGCATAGGGGATAATTTAGCAGCCTAGGACTCCGCTTCTTTTGGGCTGCACGCACATCCCTCTTCTACTGATGACGCGGCGGCACAGCATCCTCACCTGCATGCACTACGTGCACGCGATCACACCCCTTCTCAGCAATTCATCTAGCAACCCGTTAGCAACCGAAGACCCTACCTGCCCTGAGCAGCGATACACCTACTTTAAACAACGAGAATAAGTTCCTTCCCTTAGCAGCTGTGGCGGTTTGAGCGAGAATGCCCTCCCGCGCCCGGAAGCTCATATATTTAAATGATTGGTCCCCAGTTGGTAGACTGCAGAGAATTAGGGGGCATGGCCTTGTTGGAGGAGGCTGGTCACTAGAGGAGGGCTTTGAGGCTGCAGAAGATTCCTGCCATTCCCTCTCTCTGCCTCATACTTGTGGATCATGTGAGCTCTCTGCTGCTTCTCCAGAGCGGTGTCTGCCTGCCTGCTGCCACGCTCCCCGTGACAGTTACGAACTCTAGCCTTTTGGAACCAGGAGCCACCAAATGAAGCGCTTTCTTTTATAAGTTGCCTTGGTGGTGGTGTTTTGTCACAATAATAGTAAAAATAACTGTCTTGGTCAGGATCACTATTGCTGTGTTGAGACACTATGACCAAAAGCCACTTGGGGAGGAAAGGGTTTATTTGGCTTACGCTTTTACATTGTAGTCCATCACTGAGGGAAGTCAGGACAGGAACTCAAGCAGGCAGGAGCCTGGAGCCAGGAGCTGATGCAGAGGCCATGGAGGGTGCTGCTTACTGGCTTGCTGCTCATGGCTTACTCAGCCTGCTTTCCTATAGAACCCAGGACCACCTGTATAAGGATGGCTCCACCCACAATGGGCGGGGACCTCTTCCATCAATCACTAATTAAGAAAATGTTTTACAGTTCAAGACCAGCCTGGTCTAAAGCGTGAGTTCATGGATAGTCAGGGTTACACAGTGAAAACCTGTCTTGAAAAATGAAAAAAAAAAAAGGACAAAAAGAAAAAGAAAATGCATTACAGCTAGAACTTTCGAAGATGTCTTCTCAATCAGTGTTCCCTCCTCTCGGATTGTGTCAAGTTGACCTGAGCCTGCCTAGTGACTGAGACTGCAACCCTTTGGTAACATTGTTTCTATTTAAATACATCCTTGAACTGCCTGAGCCTGCCTAGACCGGCTTCAGGTTCCTGCTCAGTAAAGCAAACTATGTCTTCAAAGAGAACTTTTGGGGGAAACATTTCCTATTCTCCGTCTTATGCCTACACGTAATTGAGCCTGGCAATGATTAAAATCATCGCGTTATGGAAAGGGACATATGCACAGTAGAAAACAGGTTACATAATTTAATCTGTCAATCAAAATAAAGAACACCCAAGCCACGTCCCTTTAGCAACCGTCCTCCTTCTCTTAGACTCCGCAAAAGGCAGCCCCAGACAGGCAGGGCATTGAATGTCTCCACTCTTGTGGCAACTGTCAATTGTCACAGTGTATTCTCTTGCTTTCAAAAAACGTTCACTTCCTACTTTGCAACTTGTGGGTGTGATTGTGTGTATGGGGGGTGTCTTATTTCATTCCTGAGTCAGAGACCAAGAACCTAGAAAAACCTGACCCAGACCCCCAGACCCAGACCTAGAACCCCCAGACCCAGACCCCCAGACCCAGACCCCCAGACCCAGACCCCCAGACCCAGACCCCCAGACCCCCCAAACCCAGACCCCCAGACCCCCAGACCCCGACCCAGACCCCCCAGACCCAGACCCCCAGACCCAGACCCAGACCCCAGACCTAGACTCCAGACTCAGAACCAGACCCCCAGACTCAGAACCAGACCCAGACCCAGACCCCAGACTCAGACCCCAGACCTAGACCCCAGACTCAGAACCAGACCCAGATCCCCAGACCCAGACCCCAGACCCAGACCCAGACCCCAGACTCAGACCCAGACCCCAGACTCAGAACCAGACCCAGACCCAGACCCCAGACTCAGACCCAGACCCCAGACCCAGACCCCAGACTCAGAACCAGACCCAGACCCCCAGACCCAGACCCCAGACCCCAGACCCAGACCCAGACCCAGACCCAGACCCAGACCCCCGGTGACAGCGGCAGACCTTCAGCTGTGTTCAACTGTGTCCAGTCCTTCCCTTTGCTGACTCACACCTGTCCATTCTTTCAACGAAATCTCTGGCCTTCTCTGGCCGCCCAGTGACCCCTTCTGCTCTCTGTGTGCGGGATTTGGTCTTTTCTATCTCCTCTTTTTCCTGGGGTCTGAGGGGGAAAAGGGCACCTGGTGTGTCCTGCTTGCCACCCCTCCCCCATCGCTTGCCCCCCCTTCTCTCTCTCTTTCTCTCTGTCTGTCTCTCTCTTCCCTCTCTCTCTCTGTCTGTCTCTGTCTCTCTGTCTCTCTCTCTCATCTCTTTCCTTTGTTCTTTGACAATGTCATATGTGTATACAATGTATCTCGGTCCTATCAAGCTTTCCACTTTCCCAGAACACGCCCCATCAATTCCCTCCCATCTTCCTGTTCTCTCCTTGCTTTTTTTTTTATTTTGTAACTGAGTCCGGTTAGTGCTTCCTGCTAGCATGTTTGCCGGTCTTGTGGGTTTGATCTTGTGCGGGTGACCAAGGTTATGCATGGTGACTGCATGCCACACACACCTTCAGACCATCTATTAAGCTTTCCTCAATGGACCTAACTTGAGAGCGATGTTATTTCCTGAGGAGACTGGCTAATGCAGAGGCGATGTGAATCCTGACAGCCTGTCCCAGACACGAAAGACAAAGGGTCCCAGTTGGAATACTACTCCTGGGTGCAGACAGGTTGCCTTAATACTTTATCAGTGTGACGTTCATCCTGTGTGTCAACCCGAGTACAGCTGGAAGCAGCTAAAACCCAAGCAGCTGGTCACACCTGTGACAGATTTTCGTGACTGATTTCTTCCGAGTGGGAAGGAAGACCAAACCTGGGCTACCCTTCTGGTGGCAGCCCACGTTAAAGGACATAGAAGGAAGAGGCTTCTGCCTTTTGTCGGCTTGCCCTGCTCTCACGGGCGAGTTCGCCCACCCTGTGGCTGAGACATTCCTTTGCTGATATTAGAAACTGCCTCTTCAGGATTCTGATGTAGACTGAAGATTGGCAGCTCTCTAGGAATCCTCCAGGGCTCCAGCACCAGACTGGATGCTGAGACATGTAGTCTGGGCTGAACTACAGGAATCTTGGCTTTTTTTTGTTGGGAGAAAGCTATTATTGGACCACCAAGACCAAAGTCTGCAAAATTCTCTAATAAACACCCTTCATGTGCATGCATGACTGTGTGTATGCGAGTGACTGCATGATTGTGTCCGTGTGTCCGTGTGTGTGTGTGTGTGTGTGTGTGTGTGTGTGTTTGTGTGTGTCCCCATCTGTGTCCGTGTGTGTGCGTGCACGTGTGTGCACTGTGTATAGTCATTCTATCAGTCCTGTTCCTTTGGAAACGCCAACACTCTCCGCTTTGGCTTGATGTTTATTTACTAGGGAGTCTTGAAGCTCTCCTCCACTTTCCCAGTACCTGCTGGCCACAGAGGGCCTTGTAGGGTGAGGCTCCTACCCTAAAATGCTCTAACCAGTGCTGGGGTAGATGACATTTCCCGGTCTAGCCCTGAGTGTTTGTGTCCACGAAACTTTAAAATGCTAAACCACTTCTGGATGGGGGCAACTCCTTTCTGATCACTGGCCAAGTAGGAGGGGGTCTCGAAATGAGCAGAGGAAAGCGACACTTTGGATTATTTTTCTTACAGCCACAGGTTCTTGGGCACACCCGTCTCTTCCCCCAGACTGATGTCCCTACAGGCAGGATCTGAGCCCTTGTTAGGTCTGTGCTGCCGGCAGCCAGCCCGGAGGCTGCCCATAGCAAGACTGAAAAGATATTTGTGTAACGGTGGAAACTGTCCTTAGCCAGCTATAAAACCACAGCCCCGCCTGAACAAACATCCTCTCCTCCATTCTCTCTGCCCAGTTTTGCTCCATAAATTAATGACTAGGGGGCTCTGGATCTTCAGGGAAGGCGATTCATCTTATTCTGAAGACCCCCCCTCACAGGAGAAATGGAGCTTCCCATTATTTCCTTTAAATCAAAATAAATTGGATCCTGAATTCTCACTCAACCGGGTTGGTGGAAATGGGATCCCAGTCATCTTGGGGAGTAAGGACGGAGCATCTCACAGACCTCTGAACTAGGAGAAAAGAGACCCATGCACACTATCCCAGTCACTCTGACTGCATCGGCCAAGTCAGCCATGATGGCTTGTCATGAGCTTGGCCCCGGGCTGGGCTCTCTCCCAATACCGGGATTGCAGAATGGTGGCTCTGGCTTTTTAGAGCCCACAAAACCTGTGTGGTAAAATATTGTTTTAAGGTGTGTGACTTTTGTTTTTTTGTTTGTTTGTTTGTTTTTGTTTTTCGAGATAGGGTTTCTCTGTGGCTTTGGAGGCTGTCCTGGAACTTGCTTGGTAGTCCTGGCTGGTCTTGAACTCACAGAGATCCGCCTGCCTCTGCCTCCTGAGTGCTGGGATTAAAGGCGTGCGCCACCAACGCCCAGCGGTGTGTAACTTTTGTTTATGCTGCATTTGTTTAACTCTGTGAAGCTGTGTTACTGTGTCTGTCTAAAACACCTAATGGTCTAATAAAGTGCTGAACGGCCAATATCGAGGCAGGAGCAGGGACAGATGGACAGGTGGGGCTGGAAGGCAGAAAAAAAATACATAGAAAGAGAAATGAGGGAGAAGGAGCAAGAGAATAAGGAGAGCGGGACATCAGGGGCCAGACACCCAGATGCCCAGACGCCCAGACGCCCAGACACACAGACGCCCAGATGCCCAGACACACAGACACCCAAACAGCCAGACGCCCAGACGCCCAGACGCCCAGACACCCAGCCAGCCACGGAGTAAGAAGGAAAGTAATATATACAGAATTAAGAAATATAAAAACCCAGAGAGAAAAGGTAGATGGGTTAATTCAAGGTAAGAAAAGCTGGCCAGAGGTGGATCTCTGTGAGTTCGAGACCAAGTCTGGTCTACCAAGCGAGTTCCAGGGCAGGCTCCAAAGCCACAGAGAAACCCTGTCTCAAAAAAAAAAAAAAAAAAAAACAACAACAACAAAACCTGGCCAGAAACAAGCCAAGCTGAGGCAGGGCACTCATAACTAAGAACACGCCTCCATTTGGGAGCAGGGTGGTGGGCTCTCCAAAAAGAGCTGAAGAATAAAAAAAAAATCACAAGAAACAAGTGTCTTCCCAGGGGGCCTCACTGCCTTTACTGCCTGTGGCACTGCCCACACACCTTCCTCAGAAGGGATTTGTCTTAGTCAGAGTTCTAGTGCTGTGAAGAGACACCGTGACCATGGAAACTCTTGACTGGGGCTTGCTTGCAGTGTCAGAGGTTTAGTCCATTATCCTCATGGCAGGGAACACGGCAGCACACAGGCAAACATGGGCGCTGAGATCCGAAGGCAGCAGGAAGAGACACCGGGCTTGGCTTGGGCTTTTGAAGCCTACTTCCATGACACACTTCCTCCAACAAGACCACGCCTCCTAGTCCTCCTCAAGTAGTGCCACTCACTGATAACCGAGCGTTCAAATATGAGCCTACGGGGGCCGTTATTATACAAACCACCACACTGCACTCCCTGGCTCCTGTAGGCTTGTAATCATATCGTAATACAAAAATGCACTCAGTTAGACTTCAAATGTCTGCATAGTATCTATGGCATTCTCCAACTTATTTAAAAGTCTGAAGTTCAGAGTCCCTTCTGAGATTCATGCAGTGTCTTTTTTTTTTAAAGTTATCTATTTTTGTTTTGTGCACACTGGTAATTTTCCGGCAGTATGTGTGTGTGAGGGTGTCAGATCCCCTAGAACTGGATTTACAGACAGGTGTGAGCTGCCATATGGGTGCTGGGGATTGAACCCGGGTCCCCTGGAAGAGCAGTCATTGCTCTTAACCGCTGAGCCATCTCTCCAACCCCTCCTGGTGTAATTCCTATTAAAGCAAAAGCAAAAGGCAGATCACATATTCCAACATTCACATTACCATTCCAAAACACAGGGAAGGGAGCATGGCAAACAATTACTGGTCCCAAGTGAGTCTGGAAGCCAACAGGGCAACTCCAGACTCTGCATCTCCACGTCTGATGTCAAAGCGTCTTTCTCTTGGGCTGGTCCCACTGCCCGTTAGCAGCTCGCCTCAGCGGGTAACCCACAGCTCTGGCACCTCCAACGTATCGGGCTCCGCAAGGCAATCCAGGTTTCACCATCACAGCGTCCCGCGATGGCCTCTCTGGACCTTCAGGCAGGGACACCCCTGACGCGTGCCTGGCTGGCCTTAGCGGCTTTCCTTGGGCACAGAGGGAGATTCCTGTCTTCTATCCTTGACCCTAGAGCCAGAACCATGTGACCCTGTTTCCTGGGGTTGGAACATGCCCCTAACCCCATCCAAATGCGTTTTCATCAGCTCTCTGGTCTTGATGTTTTCCTTCACCGCTTAAGCCCCTCCCCCCACCATAATAGTGTCGTTAATTACTTGAGAATTTTGTACACTGCACCCTGGTCACACTTACCTCCCATTCCTCCCAGGCCCACCCTCCTACCCACCAAAACAAAACAAAGTCCAGTTCGTGTTGCCCATATACTCACTGGAGCATGGTCAAACTCCCAGTGGCCAGCCCCTTAAAGGAAACTGAGTCCGCCGGGCATTGGTGGCGCACGCCTCTAATCCCAGCACTCGAGAGGCAGAGGCAGGCGGATCTCTGTGAGTTCCAGGCCAGCCTGGTCTACAGAATCAGTTCCAGCACAGCCTCCAAAGCCACCCTGTCTCCACAAAACAAAACAAAAAACAAAAGAAAGCTAAGTCCTTCCCTCCCTCCCCACCAGAAGCCATCAGCTGTGAAGAGCCACACTCTAGCGTCTTAATCACAGTTTTTACCTTCCTTTTTTTTTTTTTTTTTGGTTTTTCTGCTTCGAGGCCTCCGGCTTGTGCTGCCCGGTCGATGCTGGGCCCTCACTGGGGCTCCTCTCGGATATCCTGCTGTTGTCCCGTGTCATGGAGACCCTGTAGCTTTGGACCAACCCCTTCACGTGCTCCAGCAGGTCATAGACAGGGTGGATGATGCTGGGCAAACTCCTAGCTCCGGTTCTGGGCCTGGGCAGCTGCAGGGTTGGGCATCCAGACAGTTCCTTCCCTGTCCTCACCCTCCAGCATCGCCCTGGCTAATTCATGCCTGGCAGCAATGAGCAAGGGGCGGGGCCGGCTCTCCTGCCTCCAGGCCCTCCGGGTGGGGTCAGCTCTCCCACACCTACACCCTCAGGGCCAGCTCCACTGCACAGGCGAGATACAGGGGTCACTTTCCAGAACACTTCAGCTGGTGAGGGGCAGAGACGGTCCTCCGGCTCCCATGACCCCAGGGCCAGCTCCTCCACCTGCCCCTGGCATTGATAGGTGGGAGCGGTGTAGCGGGGAGGGCATCTCTCCTCCCCCCCCCCTGCCAGCACATGTCAGGTGAGTAATGGGAACAGCCCCCAACCGCCTGCTCACAACCTTGGGGCTGGGTCACCCCACACTGCTGACAACAGGATCAGCCTAGCTGTGCTGTCCAGGAGAGGGGCAGGGCCTGCTTTCCCGAGTGCTTCAGCTGGTGAGAGGGAGGGTCAGCTCCCTCGGCTGTTGCAGAAAGTAAGGGGGGGGGCATACAGACAGTTGTGAGCTGTCATGTGGGTGCTGGGAATTGAACCCGGGTCCTCTGGAAGAGCAGCCAGTGCTCTTAACCACCGAGCAGTCTCTGTAGCCCCTTTATCAGAGTTTTTAGAGACCCTCTTCAATAGTTTCCCGTCTGGACAGGGAAGGCTGGGGGAAGAGGTTGTCAGAGAAGCCTTCAGAGTCTCTCATTCTCAGTTCTGAGTCCGCAGTCATCGATGCCACCGCAAGAGAAGTGTCCTTGCTCATAAACAGCATGGTGGCAGCGTGGATCACGGACATCAGCATGGCATCCGGTGGCAGCACTGACCGCTGGCACCCACGCGGCCTCCGGCAGCAACACAGTCGTGGACAGTAACGTGGCCTATGGTGGTAGCATGGACCATGACGTCTTTCAAGGAGACTCGGCACAGGAAACGGACCGTTCCTCATTCTGGTACCTTGTCTAGAGTCAGGGTGGTTGCGTGGTTGGGCAGCGTGTCCAGGGGCAGGACCTGCACAAACTCCAGGCTGCTGTACACCCCCAGCTCTCGGTGCTGACCGCCCTGCAGACACCCCAGGTGTGACCATAGTGCTTGCAGCATGGGGGCAGTGCCTCAGACCTGCACCTCCTCCTTTTCCCCCAAAACAGGGTGTCTGTGTAGCCCTGGCTGTCCTGGAACTGGCTCTGTAGACCAGGCTGTTCTTGAACTCAGAGATGCGCCTGCCTCCTGGGTGCTGGGATTAAAGGTGTGCGCCACCACCACCTGGCTCGAGACTTGCATTTTTTTTCACTTGTTCAGAGATACCGTGCACTCTGCAGGCTCATCCTCTGCCAGCAGGTTCGGAGCGCAGGCAGGCATGCCCTGGTTCTGTCCGTTCGTGCAAACCCTACACTTCTGAGAACTCGCTCATCTCAGGCACAGGTGGCTCCCTTCTTCCAGCTGCTCAGTCATTCTGGGATCTGCTCCCTCGCTGCTCTCAGGTCAGAGGGACCCACAAAGGCTGTCTTCAGACCCCCTTTTGCCAGCTCTCTGCTCCTCTCCTGTTTCAGACGCTGGACAGCTCTCCTCTGGACCACAGGCTCCCACAGGCTCAGGCGGTAGCCCACGCTGTCCCCAGCTAGTGGTGCTGTTTGGGGGTGGCTCAGGAAGCGTGGCTTTGCTGGAAGTGTGTCACTGGGGGGTGAGGTTTGGGGTCTTAGGGTCTCGTCCCACTTCTAGATCACTTAAGGATGTGAGCTTTCGACTTTCTGTCCCTGCACCCCCATCGTGACCGGCTCTCATCCCTCCGGAGCCGGAGCCGCAATCCCAAACGAACACTTTCTTCTACGAGTTGCCTGGGTTGTGGTGTTTTATCATATCATCGGAAAAGTAATTAACATGGCTCTCTACAATCTGTGTTCTCTGAAAGTACCCAAGGGTGTGTGTTTCTGGAGTAAGGGAGGTATAGGATACCATTTACTCTTTGCATATAGAAACATTTTGTATTATATATATAATATATATTACATTTTGTAATATATATGTGTGTGTGACTATAAATATATATCTATAATCTATATCTATATCTATGTACAAATATATCTATATCTATGTACATATATATCTATGTAGATATATATGTACATAGATATAGATATATATGTCTCGGTGTCCTGTTACTGTAACACAAACACTTGAAATAAATCGACTTCTAAGAAGGAAGGATTGAGCCGGGCGGTGGTGGCGCACGCCTTTAATCCCAGCACTCGGGAGGCAGAGGCAGGCGGATCTCTGTGAGTTCGAGGCCGGGCTGGACCGACAGCCTCCAAAACAATACAGAGAAACCCTGTCTCGAAAAACCAAAAAAAAAAAAAAAAAAAAAAAAAAAAAAAAAAAAGAAGGAAGAATTGATTTTGGCTCCTGGTTTCTGAGGTCTCAGTCTACGGGCCTACGGTGAGCAGCACAGCATGATGGGAATGCACGAGAGGCCCAGTCCATCAGAAAGCAAGAGGCAAAGGGTGGGGCATACTACCAGGCCCCTAACTGCCCTCCGCTAAGGACCGGCCTCCCGCTGCATCTGCCAGCTTCCCACAGTGGATGAAGCCTGGGCTGCTTGGATCCACTTAGTAGGCCATCATGGTGGCTGGAGCCCGTGGACAGGAGGCTGCTCCCCTCATGGTGGAGACGAAGCCCAGTGAGAAGAGGGAACTTGGACCAGCCATGATTTGTGAAGCTTGGCCCTCCTCCTGAAGGTTCCAGAACTCTAAAAAAAAGTGCCACCACCTGAAAGACTCATCGCGGGAGCCCCTTGGAGACCCGGGGCACTCCATATTCAAGCCATAACATTGTCTAAACAGTTCTGAGCTCCTTGCTGGCTCTTTGGCTGCAAGGGGAAGACTTCTGTGGCTACGTTGCATTTTGTTTTCATATACATTTTGATGTTCGAGGTTGCAGATTTAAAAGAATCTTGGCTATAAGTCTAGCATATTTAAAATAAAAATAAAATCCAGAGATTGTGATATCAAGCCTTGCTTGGGTTCTTGGGTCCCCAGACAGCCCAGCTTTTCCTTTCTACGTTGCTGTTCTATTTCTGTTTACCTTATGCTCATTTTTATGTATTGTGGAAAGGGCTTTAAATTGAGCCAATGGCTCTTAGTGTCTTTGGGGAACAGATTCAATAACTCCCTAAGATATTAAAATCCACTAATGCTTAAGTCCCTTGTTTACATATAGCCTATGTAATCCTCCTATATACTTAACAAAGTATTTTTTAAAAAATAATGTGTGCACATGAGTGCAGTGCCTGTGGGGGCCAGCAGAGGGCGGTGGATGACTGATGTGGGAGTTAGAGGTGGTGGTGAGTTTCCCCGCCCAGTATGGGGGGTGCACTTGGGTCCTCAAGAGGAACAGGAAGTGTTCCTAGCCACTGAACCGTCTCTCCAGCCCTTCCTTCTATATATTTTAAACCGTCTCTAAGTTACCCGTGCGTGTTACCTAGCGTCAGAGGACTTGCATGTGTGGTGCAAGCACCTCTGAAGGAGTTTGTCATACACTTGAAGCAATAAAACCTTTTTTTTTTAAAGATTTATTTATTATGTATATAGTGTTCTGCCTGCATTCATATCTACATGCCAGAAGAGGGCACCAGATCTCACTACAGATGGTTGTGAGCCACCATGTGGTTGCTGGGAATTGAACTCAGGTCCTCTGGAGGAGCAGCCAGTGCTCTTAACCTCTGAGCCTTTTAAAGAAAGTTGATGTTAGGCATACGGGCTGCTTGATTCTGCCCACCCCCCAAGTTTTCCCATGCACACAGACACTTGATTCCTTCAGGCTGCGACTTGTCATTTTTCCTTTCTTTTTCCTGTGCACAAGAATTTGCTGCCCCCCCCCTGCTTAAATCAATATTCTGGGAGGTTTAAGACTCACCTGGATAAAGGAAATCACCTGGGCAAGCCAGGTGCCTGTGAGTGATGCTGCCAAGCCTGTTGACCGGAGTTCAATTCCTGGAACCCACATGATAACACACACACACACACACACACACACACACACGTTAAAAATGTAAATCATGTCACACGTGTTAAAAATGTAAATTATGTTTGCGTGTATGTGTGATGGGTGCATGTGTACCCTGGCGTGTGTGTTTAGGTCAGAGGACAGCCAGTGCCAGGGATCTATATCAGACTTTCGGTCTTGGCACACAAAGCACCTTTATAAGTTCGAGGCCAGCCTGGTCTACAGAGTGAGTTCCAGGACAGGCTCCAAAACAATACAGAGAAACACTGTCTCAAAAAAATATTTTTTCTTTCTTGCTTGCTTTTTTTTAATTAAAGGATATCATGTGCCTCCCCACAAGAATTTCCCAGACAGTGGCCACAAGTCCTTGATATAATATTTAGTCAGTCTCTCCAAGAAATAAAAGCCAACCAGGTCTCCCAGGATATAAGAACAACATATCAAAACCCACGAAGAGAAGCCCAGCATGTGTTACAGGTGGACAGCCTTCACCAGACAGGCCACGCCGGGAGACTCCCAGAAACCCGGCTGCCACACGTTTACATCCCTTTTGGGTCGTTCTTCTGCCAGTGAAAGGAAGCTGGGGTACATCTTGATCCAGACGATGTGGAAAGAGGGGGCCTGCTCATGCTCAGACTGAACCATTACATTACAACAGTGGGCACAGCTGGAGTCCAGTGGCATGCAAAATCAGAAGCCACTGTGTGAGGACTCCGTAGAGTAACAACTCTTGAGCCTGGTTTGGCTATTCCATTGTGACCAGAGTCCTGACAACCAAACTCTGTGCATTGCAGTTGTGAGCCTGAATTTCCAGCTACGCATCTGGAGGGAGTGAGAGCCCCTTGCAATGATAAACGCTTCAAAGGACGGAACTCAGTGGGCAGGTGTGTGTGTGTGTGTGTGTGTGTGTGTGTGTGTGTGTGTGTGTGTGTGACCTACCTGATATATTAAAATTTCCCTGATTCCATCGTGGACACGCCATGAATAAAGTTCTTACACAGAAGTTGGAAATCTGAGCTACAGTTACAGAAACATCCAAGTGCCCTTAGGTGACTTCTCCTCTTTCTGTTTTTGCCATTACTTCTGTGAGGCTCTAGTGGCTTCTAAGGGATGTCCTTGCCCCCTGCTTTGAGAAACACAGGAATGAGATGCATGGAGACTGGCTCTCACTACCACTGCTACAACCATTGATTGACGGGAGTGGAGTGGGCGGGGCATCCTGGCTGTGGGGCTTCGCTGTGGGGACACCAGACCTTGAGCAGAAACCCACTTCCCCTTCGGCCTGGGAGCAGGCAGCTGTGTAATGTTTACTGAAAACAATTCAGTGCTTTAAAGCTCTTGATGGGGCTCAGATAAGGGCTCGCTCACTGAGATACCGTGACTTTCACACCCCCTACAGCTAGATGCCTCTTCCTGTCCCCCCTGCGGTGTCTCCCCGATTCTGGGGCCGGAGATTAAACCACCAGCCAGGAGGGTGAGAAGTCTGGAAAGAATTGTATGTAGATGGATGGCAGAAGTCCTTAAAAAGGGAAGCTCTTTTTTCTTGGAGAGACTTCTCCTGAGAGCTCTCTCCTAAGCGGACTGGGGTCTCCTCCTAAGCTGACTTGGGAAGCATAAAGTTTTCTTAAAGCAACCGACCGGTCTCTGTGTCATCTATCCCGACCACCTCGCTACATTCTCGGATGCAGGCTGCACAGCAGGTTCGACAATTGGAGGATCCCACTGAGATCATGAAAGCGAGGTAAGTGAGCCGGTTCATCTCTTTTTCTGGCCAGGGACAGATTGGGGAAAAAAGAAAAGAATCCATGGGGAATAGTTCTGGGAAGCTTGAATTACAGTATCAAGTTAAAAAGTTACTTGAAGGACATGGGACTACAGTAAAACCTAAAACCTTGGAAGGCTTTTTAAAATGGATTGAACGTGCCAGTCCATGGTTCATTACTGGGGGAGGCTTAAATGTCCCAGATTGGAAGGATGTTCGCTATGATCTTTAGAGTCGGGTGTTGGTGGCATATGCCTTTAATCCCAACACTCGAGAGACAGAGGTAGGTAGGATGGAGGCCATCCTTGTATATAGAGCGAGTTCCAGGACAGCCTCCAAAAGGATAGAGAAAAACCCAGTCAAAAAAAAAAATGAGGGTAAAATAAGAAATCTCCAGTCTTTCACCTGATCCACTGAGGTCAGGAAAGTAAAGGAAAACTCAGAGATCTAAAAGGATAGCCAACAAGTAAGGCTATAAGTATGTATTAAAAAGGGGGTACCAAGCTAGGGGTACCAGATTAAATGTCTAGGTCCTTGCCTGACAAAGGTCAGGAAAGAAAGGGAACCTAAGAGATCACCCTCAGTTGAAGGGTGGATTGGATTAAATGTCTAGGCCCTCACCTAACAAAGGTCAAAAAAGAAAACCTAAAATAAAAAGTTGCCCTCAGTTGGAGGGTGGATTGGAGGATCATCCTCAATGGGAGGATAGATTAAAGATGGGTAAATTTAAAAAATTGGTAACAGTTAATAAATGAGGTATTAGTATTCAGTAAAGAAAAAGGCAAAGGTATATAAAATAAAAATGTTTGGTTACATTTATATGGGGTAGGTTATTGATACAAATTTAAGGTCAATTTTGTGAGTCATCTCTAAAAACTTTTGGCAAAAGCCTGGCCTTTCCACTTTGCATCTACAGAATTACAAGGAGTGGGTATGGCTGTAGCCCCTGAGTGTAGTTCAAAACTTCTCTAATGAAGAAATGACGAGGGACATACAGGACTTTTTCAACCTTTTGTTTTAATTAAAAGATTGACTGGAGTTGTTCTGTTAAAGAAGTTTCAGTTCAACAAACTAATCATAACCTAGGCAAAAGGAGAGATATGTATGCATGGTCTGTGTGTATGGACGTGGTCATGTCAGTATGTATGAAGTGTGAAATGTAAATGCGTGAATGTTGACAAAAGCAACTGTTCTAATTGCCTTGGATATGATTAAAGGGATACTTATATCCCTTCAAACAGTTAAAAACTACCTAAATCGATTTAGATATAGCCAAAAGAAACATCCAGTCAGTCGGTTAATATTTTAACAAAAAATTCAAGTTAAGCCCTCAGAGCCAGTCAGAGAGAGAGAGAGAGAGAGAGAGAGAGAGAGAGAGAGAGAGAGAGAGAGAGAGAGAGAGAGAGAGAGAGAGGTTTTTTCAGGGAACTGTCCTGCTGCTTTGGCAGGCCCCCACCCCCAAAGGTGTCTGTGTAGATGCAAATTAGGCCTTGTCAGTTCAGATGCAAATGAGGCCTTGTCAGCTAGTGAGAGCTACAGGTTAAAAAAAAAAAGGGACTATTTGGGACATAGTATAGTTTACAATCCTTAAATGATTCTCAAAGGTACTTAATGGTTATGTCCCTTTTAAAGGACATCTACTAATACTTTAAATAGTGATCCCAATTCACCTAGTTGACTAAGGAGGGTAGACAAATCCTTCTACTGTTATGGTCCAACTTCAACAGTTCATACAAAATTTAAAAATAAAAGGGGGAGTAATGTCCCCAGTCCCCACATGATTCATTAAATAATCCACTCCTCATTTAAAAATTTTTTAAATGTAAATGCCAGTGAGGAATCTGATTCAAACAGATTCTGACATAATAAAAGTTAAACAACTATTACTCAGGTCAAATGGAAACATCCACACACTAGACAGTAGAGAAGACCCTAATTTGGGGTCGAGGGCATGTTTGTGTTTTCTTGTAGGAAAAGAATAAAGCTTCAGTAGCTGTCAGACCATTTAGTGAGATGCATGGAGCAGAGAAAAACTGGACCTGAGACCATGGGAGCCTGCCCAAGCCAGTTTGAGTGAGATCTCCTAAATCAGTGTTCCTGACCCTTGATGTCATCAAATCTACAGCCCAAGAAAAAAAGAAAACATTCGGTTCGAGATTTCCAGTTTCTCAACAGACCTGCTGCATCAACCTTCCGGACCCATGAGTTTTCATCGTGAAGCCAACAGAGAAAAAAGGACCCATTTAAAACATTTGGACATTGGTATGGACTGTGATGAGTGGCAAAAGCCTCTTTTCAGTATTTGAACAGGACATGGTCACTTGAAATATCAGACTTGGTAGTTCCTGTTTCTGGAATCACACCTATGCCAGTGTGTTTTTCTAGAGAAATGTGGTTTGTCCTGGTGCAACAAAAAGACTTTGACTCGGGTTACATATTCGGCTGATACTACTGACATTAAATCGACAGACTACATCACCACAGGAACAAATTGGTACTCTGTAAATAGTGCAACAAGCCTCTTGTTCATATTTTTTATAATGCTACATGTGTAACATCAATGATTGTACCTAATGTATCTGTGCAAGTGCACTCTCTAATGCTTTCCTAAGTAGATCTTAAAATGATTGTAAACTTTATCACTGTTTTAACCGTCAAATTGTAACTATAAATCACCCTTGTAGCAAAGAAAGACTGATGGTAAAATGCTACGGCCCAGATCGGGGGATGGGCAGGTGACAGAGAGGCGCTATGTCAGTGGGGGGTCCTAGGAATGGTAACAGTGGCAGTAGGCATTCTGACTTCATGCTGAGTTCAAAGTGCCTTAGCCCATGGCAATCCCGATAGCCATAAAGCCTTATTACAGATGATTCTAAGGGTGGGGCCACTCTTTTGACGGGCAACTTGTGGGGAAGACCCCTCCCACCTAAGACAGGGGTTCAAGGTCCCCCAAAGACGGGTCAGGGAGGGTGACCCTACTTGACCTAAGCCAGGAGTGCCTCATTTAAAAATAAAAAGGGGTGAATTGTGGGGACACCAGACCTTGAGCAGAAACCCACTTCCCCTTCGGCCTGGGAGCAGGCAGCTGTGTAATGTTTACTGAAAACAATTCAGTGCTTTAAAGCTCTTGATGGGGCTCAGATAAGGGCTCGCTCACTGAGATACCGTGACTTTCACACCCCCTACAGCTAGATGCCTCTTCCTGTCCCCCCTGCGGTGTCTCCCCGATTCTGGGGCCGGAGATTAAACCACCAGCCAGGAGGGTGAGAAGTCTGGAAAGAATTGTATGTAGATGGATGGCAGAAGTCCTTAAAAAGGGAAGCTCTTTTTTCTTGGAGAGACTTCTCCTGAGAGCTCTCTCCTAAGCGGACTGGGGTCTCCTCCTAAGCTGACTTGGGAAGCATAAAGTTTTCTTAAAGCAACCGACCGGTCTCTGTGTCATCTATCCCGACCACCTCGCTACATTCTCGGATGCAGGCCGCACAGCAGGTGCGACACTTCGCTGACTCCTTGAAGTCACTTCCTTGGCCATCACCGGAGGGCGAGTGTGTACCGGATTCTTGATGCAGGATCCCTGCTGTGAAAACTGGACTAGAGGGTAAATACAGATAGACTGTTTCCAGTCAGTCACGAGGTAGGCACCTACGCCAATGATCTGCCATTTGGCACCAGGTCCATGGCTGGGGTAAACAGAACAAAGACCACAGGCTTTTAGGAAGGAGATTCACTGTGAGAGCCAAATCCGTAGGGAACATAAGCTTCCTGATGGATGCATTTTTATCTTGCTTTTTTTGAGACAGGGTTTCTCTATATAGCCCTGGCTATCCTGGAACCTGCTCTGTAGACCAGGCTGGCCTCAAATTCAGAGCTCCGCGTGCCTCTGTTTCCCGAGTGCCGGGATCAAAGGCATGCGCCTGCGGATGGATGCATTTTTAAACTTTTATGAGGATTTGATTTCTATGCATGTGTGTTTTATGCTGCACGTGCATGGCTGCAAGCGGGGGTTGGAGCTTCTGGAGCTGGAATGACAGGCTGTGGCGAGCTGCCCGACATGGGTGCTAGGACCTGAACTCGGTCAGACCCTCCGGGTACGGCTATAAAGGCTCTTAACCACCGATCCATCTCTCCAGCCCCAGGATGTTGCTCTTTAACGAAGCAGGCAGGCAGGCTCCAGCCCGGGCCTGGATGACCTGGCACTCCTCTCGTTGCCGTGGCAACACATCCGACAGAAGCAACTTACAGGAGGAGAGGTTTGCTCTTGCGCAGGCTTTCTGAGGGCGCAGTCCGGTGCGGCAGGGACAGCATGGAGGCTGGCATATTTCCCATTCAGAGTGACGGGAACTTGCAGCTGCCATTGCGTACACTCCGACCACGCAGGAAGCAGGGGACGCGGCTAGAACGGGAGGTGGGTACCACTGTCAAAGGTCCATCCTCTGCAGCCCAGGTCTGTCCACCTGCTGGGCACTGCGTCCCAAAGATTCACAACCTCCCAATACAGCCTCACCAAATGGGGACCGAGTGCTCAGAGGGTGAGCCAAGGGGAGGAGGGCATCTCACATTTAAGCCATTGAATCAGGAACAGTCTTAGGTGACCAACCATGATTGGCCGATGTGATGGTGTGTTCCTTTCAAGATACAGTCATCAAAGGCAGACAGTCCAGGCAGGACCATTCTCTCGTTCTCTTCCTCTTCCTTGTTCTTTCTGAGGGGAGCTGGTAGCCATGTTTAGGGTGGTCTTGACTTGAAGTGACAATTATTCGGGAGGAACAGAAGCCTCAGCAAATATCCAATGTGGACTTGAGTTGAGGGTGAATTTTTGCTTTCATGGGTCAAATATCCATAGTCGAGATCTGGGGTTTGGATCCCAGGAAATGCTTGAATACACACCCAGCAGAGGCCCAGAACCACCCAGCTAAACTGCACCCAGAACTCTGACCCCCCACAGCCTGCAGGAGACAACCAACCCTTGTTCTCCTAAGCTCCTAGATCTGGGGACGGAACAGTTAATGTACTTATCAGTTTTTACTGTGGGCTGATGGGCTGAGGACTGTGGGAGTCGTTGTGCGAGACCCAGGAAGGGGAGCTGCCTTGTGAGAGAGGCCCTCACACAGCTACCTAAGCCCGCTCTGCAAAGCCAATGAGACAGAGTCCGCTCTCCAGGAGAGGGAACTCCAACTCGGAGAGGTCAGGAGTCACGTTCGAGCTGTTCAACAGCTGACAGAATTTTTGTTGCCTGTAACACATTGGGTCTCATTCATTTCTAGATGTGCGAGATGGAAAAATGAGACACGTCCTGACTCCCCCCACAGATGTGGCAGGATCCAGGGTGCTTGGCCAAGAACGAGGATCCCAAGCCCTTCTGCCTCTTAAGATGCTTTCTGGGGGACGGTGTTCTCTTTGACCTCGTGGGTCAAATGCCTCCGGAGAGGGCTTGGGTAGCACGAGTGGTGCTTGCGACTGGGAAATCCAATTTAAAGGAGCAGCCTTGGCAGGCAGCAGAGGCTGGGCAGTTAGCTCTTTGGAGGATGCCCACACTTCCATTCTGCAGCCGCTGCCTCTGATCACGTGTTAGCAAGAGCATCTCCTAACTTTCCGCTGCTTTGTTTACTGCTAGTTTTAAGTAGACAGCACCACCCGAAAACGCAATTTAGAAATTTTTAAATTTATACGCACGTGTGTGTGTGTGTGTGTGTGTGTGTGTGCGTGTGCCCAAAAGCCAGAAGGAGGTACCAAATCCCCTTCGGCTGCTTTGTTTACTGCTAGTTTTAAGTAGACAGCACCACCCGAAAACGCAATTTAGAAATTTTTAAATTTATACCCACGTGTGTGTGTGTGTGTGTGTGTGAGTGCGTGTGTGCCCAAAAGCCAGAAGGAGGTACCAGATCCCCTAGAGATGGAGACACAGGTGGTTGTGAACCATCTAATCCTCTACAAGAGCTCTCTTAAGTATCATGAAGGCTCTTAGCCACTGACCCCTCTCCAGAGCTTCATATTTTGTTAGTGTGTATGTGTGCATGTGTGTACATGTACGTGTACATGTATGGCATGTAGGTGAATGTGTGCCACAGTGTATGTGCACAGAGGCCCTAGGACAAGTTTCTGTAGTCAGTTCTGTCTTTCATCTGTGGGTTCTGGGGATTGAACTCACGTCATCAGGCATGCATGGTAAGTGCCTTTATTCACTGAATCATCTCCCCGGTCCTGTCTGGTCTTTGAGAGTCTTATTATGTACCTGAGATGGGTCTTGAACTTGCAACCCTCATGCCAGAGTACTGCTGGGATTACAAGCATATACATGCCATCGTGTCTTGCAGGAAACCACACGTTTTGACATGTAATTTTCTTTCTCTCTTTTTTGTTTGTTTGTTTGAGACCGAGTCTCATGATACAGCCCTGGCTGTCCTGGAACTCATTCTGTAGACCAGGACGCGGCCTCAGAGTCACAGATCTGAGGGCAAGGGTTAAGGAATTCACTAGATCCAAGATGAATGACAGATGGGTGTTTTTTGGGGGGACAACTTACACAGACAATAGTAAAAAAAAAAACGTTGCAGCGTTTTCTGTGCCCTTCCGATGGGCTCCTCGACCCAAGAGAGACCACGCCTCTCACTTTCCTCTTTCTGCACCTGAAGCCACGCCCAAAGGGGTGTGGCCACTGTTACCGGTCCACAGGCAACCGAGATCTGCTTGCCTCTGCCTGCAGAGTGCTGGGATTAGACGTGTGGAACCCCGTGCCCGACTGACATGGACTCTTCTTTTTTTTTGCAGACAGAGTTTCTAACTCACTACGTAGACCAGGCTGGCCTCAAGCTCACAACAGAGATCCACCTGCTTTTGCCTCCCAAGGGCCGGAATTAAAGGTGTGGGCCAGGCTGATGATAAATTTTCCAATGCCACCAAACAGATGGAACTTTTTGATGGGAGTGTTATTGGGGCCACAAGATGTTTGCATTAATGTAATAATACACGTTTCCATGTACTTGTAATCTTGACTCCTCAGCCCAGGACCTCAAAAACAGACCAACCCATCCCAAACTACCAAATAAAAAGAAATCTTGCCTTCACTAAACTGCATAATGTACTGGGAGTTAAGGGGGAAAAAAAGTCCCTGTCCAGCCGCTGAGTAATAATAACAGCATTTAAGAATTTTCCAAGGTGGCATAAATTAAAATCTCCAGACAGACGACACTTCAGGTTTGATTATCCATATTTTTGCTATGAATACATTTATTTATGAATAAATGGGTTGTATCAATTAACAGTGTAACAGCTGGAACAATAAAAGTGCAAATGAATCTTTTTGCTTGTGATTTTTTTTTTTTTGGTCCCAGTTGGAGGTTTTGCCTCTCTTGGGTTTGTACTTCGGAAGGGACTTCCCTGGTGGTGGCGGAGGACAGACTCGCAGCAGGTGGGCAGTCACGTCGGGGGAGAGCAGGGACAGGTGTGTGCAGGTCCCGTGTGTGGCGAGCGGCGCTGCAGCTGGGTTGTGTCCAGACAAACTAACGGAATTAACAAGCACGTGTGTGATGAAGTGTCAGACTGCCTGTGTGCCTCAGCTGTACCCCGCTGGCTGTAGTCACGCCGTCTCTCCTCTAGCTCCTCCCAGATCCACCCCACCCGGGCCCCTCCTCTAGACTCCATGTCGTCATTTACTTATTTCAAAACAAGCTGCAGAGTCTAGTTAGTGGTGCGCACATACGTGTGTGTGCGTGTATGTGTGCGCGCGCGAGTTCGTGGCCATTTCCTGTAGCATGGTCAAACTAGCAGGGATCACACAACTGCTAATAGGTCCCATCTAGGAGCGGGGACTCATGAGACTCCCCCCTGTCTGTGATGGCATGTTGGTGGGCTTGATCTCAGGCAGGCAGCTGCAGTTCCTGTGAGTTCATGTATGTAGTAGACGTCTGACATTCAGAAGACAGTTTCACCCAGCCCTACCTCAACAGTAATCCTTGTGTGTATACATGCGTGTGTATGTGTATGCATGTGTGCCTATATGTATGTGTGTGAGCATGTTGTCTGTGTGTATGTGTGTGCATACGTGCATGTATGTGTATGTGTGTGTGCATGTGTGCCTGCGTACATGTGTGTGTATGTGCATGTGTGTGTATGTATGTGTGCCTATGTGCATGCGTGTATGTGTGTGAGCACGTGTGTCCGTGAATATATGTGTATACATGCATGTATATGTGTATGCATGAGTGCCTATGTGCATGTGTGTATGTGTGTGAGCATGTGTGCCTGTGTATGTGTGTGTATACGTGCATGTATATGTGTATGCATGTGTGCATGTGTATGTGTGTATATGTGTGAGCATGTGTGTCTGTGTACATGTGTGTACGTGCATGTGTGTGTATGTGTGCCTATGTGCATGCATGTATATGTGTGAGCACGTGTGTCTGTGAATATTGTGTGTATACATACATGTGTATGTATATGCATGAGTGCCTATGTGCATGTGTGTATGTGTGTGAGCATGTGTATCTGTGTATATGTGTGTATACGTGCATGTATGTATAGTTACTGAGTAATTAGCGGGCAGGTAGCATATACCGTGTGTATACACTTGTCAAAGGGATGATTCCTAACCACTAGAGGGTGGAGCAAGGTGTCTTGGTGATGTGCACTTTTAAACTTATGCATTGCTTATTTCTGGAATTCTCTGTGTATGTGTGTATATGTGTGAGCATGTGTGTCTGGGTATGTATGTCTGTCTATATGCACGTGTGTCTTCCTCAGTTGCTATCTGCCTTATCTTTTTGAGACAGGGTCTTCTACTGAACCTGGGGCTCACTAATTGAGCTTTCTGGCCAGGAGCTCCGGGGCTCTGCCCCTATGCCCACACCCACCCCTGCCTCTGCCTGTCCCTAATGCTGGGGTTACATATATGCTTCCGCACCTGGCTTCTCCATATGGGATCTGACCTAGGTCACCCTGAGCACGTGGCAGGCACTTTACTGAGCTTCTCAAAAGCGGTTATTGAGCCATTCTGCTTTAGTTAGTGAGACCTGGTCTGCTAGTGTTTTGCTTTGCTTTGTTTTGCTTGAATGCAGTTTGGAAATGGAGATCTTGGGCTGCTGGGAATTGCGCTTGGAAGGTGCAGGGCAGGCCTCTGAAGAACACGCTGCTTCGGTGGAACTGCCTGGGGAGTTTCTGCAGAGAGGACTCTCTATGCATGGCTTGTGAAAGATTTGGAGACCGTGAACCATTTTAGGAAATTAGTATCAGATTAAAGCGATCTAAACCTTTTCTAAGTTCAAATAAGGTAGTCTCCCCTCCTTTATCTGCGGAGGACACATTCCAAGATCCCCTAGAACATGCCTGAACCTACACATAGTACTGAACTCTCCCCACACAGGATTTTATTCTGTATATGCACACCTGTAACAAGGCTTAATTGCTAAGCTAGGTACAGTAAGAAAATAGCAATAATAGCTAATGATAAGACATAACAACCATGATAATTAATTACAATAAAAATTCCAGAATCACTCTTCATACTCCTTGGGGCCATTATTAAATAAAATAAAGGTTACTTGAATACCAGTGCCAGCAGATCACTGGAGTTGACTTGTCAACCAACGGCTACTGAGTAACTAGCGGGCAGGTAGCATGTACCATGTGGATACACTTGTCAAAGGGATGATTCCTGACCATGGGAGGGTGGAGCAAGGTGTCTTGGTGGCGTGCACTTTTAAACTTATGCATTGCTTATTTCTGGAATTTTCTGTTACCTATTTTTTTGTATGTAACGGAAAGCTTCCTATTCAGTTAACCTGTATGTTTACAAACCCTTCAAAGCATGTTTTCAATGATTATCCTCACCGCTTACAACGCATAATAACTGACTTTTATAATTGTAACATTAATTAGCACCTTTATCTCCTACCAGAAAAAGGGTGGGAACGTGGAACCTTAGACACTACTGCTCTCTTTGGTGGCTTTGAATGAGGATGGCCCCCACAGGGTCATACATTTGAACGCTTGCTCTCTGGTTGGTGGGGCTAATTACGGATTAGGAGGCGTGGCCTTGTTGGAGGGGGTGTGCCATTGGGGACGGGCTGTGGAGTGTCAAAAGCCCACACCGCTCCCAGCCAGCTCTCTCCTTGCCTCCTGTTTTATGGACCAGGGTGTAAGCTCTCAGCTACTGCTCCGGGGCCATTCCGGCTGTCTGCCACCACGCCCTCCACCACCACCACGGCGGCGATAACTGATAATGTCACCACGCCCCCACCACCACCACCACCACGGCAGCGATAACTGATGATGTCACCACGCCCCCACCACCACGGCGACGATAACTGATGACGTCACCACGCCCTCCACCACCACGGCGGCGATAACTGATGATGTCCTCAAACTGTAGCCCCACTAAGTGCTTTCTTTTATAAGTTGCCTTGGTCATGGTGTGGCCTCCTAGCGACAGAACAGTACTTAAGACACTCCCTTACTGACTGAGGCTTTGTTGATCATTACTTCTGGGAACAAAAGCACCCCCACAATGTGGTGTCATTGTGCTTAATATACTTAATTTTAATTTGTCCAACTGTTTGTGGTTTTCTAAGATTCCAGTTGGGTCTTATTTTCCATTTGATCACAATACACTCTACTTTTTCCTTTGAACGTAAGTGGTGTTAACGTCTTTCGCTCCTTTCTGTTTTTCTTGCACACATATTTATTGTGTTTATGTGTTTGTTCTCTCATTTTGAAGATGAGATAGTTGTGAGGGACGTATGCTCCTAAGTTTGTTATCGTGGTTCCTTTTCCACTGCTGTGACAAAATACCATGACCAAGGCAAACGTATAGAAGGGAGGGTTTATTTGGTCCTCACGGTTCCAGAGGTCGAGGCTTCCGTGACCACCACGGCAGGCAAACATGACATGCCCCTGGGGTTTCAGCTGAGAGATTCTGTCTGGAGACACAACCGTGAGGCAGAGAAAGAGAGGGAAAGAGACTGGGAAGCCCCAAAGCCAACCCCAACGGCACACCTCCTCCAGTAAGACCACACCCCCAGTCCTTCTCAAGGACTGGGGTTCCACCCCCTGGGGACAAGTACTCAGAAATATAAGGCTGTGGAGCTGTTCCCGTTCAAATCACCACACTCGTGGTTATCTTTTTAAATCAGATTTAATTTTTGAGACTGTATTTTAATTAAAGCGTTTCTCTTTTCCACCCCCTCCCTCCAAATCCTTCCACTCTCCTTCAAATTCATCCCTCCTTTTTCATCAATCCTTATTGCATGCATGCATGTATTTGTAGACACATACATATTCCTAGATATAACCCGTTGTGTGTATGTAATGCTACTTGGATGTGTTTTCAGGGCTGACTCTTCGGCATCCGAAAACCAATTGGTGCGCTCTTCTCTGGGAAGGACCCCCTCTCTTGAGTTGAGTTTCCAACGCTGGCTCTGTGTGTTCACAAACACCTGTCTCTCCAGCTTCAGGGGTTCCAACGCCCTCTCTTGTCCTCCGCAAGCACCTACACTCATGTGAGCATATACGCGCACGCACACACATAATAAAAAAATAAATAAGATAAAAAAGAAACAATGGAGAAATGGGGTAGGCAGGAACGTGAAGAAAAGGAAAACTGAAGATTTTTCAGGGTCCCTCCCCTCAGAGACAGCTTCCTTTGGGATGTGGCCCAGGCCCCGAGGTCAGAGTGTAGAAGCCAAGCCCGTAATTCCTGGAGTTCAGCGCAGTGGCTGCCTTGGACCTTCACAGACAAATCCAGGGCATCTTCCGCGCAGCCGCTGATGGATGTTTGCGTGGACAGGAAGTGCCCTCTCTGGTCATGTACTGGGGCCGTGGGGATTGGGTACCTTGGTCTGTGACCTCATCAGTGCGTTGACTCCCTTGATGGCAGCCTGGCATCATGGCGCCATTGGAAGGTGGGTCCTAGAGGAAGAAGGCCAGGAAGGACCCGCCCCAGAAAGGTATCCCAGCGCCTTCCCCAGCCTGGTTTCCTGGCTGCCACAGTGAGCAGCAGACCTTCACACCCTCCTGCTGCGATCTGCTGCCTTGAAAGCAGAGAGCAGGCCAAACGGCATTTCTGTGTGTAGCTAAGCTACAACAGACCGTCTTCCTTTAAGCCTTTTTCTTCTTTCCTCTTTTTTGAGACACGGTTTCTCTGGGTAGCCCTGGCTGTCCCAGAACTTGCAATTCCTCCTGGGCCAGCATTACAGCTGTGCCCCAATGTGCTTGGCTTCGTCTATAAAACCTTTAAATGAACTAAAAGTCCATGAGATCTGCTGGAAGACACACTTACGTTTTTGTTTTTGTTTTTCGAGGCAGAGTTTCCCTGTGTAGCTCTGTAGCCCAGGCTGGCCTCAAACTCACATAGATTCTCCTGCCTCTGCCTCCCCGTGAGTGCTGGGATTAAAGGTGTGTGCCACCAACGCCCAGGTGACAAACTTACCTTTTGAAAGTAGTAGAAGCTCTACTTTGTCAAAGAGTCTGTCCCCACGTTAAGCCTCATGAAAACCTGTTTCTCTAAAGTCGACTGTGAGTAGCTTCTTCAGCAGGGTCCTCTGCCTACCCCGCCAAGGTGTCGGACAAGGTGAAAGGAGTCAGCGCTGGAAGCCGTCCTCAGCTCGAAGACGTGGAACCAGACGTCAATTGGGTTCAGCAAGACCAGGAGGGCCCAGATAGGTTTAGATGGAGTGAAGGGATCAGTACTGCACAGGAAGGGGCATCCAATTAACCATTTCTGTGGCTGTAAGTCCTTATTGTTAAAATTTTATTTTATCTGTATAGGTGATTTTCTGGCAAGTACTCGCATGCCTGGTACCCACGGAGGCCAGAAGAGGGCATCGGATCTCCCAGAACTGGAGTTATAGACAGACAGTTGTGAGATGCCAGCATGGGTGCTGGGGATAGAACTCGGGTCCTCTGGAAGAGCAGCCAGTGCTGTTTAACTGCTGAGACATCTCTCCAGCCTTCGTCACCTTGTTTTATTTATTATTATTATTATAATTTTTCTACCGCTGTGAAGAGACACCATGGCCACAGCAACTCTTATAAAAGAAAACATTTAAATGGGGCTGGCTCACAGTTTAAGATGGTCAGTCCACTGTCATCATCACAAGGAGCGCCACCAACTCCCCGCTCACTCACAGTTTTTAACAGGATCTTACTACATAGCCCGGGCTGTCCCCAAACCTGTAATCCTCCTGCCTCAGTTTCCCAAGCGTACCTCCATTACTTGCTTTATTTTAATAGGGAAATATTTGCGTAACGTGCAATCTTCCCGCCAGCCTGGTCCCAGAGCCACCTCAGTCCCAAATGAACACGCAGGACGCTATATTCATTATGAAGCTGTTGGCCTTTTGCTATGGTTTCTCGTTGGCTAGCTCTGACTTAGTTATTAATCCATAACTGCTAATCTGAGTATTTTCACATGGTCTTCTCTTACCGGAGAAAGGGTCCGGACCTCTTACTTCTCTGGTGTCCTACGTGGTGACTGACTGTGCCTCTGTTTCCCAGAATCCTCCTCGACTCCTAGTCCCACCTATCTTGCTTTCCTATTGGCCAACAGTGCTTTATTCGTCAACCAATAAGACAAACATGTACACAGAAGGGCTTCCCCCCATCATCTCCACTTTTCTGGCTAAATAAAAAGAAAGGTTTTACTTTAATGTAGTGAAATCTATAACAAGGCAGTTATTAAGCAAGAACTATAAATACAATAGTTAGTCCACTAACATTTAGGAAGATTTAAAGAAAATACCATCTATCCTATCTTTGTGAGTTTAAAGTCTTATATGTAACTTACCTTTTATCATAATTAAGGAAAACTATAACTACAACTATCTTTCTTCAACTCTGTCAAAGACCACAGAAGGATAATATATAAACTCTAGAAAAGACAGAGGCATCTCGCTACCTGGGCAGTCACCCGAAGTTCATCTGTGATGTTGGGGCATCCATCTTCAGTCCATAGGCCACAGTGTATCTGGAAGACTTCTCAGCAAAGCAGGAAATTTTAAATTGTCCATCTGCACTGGCAGTCTGTCAGTCATTTTTATGTGTCCTGCAGAATGTCTGGCAGACTCGTCCATGAAGCAGGAACCTTTTAGCACTGTCCATCTTGTTTTGTAAGTTTATCGGTCACTTTCCTGTGGGTCCTGCATGTCCAGTTTAGTTTCTTGTCCAAATGTCTAGTCTTGCCATGTTGAAAGCAAAGTCCATAATGAGTTTCTCCGATGCCCATCTTCCTCTCAGATGTAATTGGTGCGCCAGAGTAGTTGTGTCTCACTATCATGAAAAATCCTAAACCATTTAAATGCCATATGTTCTGTAGGTCTTTGAAAGATTTGAAGAATATCTATCTATCTTAAATACATCTCTGTATATCTAGAAAACCTAACTAACCTAACTATAAGTTTTGACTATTATAGGTAACTATCTATAATCTGTACTTACTTATACATTACATTTTTAAAAGAGCTGTATAAACACAATATCTAAACAAGAGGAGAAATATATATGTATCACAAAATTGATCTTAAATTTGTATTAATAAATGAAAATCCATACCAATAAAAGTATTCATTTCTACATCATAATCTCCCTTTTAACTTTAAAAAGAGATTGGTTGTGATCATTAACCATTTATAACCAATCCCATTTAAATGAAAACAAAAATTTATAAACAATATTTGGGAATTTGGGCTTGCTCATTCTAAACTGCTTCCTGTTGGTTGGGGGCACTGTCCATACCATGGGGATCATGACAAAACACAGAAACCTGGCTAAGTCCTTGTTTTTGTAGTCTGCAAGGCTGTTTCATCTCAGCTGTTTTAGATGTTGGATGACTTGGGACACTATTTCCGGGGGAGTCTTGCTTCATCAAACCATACTAGTCTGGAAGGAACCCACAGCTCCTTATTTTCTGTGAAAACAAAAGCAGAAGTTCCTTTCCCAAGTAACCTGTCCTTATATTTAAATTTAGAAGTCAAAGCATTTTTAAAATATGTAAGTTGGATTAATCCAGCAGCATTGGTAATCAAATGTCTTTTGACAGTTGTTGCTCCTTCCACAGCAATTAAACAATTCAAAGACAACACAATAGCACACAGTATCCAGACTCTCTGTGTATTTTCCATCTTTACGTGAGTGACTTTTTTGTTACTCTTTTACTTTTATTTACGTATTTTTTTTCCTCCGAGACAGGTTTTCTCTGTGGAAATCCTCCTGCCTCTGCCTCCCGAGTGCTGGGATTAAATACGTGTGCCACCAACACCCTGCTACTCTATTTTTTTCCTTTTTCTACTCTCTCTGAAGCCTATGCGTATCTTCAATCACACTGTGAACCTTTTACAAGCTTTACTCCATCTGAATCTGACTTTACTGTAAATCTTTATGCTTTTCTGGCCAGGTGTCTTTTATCTGCTAAACAATATTGCTAAAATTAAAGCCGAAGCTGTTTTCACTGCTGTCTTTACAAAATGGCGGGCGTAAGCTTACCGCCAGCAATGGCCGCTCAAGTCTCTGCTTGTCTCTAGCAACACAGAGCCCACATGAGAAAATGCTGCTACCAAGAAGTTGTGCTTCTTTCTGCTCTTCTGTTTTTAAAAATCCTTTTTAAAGCTTTTAAGTGGAAATTCGTGTCCCACGTTGGGCGCCATATGTAACGAACGTGTAGTCTTCCAGTCAGCCTGGTCCCAGAGCCACGTCAACCCCAAATGAACACGCAGGACGTTCATTATGAAGCTGTTGGCCATTTGCTATGGTTTCTCACTGTCTAGCTCTGACTTAATTATTAACCCATAACTGCTAATCTGAGTATTTCCATGTGGTCTTCCCTTACCGGAGAAAGGGTCCAGACCTCTTACTCCTCTGGCATCCTATATGGTGACTGACTGTGCCTCTGTTTTCCTGAATCCTCCTCGACTCCTAGTCCCACCTATCTTGCTTCCCAACAGTGCTTTATTCATCAACCAATAAGACAAACATATACACAGAAGGACTTCCCCCCATCATATTTGGCTGATTGATCTTGGAGTAAGACGAGGATTGACAAAGACTACGAGAAACTGAAATGGAAGAGATTCTACTTCACTCCCAGAAGGAACCAACCCTTTTCAGCCTGGGCCTTGGATTTCCACTCTCCAATTTGTGAGACCACACATTTTTTATTAAAATATCTGCATTAAGGGGCTCAGTGGTTAAAAGTGTGTGCTGCTCTTAAGAGGACCCGAGTTCAGCTCTCAGCACCCACTGACTCATAATTTCCCCAATCTTCCAAAACAGCACCAGCAACTGGGAACCAAGTGTTCAAATACATTATTGGAGATGCTTCGGACTTTAAACCATCACAGCGCCCACTTGTGTCGGCCCGTCTTGGTTGTCAGCATGAGTGCATCTAGAGTGAACCACAGGGCAAGTCACTGGGCATACGCGTGAGGGATTTTCTTGATCATGCTGTTTGAAATAGGAGGACTCACCTAAATGCGGGTGGCACCTTCTGGTGTCAACCCACACGAAAGGAGGTGGCAGGAGGCTTGGGAAGCTTTGCTTTTTGCCTACTGGCCTTCACGCTTACCAGCAAGTGCATCTGCTCTGTGGCTGCCGCTCTTACTGCTATATCTGCTCACTGGCATCAGAACCCAGCTTCTTTGGGTTCTCTCCCAGCATCCTCCAGGCCTTTGGCATTGGGTTGGGACAGCTGAGGGATGTAGCCTTGTGGACCAAGCATCCATCATTTCTAAGCCTCATTGTGAGACAGCCAATGTTGCACTCCCCGTATCGTATTGTATAAGGCGCGATAACAAGCACCCTTTTAATGTGCATGCATTCTCTCCATTCTGTTCCTCTGGGGGACCCTAACACACGCTAGGGAACAAATGCACTCTGGGCCAGGAGAGCTCTTGACTTGACCGGCCTTCCCAACCTTGATGGTAAAGAAGTGTCCTAAAACTATAACCTGTTTCTGGGCAAAGCTGGCTCGGGTCTACACGACTTTCTGGCCACGAAGGATTTTTTTCTTATTAGCAAGGACAAATAGGTTGCAGGCTGGATAAGTTTTGTCTAGGGTGTGTCTTAAAAAGTTGGTCCTTCCCAAGTGGGGAGTGTTAGACGGAGAGACGGATCAATGGTTAAGAGCACTGGCTGCTCTTTCAGAGGATCCAGAGCCTACATAGCAGACCACAAGCGTCTGCAACTCCAGTCCCAGGGGATCTGATGCCCTCTTCTGGCCTCTGTTGGCAGTACATGCACACGGTACACAGACACAAGCAGGCAAAACAGCCACACACATGAAAATAACAATAAATAAACAAAATGCTCAAAAGTATTTTAAGAGGCCTTTTTGAACAAAATAAGCATCTCAGAGTATGTATACGGAAAGCATAAGTGCCAAAAGATATTCCTAAAGACAACTTGTAATTTACTTAAATGGATGTTTACCATTCTGCCCTGAGCATAAATAAATTTAACTCTGTTTTACTTCAATGCTTTGCAGATCTCTGCAAAAACTGTTCCTTTAAATTTTTTTAACCATGCACTAACTTTCCTGTAAGAGAATTCAGGCATTTTTTTAAACGGTTTGTGTTTTTTAAAAGATTAATTTTCTTAGTTCTGCGTATGTATGTCTGTGAGAGGTTATTACGCGTGAGTGCAGTGCACACAGAGGCCAGAAGGGGGCGTTGGCCCCCCGGAAGCTAGAGCAACAAGCAGCTTGCCTCACATCGTCCCCAGGAACAGAACTCCCAACCTTTGCAAGAGCAGGACGTGCTCCTGACCGCTGGGCCATCCCTCTAGTCCCAGGTGCTTCGTGATTTGATGTGTTTCTTCTTTCTCACCTCACATTTTGTTAGCATTAATTCCGGAAGCAATCCAATCGCAGGAGCAGAGTTTTCTCTTGTAGGCTCAAAATGCAGAGACCATGGGAGGCAAAAGGCTTGTCCAAAGGCATAAAGAACACAAATTATGAAAGAAACATGATTTTTCCCCCCAGTTTTCTCATCACTTCACAAGACTCATGCATTGAGATTAGCTTGGCTGTCAAGCTCAGAGCCACGCATACCAAAGAGGCAAAAATCTTTGAGTGTAATTGCTGGATGTCCCCTGTGCTGAGTTCTTTGGAGTCCAGCACTTCACTAAACCGCCGTCTTGATGTTTTGTTTTTGTTTTTCTGTTGCTATTGTGGAGTACCAGGCACTAGGAATTTATAAAGAGAGAAGTTTGCCTAGCCATGGTTCTGGAAGCCTCGAAGCTCCACAGCGATGTGCCAGCCTGTGTTTGGCATCTGCTGAGGGCCTGCTTGCTTCGTCATAACATGTGCCAGAGAGCGGCTCCGAGCAGGGGGTGGCTTTAGCCCCACCGTCACCACAGCTAACCCACTCCCGCAATAACCCTATCAGCCTACTCACAGTGACAGAGCCCTTGGGACCAGTCGCCTCCTGAGGCCCAGCCTCTTACCAGCTCTCACTGGGGCGGTGAAACTCCACCTTGAGCCCAGCAGGTTGTAGGGAATACCCAGCCTAGAAGTCACCATGGAGGGCAGAGCCCCTGGGGGCAGCAGAGTGACTCCCCCAGTGGCCACAGTTCCCTTGTGGCTTCTCCTTGGTGGCTCCTTCTCAGATCCCTGAAACCGTGTGTGTCACAGGGCGAGCAGTGGGAGCAGGGGTTAGCCCGTCTGCTAAACGGCCCCCGCCAGCCTTGTCCCTCATTCCTCCCCCAGAGAGGCAAGTCGAGAATTTATTTATTTATTTATTTATTGGTTTTTACGAGACAGGGTTTCTCTGTATTGTTTTGGAGGCTATCGGTCCAGCCCGGCCTCGAACTCACAGAGATCCTCCTGCCTCTGCCTCCCGAGTGCTGGGTTAAAGGCGTGCGCCACCACCGCCCGGCGAGAATTTATCTTTTATATAAAGAATTGCTCAGTCCTCCCTGGAGTTAGAGTCTACCACTGGGGGCTGCCTAGGCGCACTAGCTTTCCATCACCAGGCGATGCCGCAGCAGAATGGTCGAAAAGAGAAGGAGTTTCCCCTTGGCTCACGGCTGTGGACGGTCCAGTCCACGGTCTTCCTGGTTCCACTGCTGTGGGCGCGCAGCGGAGCCCAGCATCATGGTGGAGGGAGGTTGCTCACTCGAGGCAGCCAGGAAACACAGAAACAGGATCCTGCAGGGGAGGAGGCAGCGATACATCCTGCAGGCAGGCCCCACTCCCCACCCCACCCCTCCCGATGGCGCTGTCAAATTATGACTCTGTCAGGGGGGTTCATTCATTGTCTCAGATCCCTCGTGGACCAGCTGGCTCTCCGCTCTTGGATCCGCCGGCTTGGGATGCAAACTTCAGAACCTTGCAGCCTCGGATGCTCTTCCCTTCCTGCCTCCCTGCCTCCCTCCCTCCGCCTTTCGCCATGGCCGCCCACTCCTACCCACCATGATAGACTGTATCCCCTTAAAGAAGCCCTGCCCCTCCTCCGGCTGTCTGCAGAAAAGCAATAGTCTGCAAATCTCAGGAAACAGGAAGCTTAGAATATTGGCACAAGTTGTGGGTCGGGCTAGAAAGCCAGATTTCAGTGTCTACATCCGTGATGTTATCTAGGTGGGGGGACCCTACACAGACTCAGCGATTCCGGTACCCCTGGCCCCTCAGGCTAGGAAGTGGCAGTGGCTTCACTTCCTCTGCGGAGGAGCCCCTGGGGCGATTGGCAGGGACAGGAGTGCCCCGCAGAGGGCTGTTGCTGCATCTGACCTTAGTCTGGGTTTCCCACCCGCAACGTGGATCCTGGCATCTACCTGCGGGCTGGTGCCCGTTACTAGGAGCGCCACTGAGGACTGCTGGACCGCACGGGACGCGGGGGTCACCCACGGCCCTTGGTTGAGGCACCCCTGCCAGGCTGCAGGACGCTGCCGCCCACCAGTGGTCAACATGAACGGTGTCCGCACCCATGAGGACTCCACCCACACAGCTGTGCTGTGGTCCCCGGAGGTCGCACCCAAGAAGTTTGGTGCTGAAGGGAGAGGAGCTGGTGGTTTCGTGGGGGACCCCTCAGCGGCTGGGCACACTTGGAAAACTGAGGGAGCAAAACCTCTGCTGGCGCATAAGCAACCGCAGGTGACCGTAAGGGCGTTTTTAGCCCGAGCCCAGCTCATTTGGGGCCAGGCTGGTTGCCCAGATGTGGTCCAGGGGTCCCAGGCACAGCCCCTCCTCGGGGCCCAAGTGTTTGCACCGGTTCTTCGTGGCTCCCTGTGATGATTCTATGGCACAGTCGGCACTGAGCTGAGTCTTGAAAGAGGGGTCCACTCCGGACATGCCTGGTTCCAGGAAAAAAAAGCGAAGAACAGAGCCTGCTGTTGTGGTGGAAACCTGTCATCTTGGCACTTCAGGAGGCTAAGGCAGATAGGTTGGGAATCAGGCTAGCCTGGGCTACAGAGTGAGTCTGAGGCCAGCCTGTGTGACAGGGCAAGACCCTGTCTCAAAGGAGAGAGGAAGGAGCTGGATGGATGGCTGCTCAGTGGTTAAACCCCCCTACACACACACACACACACACACACACACACACACGCACACACACACACACACGCACACACACACAGTGACTCACAGCCATCTGTAACTCCAGTTCCAGGGGGAATCTCACGCCCCCTTCTGACCTTCATGGACACCGGGTATGCACACGGTGCACACATACATACACGCAGACAAAACACGCATACACATAAAATAATAAATCAGTCTTTTAAAGTATGGGATGAGGAAAGAGACAGACAGACAGATGAGAGAGAGATTAGGAGATAGGGTAAATGTTTCTTGGACTGCAATGTATACAAACCTACCATAAATCACAAAATGAGATGCTGGTTTCTCCTGCAAGCCTAAACTCCTAGAGAGACATGTGAGGCACGAGAATCTACTTCCAGGAGGCAGCGAACTTCAGGAAATCACGGAGTAGTATGGTAGTTTCGGGGGTCGGGGGACAAGGAGGGACAGGACAGTTACCAATCCCGCAAAGCCTTAGCCTGCATGATGACTGAACTCTAGAGATCTTCCGGGTACCATTATACTGACAGCTGATAAGCACGGATGTTCCTCGGGAGAGAGTAAGCATCCCGATCACACACACACACACACACACACACACACACACATAACTATTACTTATGATTTATTTATTTTTGAAGCAGGGTCTCACACGGCTACCTTCAAACATGCTAGTTTGCCCAGGATGACCTTGAACTCCCCATCCTCCTGCCTGAGCCTCCCTAGTGCTGGGATTAGAGGTGTGTGCCACCACAAACCGCTGGGGACTAAACTCAGGAGGTCGTCATCGTGCACGCTAGGCAAGCACTGAATACCTGAGCTGAATGCCCGGGCCAGCCTAACATAGTCTCTTTTAGATGCCCACGCCTGAAAGATTGCACAGCCAGCTGAGGCCGGCCCCATCGCAGCGAGGAGTTAGTTATGCCGGAGAATGCGTGAGACACTCCCCATGAACTTGGGAGAATAAAAGTGAGGTGGTCTCCCCTTCCACCCAAGCACCTTTGTTATTTGGGAGAGATCTGCCTTTCCCCCCCTCCCCTCCTCCTTGGGGTGGGCTGCGTTTCTGTCGGCCAGCGAGCAGCGTGCTCAGCCTGCCTGCTTCTCCGGCTTGTCTCCTCACTAATTAGAGCGCTGCCGCCTGATTCACCTTGTTAATTAGAGGGACTTGAACACGAGGCCTCCGGGCAGTATGCGAGAGAGAGCCTCGCACCAGTGCCCCGAGAACGAGGCAGTCTGTGAACTCATTCTTCTCATCTACCTTCTATTTTTCATTTGAAATGAATAAATCATTGAGATTTTTTTTCTCCTTGTGGAGCGAGAACGCAAGAATTCACATCTTTGTAAGATGTAAATTGCATGTGATCAATGGGACGGGCTCTCTGAGCATGTGGTTCTTACATGCTCTTTTCTAATTCCCTTCTTGTTGGTATGTGGGAGATGGCCTGGAATACCTGTGTCTCCTCTCCGAGAGCCCCTGCCCTTCACCTCCCTATGGGGGGGTTGCTAAGTGAGGAAGCCATGGGAACCTGATCCGATGGCTCGAGACTCACTTGTACCTTTGGGGAGGGGAGGAGGCAGAGCACACACCTGTAATCCCAGCACTCTCCAGGAAGAAGGAGGTGGGTCTCTGCGAGTTCAAGGCCAACCTGGTCTATAGAGTGAGTCCTAGGACAGCCAGGACTGCATAGAGAGACCCTGTCCCAAAAACAACACAACAAAACAATACTTTTGGGAAGGGACAGGAGGAATCGAGGCCACAGCAGTGTTTGTTGGACCGGCCCTGCTCTCAAGCCTCTCCCCCCCTCCCCTGCAGAGTCCTAATGTCTCATAAAGAAAACAAAGGTATTAGGTAGTTTCAATTAGACACCCCCTATGCCAGAGTCTCACTATGTAGCCCAGGGTATCCTTTCATTCACTGTATAGCCCAGGCTGACCTTGAACTTGTGATCCTCCTGCCTCAGCCTCTGGAGTGTTAAGGCACGCACTCCCTCACCTGGGTGAGATACCTCTCGGGACGGTCCTTGACTGAGACTGAAGCTTTAGGTATTACGCGGGCCCCTGACCCACACACAGAATTTGAAAGGAAAGAAAAGTCAGGAGGCCAAAGAGATGGTGAGGTGGTTAAGAACAGCACTTGCTGCTTTTCCAGAGGACCTGTGTTGGGTTCGCAGGTGTCTCAGAACCGCCTGTAACGCCAGCTTCACGCGGATCAAATGCCCCCAACTGGCCTCCACAGGAACTACACACATATGTGCAAGCGTACAGGCATACACATGCACATAAATTTTAAAACATCTTTAAAAAGCCCAATTAACACTTGGGCTTGGCCAGACTATAAAGCCGACCACAGAAGTGGGTGTGTCTGCAAACTGTGTTTTCTTTCCTTCCCCTGCAGAGGGAGGGCGCTGTGAACTCTGCTAAAAAGCCAGAGGGTTCTTGCTAAGCCGGGTAGTTTGATAACCTCACTGCCAGTCTCGGAGGGGAGTCACTTAGCCCTTAGACTCCCTTGCTGAGAGTTTGGTGGACGGCTTGCAAAATGATCTCTTTAGAGAAAGGAAGGAACTTTATGTCTGCACATATATGTGCATACATATGCATACTTACACACATTATCTATCTATCTATCTATCTATCTACCTACCTACCATCTATCTATCTGTCTATCTATCATCTCCATCCAGGGGGAAAATTCTGAGGCTGTTTTCTAGAATGTTCTTGCATCCTTGGGCACATCTGACTTGGTGTCCATGAGCTTGCCTTCTAAGTACGTTTATTGCACCCACAGCACAGTCCCACCCCGAGGGAGAACGCCCAGAGCATCACCGTTGGCCTTGGGACCCCTTTGCTGATGGAGGGGACTGGAGAAGCAGTCGGGCGTCCGTACACAGTGTGGCCAGTGCTCACGGGGCCATCGAGACTTCACCAGGCAAGGGCACGAAGTCTCGGGAGAAGCGATGTTTGTGAGGGTCCAGGGGCAGAGGGGGTTGTTGAGGAGGGTGAGTTGAACCGCCGGGGAGAGAGTGTTTCCATCAGTTTATAGGGAACCAGAGAAATACCAAGCCCACCTTGGGCTGAGGGCATCTAGGGGAGGCTAGAGATGGGGCAGGAGGAAGGCAGCCAAGCTGTAGAGCCTGGAGGGCAGGGGTGAGGGCAGAGGGGGTCTCCACAGCCTTGAAAGGTGAGCCTGGTGGGCATGTCTCTTGATTCGTTTTACTGTGTGTGCCTGCTGCTGTGAGCCTGCAGCTCCAGGAAGGCAGAGCACGGAGCTCAGCAGGAGCCCAGGCAGGTCTGCAGAGCACTAGGGAGGGTGCAGCCCTGTACTTGGGTTCTTTAACACATTTTTCCCCCCTGCATAGCTCCAGCATGCTGGAACCACGGAATACAGCGAAGGTGGGAAGTGAGTCTAGCCATTTCTGCTACAGCCACAACTTGTCTGAATTTCAGGTTTAATTGCTGTATGTCTCCTGAGTACTGGGCTTTTAGACATGCGGTGCCACCCCCAACTTAAGGCCATTTTAATTGGCGTGTGGTACATCCGATGAGATACCATGTGATGTTTTGATACATACATGTGTTGCATAATGGTCAGATGAGGGCCATTAGCATCTCATTTCTAATATCCGTCGTTTTGGGGGGCATGTTCAAAATCCTCTGTAAGAGTTAATTTAAAAGACACATTAGGTGTGGGCTGGTTGGCTTAGTTGGCTAGGGCTTGGTGCTAATAATCTACCATTAGAGCTGGACAGATGGCTCAGTGATTAAAAACCTGGCTTCAGTTCCTGGCAACTACGTGGTGGCTCACAAAATCATCTATAACTCCAGTTCCAGGGGGATCTGATGCCCTCTTCTGGCCGCTGAGGGCACTACACACACACACACACACACACACACACACACACACACACACGTTGCTCAGCCATTCATGCCACAAATGCTCAGACACATAAAATAACAAATAAATATTTAAAGAAACGCACACCATGGTGTTGCCAGCTCTAGCCTCTCCACTGTGATACTCAACATCAAGAAACGTTGATCAGGGTCCACACACCTGACTCAGTTAAGGCAGAATTATCCAGCCCCTGCCCTTTGCCGAAGTCACGGCAAATAACCGAGGGTCTCAAGATGAAAAGGGACCTCGTGAGAACCAGGCAGGGGAGACACCCGACGGTGCATTGGATAGCCTTCTTGTCAGCCTGGCTGAAGTCCTCTGAGAGGGGGAGCCTCGACTCAGAAAATGACTCCATGAGGTCCGGACGTAGGGGCATCTGTAAGTGTCTTCTTCGTTAGCCCCTGATGGGGGAGGGCCCAGCCCATTGCGAGTGGGGCCATCTCTGGGCTGGTGGTCCTAAATTCTGCAAGAAAGCAGGCTGAGCCAGCCATGGGAAGCAAGCCAGGAAGCAGCACCCGCCAGGGCCTCTGTGTCAGCTCCCGCCTCCAGGCTCCTGCCCTGCTTTGATTTCCTGTCCTGACTTCCCTCAGTGGCGGACTACTGACATGAAGGAGTAGGCCAAAGGAACCCTATCCCCTCAGCTTGGTTTCAGCCACCCATGGCGTTTCACCACAGCAACCATGGCTAAGACAGGGATGCTCTGCTGAGTTTGAAAAACCGCAGCTGTGAGATGGGGTGTCACCAGGGAGGCGGCTCTGGCACTGAGCTTTACAGAACGAAGGGGAAATGGGGTTGCAGTGACGCTGATGGTTTTCCAGACAAGTGACAGCTACCGAGAGCAAGGGGCCGACTGGGGGTGTGTGACGCATGGTTCGGGGCTGCCAGGACTCCTGAAGTCCTGATTCGGGGAAGGAGCTGGGGTGGGGAAGGGGGGGCCTTGGCAGCAGCGCCCAGAGGACTGGGGTATTGGGGGTGGAGTGCAAACAAGATCAGATCTGAAGTCATGAAGCAGGCACCCGCCCTGTGCTGCTGTGATTTCCCAAGCTGTTGCGCATCAGGACAGCCAAGGCGGGGCTGCTTGATCGTCTAGGCAAGAGCTAAGACTGAAGAGAGGTGGGTCGACCAGGGTTGGAGCCACAGAGGTGAGAGGCGCCTGGGAGGTGTCTACAGATGTGGAGACAGAGGAAGGTGAGCCCCGGATGAGGAAACTGAGGAAACGGAGGGGTGGGGAGACCATCCCCGCTTCTAGTGGCGAGCTGCCTCACATGAGCTGCGTGAGACTTCCTGCCCCGCAGCCTCCAGCCTGGAAGCTGTGGAGACGAGAGACTACCCAGCTGTGGTCCCACTCACCGTCCAAGGGTGCTGGGTCCCACAGTAAAGTCACCCCCACCAGCGCGCACGCCGACGCCTTTCCACAGGTGGTGAGCTGCCCACCCCGGGCTGCCCCCCTCCGCCAACTTTACATGGGGTGTCCCTTTCTGCAGGATCGTTATTACCATCATCACTATTTACTATAGGCCAAGTAGAACCCCGCCCCCAGGGGATCTGAAGCTGGGTGGACTCTAGAACGTGAACCACCTTCCTCTGCTCAGACGAGTCAAGTCCTGTCTTGGGTGTGTGATAGTTCCAGACGACCGTGGGGCCCAGCTACTTTGTCCTCCCTCCCCGGGGAAGGCCAAAGGAGGGACAGATGCTAATTGGCCTCCATGAGGGTGGGCCACTGGACACAGCCACCCTTGGGGGTTAACGGATATGCGTGCGTTTCACGCTTATTCCCTCTGGAGTCCTTCAGACATCGTGTGTTGTACTTGGGCACTGCACTGGGCACCGGCGCAGCTACTCACGGCCCTGGTACAGGAGAGAAGTTTCAGAGAAGAGCCCTGGAACTGGGACTTTTTTTTTTTACTAGATGTCGGCACTTGAGCCAAACCCTGGGTCTCCCTGCGTTTAAAGAGGGCGTCTGTGCTACACTCTGCTCCTTTAGCGGACCATTTGCTTCAGTCACAAGAAAATGAAGGTACTTTAAAAAAGTAGCTTTAAAAATGAGTACACGGAAGAAAGCCACTACAGAACACACATAAGACAGAACTAGTAATAAAATAGCAAGGGAGAGCCGGCAAGATGGCTCAGTAGGTAAAGCCGGAGAGCTGAGACACACACAGTAAATAAATAGGATTTAAAATGGCAACCAAAAGCCCATAAGGTTTTCTTCCTAGCTTGGGGCCGTGTCAGACCCCACAACCTCCCTGGGTACTGGGGCCACAGACTCTGAGAGCCACACTCACTTACTCACAGGAGCATCTCAAGTCCGTGGCATGCCCTGGTGTGGGGGCAAGGGCTTCCTGCCTGTTACCCTGCGAGTACAACGGCACCCCCACCTCTTGAGAAACATCTGCAAGTTGAGAAACCTTCTCCCAACACTTGCAAAGCTTGTTCAGGCTGGAGAGGTGGCTGGGTGCTCTTACACGCTGAGTTTAATTTCCAGCACTCTCATGGGCGGCTCATAACGGCCTGTGACTCCAGCCCCATTGGGGTCTGACGACTCTGACCCCTGCACCAGCAATCATTTGTGCACACACTCACACACTTGCACTCATGCACACTCACACCCACTCACACTCGTGCACACTCACACCCACTCACACACAGCAGATCTGCCATGCCTTCCTTCCTGTGATGTGAGGACACTTAGACACACTCACACATACTCACACACTCACACATACACACTACTCTCTCTCACACACACACTCACGCACACACACTCACGCACACGCACACACACTCACACACACAGCAGATCTGCCATGCCTTTCCTCCTGTGATGTGAGGACAGATAGACACATTCATACATGCACACACACTCACACATACACACTACTCACTCTCACACACACACTCACACACAGCAGATCTGCCGTGCCTTCCCTTCTGTGATGTGAGGATACACATGCATTCACACACACACACTCACACACAATCATGCACACTCACACACACAGCAGATGTGTCATGCCTCCCCTCCTGTGATGTAAGGACACACACTCACATACTCACTTTCACACACACTCTCTCACACACACTCGTACACACACAGCAGATGTGCCATGCCTTCCTTCCTGTGATGTGAGGATACACATGCATTCACATACACACACACTCCACACTCACACACTCACACACACAGCAGATCTGCCGTGCCTCTTCTCCTGTGATGTGAGGTCACACGCTCACACACTCACACACAATCACACACACAGCACATCTGCCATGCCCTCCGTCCCTCGATGACGAAGTGCTCTGGAACCAGGAGCCCCCACAGCCCTTTCCTCCCTGTGTTGCTTTACTGGTGTCTTCTCCGCCGTGACATCAGTAACTGAGACATGAGTGACCCGCAAAGGGAAAGCTGTCCGGGACATTCCAGACCCCTGTCTTGTCTGGGCCAAGTCCATGTCTCCAAACCAGCTATGCAACACTAGGCTTAGAACCAGCTTGTTTTAATACCTTAACTTCTGGAGTCAGTGTCATTCCTCTAGAGTAGTTTCTTAAAAAAAAAAGATTTATTTTATCTTAAATTATGGACCACTTGGAAGACAGAGGCAGAAGAAATGCAAGTTTGAGGCTATACCTCAAGGAAGAGTTTGACTTTTAATTATTATGTATTTTAGTGGTGTGCGCGTGTGTGTGTGTGTGTGTGCCCATGAGTGTGTGTAGGTGCCCAGAGGGTGGCATCAGATCCCCTGGAACTGGAGTTGCAGACTGCAGTGAGCCGCCATGTGGGTGCTGGGAACTGAACTCAGGAAGAACAGCCAGTGCTCTTAACTGTGGAGCTGTCTCTCTCCAGACCCCACTTACTATATTTACAGGGGTGAGGACTACATTCACAATTCTGCAAATGCAGTAGTGTATCCTTATCTATGGGAGACACAGCCCAGACCTCCCAGTGGGCTTCTGAAACAGCGTCTAGTGCCCAGCCTGTCCATCCTACACTAATAAACCTGTGGCAGTTTTATTTATGCAGCAGACAGGCTGAGGGGCTGACAGCCATAATGAACACTAAAATAGACCCACTGTCTCAGCACACCGTGACAAAAGCTACGTGGCCGGTGTTAGAACAGCTTGGCTGCACCCGTGTGGTGCTCGCTCCCACAACGAGGTGAGATGATGTATGCTTGGGATGCGGTAGAGATGGTGGCATCAGAGGACGGATGCCCCTCCCCCCGGCAATCTGCAGAGGGTCGCGTAAGGGATCGCGTTGACGAGGACTCTCTGTGCAGCCACGTGGGGTGGGGTTCCCAGCTGTCCCTGGGAAGGCAGGAAGCGGGGGGGGGCACCCAACTACAGCTTGGAGGAGGAGTAGGGTAGGGTGGCTGCGTCTGTCAGCCACGGGCAGGGCTCGCATCCACTGAAGCACAGCTTGGTTGGCAACAGGCATGGAGGGGCTTTGGAAGTCACCGACACAGTGACATTTAGGGTGACCGAGGAGAGCACGGAGCAAAGGCAGGAGTGTAAGAGGTCTCTCTCTCTCTCTCTCTCTCTCTCTCTCTCTCTCTCTCTCTCTCTCTCTCTCTCTCCCTCCCTCCCTCTCCCTCCCTCTCCCTCCCTCTCCCTCTCTCTCTCTCTCTCTCTCCCTCCCTCTCCCTCCCTCCCTCTCTCTCTCTCTCTCTCTCTCTCTCTCTCTCTCCCTCTCCCTCTCAGATTCATTTATATATTTTTATTTTATGTGTATCTATATGGGTGTTTTGACTGAATGCACATGTGAGTGCCTGGTGCCCAGGGAAACCAGGAGAGAGCTTAGGATCCCCTGGAAATGGAGTTCGAGACAGCTGTGAGCTGCCATTTGGGTGCTGGGAACTAAACCTGGGTCCTCTGGGAAAGCATTATGAACTGCTGAGCCGTTGCTCCAGAACCAACTTGGGGTGTGTGTGTGTGGTGTGTTTATGTGTGTGTATATCTGTTACATATGTGTGGGTATGTCTATGTGTGTATGTGTGCGTGTCTGTATATATGTGTGTGTGTGTCTATGTGTGTATGTATGTATGTGTGTCTGTATATATGTGTGTGTATATGTTTATGTCTATGTGTATATGTCTACGTGTGTATTGTGTGTCTGTGTGTATATATGTGTATATGTGTCTAGGTGTGTCTGTGTGAGAGTGTATATGTTTGTGTATCTCTGTATGTGTGTGCACATGCGTGCACGTGCGCATGCGTGTGTGTGTGTGTGTGTGTGTGTGTGTTTTAAGACAGTTCTGGAAAGCCAGGCACACCTGCACTCGCAGTCCTCAGGGTCCTCAGGAAGCTGACTTTGCATCTCAGCTGACCTACATAGTAAGGTCTGTCTTTAAAAACAGCTGTTAGCCAATAAATACTATAAACACCTAATCATAAAAAGACAGCCATTCTCGAGGCACAGCGAATGTCTGTCTCCGGAAAATAAATGTTACGAAATAAGAAGAACTCTTGGTGTTGTAAGTACGTTCATAAAAAGGAGTGCTTCCTGAAAAAGTGAGGACGAGGTCGCAGAGGGATGGTTGGAAAGGGCCTTGAGGAGACAACTACAGTGATTCGTGGGGACGCTTGCAAGGACCTGGGTGGCAGGTGAGCCCAGCTGCCACGTGATCATTCTGAAGCAGGGAGCGGCCTGATCTGATTAGTATCTTCAAAGGTCACTGTGACTTTTGTAGGCGGGTGGACTCCAAGGGGACGGGAGCAAAGCCTGGCGAAGACACTGCCTTGTTGCCTGGCTGGGGCTGGGGTGGGTTAGACGGGAGCAAGGGACATGGCTGGTGAGGACCAGCAGTGCTAACCACTGTAGGGTCAAATGTCGTGTCAAGGGATGACGGTCAAGTTCCCAGGCTGCTGCACCCCAGTGGTGATGCAACGCGTCGTATTAAATAGACTAGAAACTTGCTAATTACCTAGCATGCATTCGCAGGTGACGCGTTCTCTTCGGTGTGTGTAGTTAGCAGATACGGTACGTGTGTCGTAGGACTCTACCAATTAATTAGCTGTTTTGATTGGGCAGTGGAAACATACTTCTAATAAGGGTAGGCTTATTCACAAATCATCTCATTACATTGATGGGGATTTTGGCGTGTGTGTGTGTGTGTGTGTGTGTGTGTGTGTGTGTGCTGCACACCAGTGCAAGCGTGCGTGCTTCCCAAGCGTGTGTAAGAGTTGGAGGGTCTGTTTCTCTGCTCCTCACCAAGTCCGTCTAGAGGGCTGCTTTGGGGGCAGAATGTAGGGAGGCTCCTGGTATGGTTCCTCTGCTGGCTCCAATGGGCAGGCACAGAGTCCACGGTGACCTCAGGCAAAGGTGGCTGTCACACGGCCCGGGCTTGTAGCCTGACCCTCACTGTGCAGGGGATGCTGACCAGGTCTTCCTGCACATGCCCCTGAGGGGTTCACACTCTAAAAGCGGAGGAGAAACCTAATCCAGTGTGGATTACGCCGCATGAACCTCATGGAATATTGTACAGCAACCGCAACGGTTTTATTGGTTCTTGTTGTTCTGCTTTTGAGAAAATGGCCTCAGGGTGCGGCACAAGCTCGAAATCCTCCTGCCTCAGCTTCCCAAGTGCAGGGATTGTAGGTGTGCTCCGTCGCTCCCGGTTCCACGGCGTGCCGTGCGGCTTCTAAAGCTGTGAGGAAATGTTCTCGAAATAATACTAAATGACTGCACAAAAACTCGAGTATAGTATTCCATAAAGCCGTGTGAAGAGAATGAAGAAATAGATTGTACACTCGGAGGGCACTCCACCTTCACGTCCTCAAACATGACCTGGAGTCACCACCGGCCTCTTACAGTCCTGCTGTGAAGGCTCGCCGGCAGGGATCCTGGGTCGCCCTGCGCACTGAGAACCCCAGAAATACTAGTTTGGATTACCAAGTAAGTATCTGGATTACCAAGTACCTTTCACATTTATAATACACATTTTGTGTGTGTGTGTGTGTTTGTGTGTACGTTCGTGTGCGTATGCGTGTGAGGAAGGGGTCAGAGGACAGTTAGCAGGAATCAGTTCTCTCTTTCAACAATGTGGTCATGGAGATTTGAACTAAAGTCATCAGGTTTGGCAGCAAATGCCCTTAACCATTGAGACATCTTGCCAGCCTCCTGTTTTTATTTCGATAAACCAGGTATCATATAAAGTTTTCCACCTTAACTATTGTTGACACATGTTCTCTCTGTGTAGCACAGGCTGGCCTCAAACTGGAGAGCCTCTTGTCTCGGCTTCCCCAGCCCTGGGATTACTGGTGTGCACCACCATCCCGGGCTCCGGGGATTAGGAAATCCTAGTCTATGTCCTGGAGCTGCTGGTACTTGATAGCCGCTTCCACACAGAGAAAGCAATCGTGATTTAACAACCGCTCCTCAGAGAAGCACACCGTTAACGTGACTTGTAGCATACCTGAGCCTGTAGGCTTCAGTGTGGAAACTCAACTTGACCCAAATGGGGGAACCAAGGTGAAGCCTGGGTCGGTACCAGGCCCCCGAGTAGATTCAGAGGCCCTGCGCCACTCGTGGGGGAGCGTGGGCCTCCGACAAGGAACACTTTGGCCCCCTTCTATGGCCGCAAAGGGACAGAGAGATTCTGCACGGCGCGGCAGAGTCGAGGTTTGCTGTGTGGGGATCGCTGGCTCTTAGCTGGTAGAGCCCACGGGGACCTGACGCTCTCAGGAATGCCCGGGTTGGGGCGGGGTACACCTGCATCTCAGCAAGACTCTCAGAGAGGGAGAGCCACCCCAGAATCCTTCTGCACTGTGGCTTCCGGAGCCTGCCCAGCCCTAAAATTCGCCTCTCCGGGCAGCCCGCTGAGTTTGAGGCTTTGAGTCTTTAGATTTCATTTCAAGTCGGGCCTCCTGTGAACGCATTCAACAGACACCTGACCATTGTGATAACCCTGATGGACTGCGAGTGGGGCAAATTAGCTGGGAGGTGATTGATTTTCTTTTTTAATGCAGTTTTTATCTCCAACCTTTTCCCAGCAACGCGCTATGCCGGGGCAATCGTTTCTTCTCCCAGGTATTTGCCGGTACAGAGATTGCTCATCTATTTACGGCTGCCTGGAAGCCTCATAATTACAACATGGTCCGGGTGCCCATTTTCCTTCCCTGACTACAAATAGGGATCAATCGAATTTTAAACGACGGCTGCAGGGCCCGCTCCCGATCGTGACCTTTGTAAATGATTACAGCTCGTCACTGTTGCTATCTGCCCAGAGAGGGCGAGCGGGCAGGCGGGCGGGTGGGGCTTTCTAACTGGCATTTGATCTGGAAGTGAGCCAAAGACATTCCAGGTGAAAACGGCCGGCAGACGAGCAGCGGGTGGAGAGAAGGAGAGAGAGAGAGAGAGAGAGAGAGAGAGAGAGAGAGAGAGAGAGAGAGAGAGAGAGAGAGAGAGAGAGAGAGAGAGCTTGTGAGGTTCTCTCTGAGGTCTGTGGACGCTGCCCGTGCATCCCCTGTTTGCTGTGTCTCTTTCCTGAGGCCTGTGGGTGTTTTTTTTTTCTTCTTCTTCTTCCTACATCATGGCACGGCTCAGCGGGGCTGGTCCCTGGGTGAATGGGAGGATGAATTTAGAATGTCCCTGGAAGCTGTACCACCGGGTGGAAAAAAACTTGTCTGGCAGAGAGAAGTTTGATGGCTTTAGTTCAGCATCTCAAATGGTAGTGAGGGAAGCCAGGCCCACCTACAGGGTAAACATCTTTCCGGATAAACATCAACTCCTATTGAACTGTCCAAGACGTTCCCAGGGATAGCCCTTTAACGTGGGGTAGAACAGTGTGTTCGAAACCTTCACAGCCCAAATTGCTTTCTGAGACACATCATTGAGCTCAGGCCCCCTCGTTAGGGGTGAGCCCTCAGGAGGGCTGGTCATGGTGGCGCACACCTCCAATCCCAGCACTGGGGAGACAGAGGCAGGTGGATCTCTGTGAGTGTGAGGCCATCCTGGTCTACAGAGCAAGTTCCAGGACAGCCAGGACTAAAGAGAGAGTCGCTAATACAAAAAACAAACTCCACTGTCTGTCAAATGGCACTGAAGGGCCGTGTGTGGATGGATGGATGGATGGATGGATGGATGGATGGATGGATGGATGGATGGACCAGAGTCATGCAGGCGAGGGCTTCCAGTGCCCCAGTTGCTGAGCACACGGGTTTATGTATTAATTACTTCTGCAACACTGTGTCCAAATACCAGACGGAGGCAACAGGAGGGGGGAACCGCAGGTTTCCATGGTTTCCCTCCATCATGGTGAGGAGGCAGAGCGTGAGGCAGGCATCCGGGGCTGGGGTTTAACTTTCAAAGACCCACCCCTTGGACTGGTGGGATGGGTCAGGCACTTGCCACCACACCTGATGGCCTGAGTTTGACCCGGGAGAACCATGCGGCAGACGAAGAGAAGCCAATTGCCCTCTGACCTCCACATAGGCACCACGGTGTGCATACGCACTGTCTCAAAATAAATAAGTGAAGAGACGCCATGTTACTAGAACGATCAAGATAAAAGAGCTGATCTCGAGTGGCCTTCTTTCGCCGGCCAGGCTCCGCCCCCTAAATGCCACTCAGTCCCCCGAATAACGCCACTACCTGGGAGCAAGTGCTCATGTGTGTAAGCCGGGGGTGGATACCCCAACTCAAGCCGTGCCTGACTTCTGTTTCTTTTGCTTCCTGGAATGTATTTGGCATCTTTATGCATGGACAGTGGGTAGAGATGGTCACCCCTTTGCTCGTTTGTCAGCCTTCCCTTCCGTTTGTTCTGACGACTCTGTGGTAGCCTATTTTTTTTGGTTTTGAATGAGTGAGCACACTAAGCATACGGCACGCCAGAGTAAAAGGATAAATAGTAAATATCAGATAGATGGATGATAGACAGACAGACAGACAGATGTCACCAAATCAGGTGCTCACAACGTCCAGTAGAAATCGACTAGGGAAACTGAGACAGTTGGCTGAAGTCCTCGGTGGAGCTTTTTCCTCTGCAACTGGACTCCCAGCTTCTCCCTCCCACCCAGTCGGTTTTAAATAATAGGTAAACAACAGTAACATCGGTAAATTGGAAATAGTTTGCCACCTAGAAGTTAGACCCTGTCTCAAAAAAATAAAATAAAATAAATAAAGTGGAGCCGGATATGATTGGCACACACCTTTGATTCCAGCACTCGGGAGGCAGAGGCAGGCAGAGCTCTGTGAGTCCCAGACTAGCCTGGTCTACAAGAGCGAGTTCCAGGACATCCAGGAGGACATAATGAGACTCTGCTTCGAATAAATAAACAAATAAGCCAACAAAGAGGTGGCACCTGGCAGAGGAAGACGCCTGACGCCAACCTCTGGCCTCCACACGTGGCATCTCCAGCCAATGAGCTTTCAGTATGCTGCCTTTGGAGGGTTTGCTCTCCCAGCTGTGTTGTCCCTGCCGGTGAGACTCTTAGTAAATCGTTAAGATCAGACACCTGGAGAGAACCGATTACCGTCAGTACTAACCCCTGAAAGGCTAAGGGCGAGCTCGTGTGAGCTCGGGGTGGGGGGGGGGTGAGGGTGGGGGTGGGGGATGTTTCTGAAATTCCTTCTCTGGGGGGAGATGTAAACAACATCTACCACCCTTCCTTGGGTCCCAGTGCCAAGCTGGGGGTGAGTTTGCCAAAAGTCAGCCTGGGCAACCAGTGAGTTTATTGGGTGATGGGGAAGTCCTGTGTATATGTCAATAAAGCACTGTTGGCCAATAGGGAAGCAAGATAGGTGGGACTAGGAGTTGAGGAGGACTCTGGGGAGGAGAAACACAGGGAGTCAAGATGTAACCGACATAGGGGTAAGAAGCCCGGACCCTTTCTCCGGTAAGAGAAATACTTAGATTAACAATTATGGGGTAAATACCTAAGTCAGAGCTAGCCAGTAAGAAACAAGCAAGGCCAACAGCTTCATAATTAATACAGCATCTTGTGTGTTATTTGGGGACTACAACTCGGCAGAGCCCAGGCGACTGGTGGGGAAAACCCAAAGCAGATGGCAAGGAAAAGGCTTCTCTCTACAACTGGGCTTCCTTGTCATGCATGGGTGAGGGGTTACAGGCAGGAGTTTGGGAGGCCTTCAAGAAGCCACGTTGGAAGGTCTGCGCCCACATGGATGGCAACTCCCCCATGGCCACAAAGATAAAGCCCTAGCCCTAGCCCTCCCCCTCCCCCTGTCCCTCTCCCTCCCCCTCCCCCATGTATATGCTTCCAGCCCCTCCCTGAGGCCACGTGCAGTTAGGGCGGAATTGCACAACACTGGTTGGGAAGGGTGGTTGGCTGTTCAGGCCAGGGTCCCGCAGCCTTTCCCACCCCTTCTACCTAGAGAAAAGGCCACCAAGCCCACCTGTGGGGATCTTTTGGAAGTGAGCACGGCCAAATCCGTGAAGATGGCGGCAGTTCGGCTTGGAGGAGCAGAAAGGGGTCAGAGAGATGAGCCCCGGGCCTGGACGCTCAGTATCTCCTGTGTCCCAAGCTCAAACGCCACTTCCAGCCTGGTCTTAGAAAGGCAGGGGGTCCAAGCTCTACGCTTTGTCACCTCCCTTTATTCCTGAGTGAACAGGCTGCATTGGTTGGGGACAACAGTACTTGGGCCTTTCTGGTTGATCCCACTGGGGGGGTGTGGGGGTCAGCTGTCTTCTTGGTTGCCCTCTACCTTAGTTTTCTGAGACTCTCGCTGAACCCAGAGCTCACTACTAAATCTGCCTAGCTAGGCTGGCCAGTGACCTCCAGGGATCCTCCTATCTCCGTCCTGCCAAGCCCTGGCGTGACCAATGCGTGCCACCGTGCCCAGCTCCTTAATGAGGTCCAAACTCGGGTAATCAGCCTTGCAGGGCAGGCACCTACCAGGTGAGCCATCTAACCCTCCCATCCCCACCCCTACTGCCGTTCAGTTGCAATGTAGAGATGCTCGCAGGCTCCCGTCTCTCAGCCACAGCCCGTTTCAATTATGCTGTATCCAAGGATTACAGTGTGAAGCAGCCGGCTTAATCCCCAGATATCTTGTCAATCTGGGAGCATGAGATATATTTTGTGTGCTCTCAGGATGGGCCCCTTAATGCATCCCTGGGTGCAGCGGCTGATCCGAGCCTGGAGACATCCCGGAGCCCCGTGACATCGCCACACGCGTCACACTCGCCACGTCTGGGGATGCGAGCCATTCCCATGGGCGAAGATGCCCGGACGAACGCCTCTGTTGGTGATTCCCTTCGCGCTCACGCCCCGAAGAGCAGCGGGCTTTGCTGACTGCAGTGTTTACATGTGTACACGCAAGTGTTTTCCGAGATGCTTACATTAGTGTCATGTTTTGCAGCTGATGCAGAACGGCAGGGCTTGGGTGAGAATCTGCGATGCAAAAATCCACCGCTTCCCGGGGAGAGGGGGAGCACACCCCCTTGCAACTCACCTCTGCCTCGGCACCTGGAGGGTTGGCGGTTACTCTGACTAGAACGGCGGCCTGTGTTCACAATTGCTCATAAAGTTACCAGGGAGCCTTCAAAGCAGTGCCTCCTTTGCGGTCCTGTTAACCCTTTTGAGACATAGGCATATGCACATAGGCACATGCATGCACACGTTACATACATAGGTGTGTGTACATATTCATATACACATACAGGTGCATACATATACACGTGTGTACATATACATGTATGTATGCACGTTCACATATCCATATGCACACACATAAATATGCACACTTGCGTCTGTACATACCCCATACATATATACACACAAACACGTGCATATATGCATGCACATACATACAAAGGTATGCATATAAAAATATGTACACATAGACAGACACCAGTAGGGCCTGGTAATCGCAGCTACTCAGGGGGCTGAGGCAGAGGCCTCACCATTTCCAAGTAAGCCTGGGCAACAGAGAGCTCAAGGCCAGCTTGGGCAACTTTTCAAGAACGGGTCTCAAAATAAAAAAATTAAAAAGGAAATAAAGGTTGGGAATGTTGCCCGGTGGTCGGAGTGCTTACCTTGTATATGCAAGAGTATATACACGGATCCTCTAGAGGATGTAAGTTCCGTTCCCAGAACTCACATTGGGCGTAACTTCAGCTTCAGGAGATCTGACGCCCTCTTCTGGCCTCTTCAGGCGCTGCACCCACATGTGCACCTACCCACACACAGACCCGCATAACTTTCAAAACTTAAAACAAAACTTCAAAACCTCTTAAGACAATAGAGCAAACATTTTGCTGATCAGAAGTCAAGAAAGCCCTGAACGGTTCACCTAATTAGAGAAAAATTAAATGGATGCGTATGACTTCACCTACACTCCTGCTGCTCCACAGCCGCACCATGGAATGTGACCCCTAAACAGAAGTCTCTTGTTACCATGGGTGTTTTGCTCTCAAGGCCTACCCCACCCCCCAACCCTTTGCTTTTTCCAAGACTTGGGCAGAGCCAGTCTAGCTGAGAAATAAGCGAGTTATTTTTAGCCCTTTAATGGTGTTCATGAACTCGTTCCTTCCTTTGGCCTAAGGCCCAATGGGACCATCAAAGGGTTTTTAATACTAAGGTTGAAAAGGGAGAGGGTCCTCGTGGCCACTTATCTCCTTGATTGCCTCTTTCCAGCTAGAACCCAGGGCACTCCTACGAAACAGAAGCCGGGCTCTCCGTTATCGCCTTGCATTTCATTTCAGACTATGCACATTTAAACGGAGCTCTCTGGCTCCTCTCCCTTTATCAGAGGCTTTCTACAGGCTCCGCCTCTCCACCACCCGTCTGCCAATCACCCACGCAGGCTCCGCCTCTCTGCTACCCGTCTGCCAATCACCCACGCAGCTCTTTGAGCTCCAGGCTTCCAAGTGGACAGCCGAGCTTTCCCCTGCATCTCTTTGGGTTGACTTGGTGTTGCGCAATCACAGCTTCCCGGCAGGTCAAGGCTCAAGGGAACTTTTCCTAGTGGAGATGCAGGCTGGATAGCATTCCTTTCCCCGTCCCCCCCTCTGAACAAATCAGATTTACAATGAGGGATACAGAAATGGGACCAATCGGCCAGCAAGAGGCTGAGTGAGGATGGGCGCTTGCAGACGAGTCCCATGACTTGAGTTCCACCCCGACACCCATGTGTGGAAGAGAGACCGACTCCTCTGCTCTCTGTTCGTGCGTCCCGGGCACACGCATTCCCCCTCACACGCAAATCAAAATAAACAATCCCCTTGGGTCCCCATAACTTGAGTAGGAGACTAGATATCCTTTCCTTCACTTGTTCCTATCCTGGGGGGGGCGTGGGGGGCGGGTGACTCTCAGCTGGCGACTCTCAGCTGGCGACTCTCAGCTGGCGACACTAGGAAGAATATTTCTGTCCCTGCCATTTCACTCATAAGACCAACGCCCCACGTGGCAGAAAGAAATCATGGAAGCGAGCAGAAGTAACGTGTCTGCCAGGAAGACATTCCCCGCGCCTTTGGTTTCCTCTGCTTTTCAAATTTTGTTTTCATTTCTGTGTATGCATCTGTGTTGGTGCATGCTACATGTGTGCGTGCACACACAGAGACCAGAAGAGTGCATTGGATCATTTCTGCAAACTACGGTTGTAAAGGTCCAATGTCTGTGGACACGGGTACGTGGGCCAGGGGGAAGGCTTTGCCGTTCATCTGAGCCTAACCCGGGGAAGACCTTGCCATGCCATGGGATGAGGCGCTGATGTCCCTGACGTGGCTGTGCTCGTGTCGGTAATATTTAGGACTCCCTGGCTCCCCATAAGTAATAAAAATAACAGCTGCAACAGTAGGAGGAGTAGCAGCAGCGTCCATAGAAGAGTGTCTGCAGTAACAGCTGTTGCGGACGCCCCCACAGCCGCAACAGTAGCGGTTACTGCAGCTGCAGGAGCCATGAACTCACGGCGACGGCAGCCAGCAAAACCCACGTCTACCACCCAGACACCGAATGCAGAGCAAACGTGTTCTTGTGACAGCAAGTGCATTTCAGTGCTACGTTCCAAATTAAGTCTGGAGGAGAGTGATGATGGCAGCCGCTGCCGACTCCCAGGAGTGATACTGTAAGGGCCACGTGACTTTTTGTAGAATGGGCAAGCCTTGGTTGACGCCCGGAGATGGACGTCATGACGTCATGCCGTCATGATGCCGTGGACATCGCGGAGGCTCCCTGCTTGTAATCCCCCTCTATAGGCTTGTCCACTTCCTGAGGCTACGAGCTTGGGAGCCGTTTCCTTCCCCCTCCCTTGCCGCTGCCCTCTTCCCCCTCTTTTTAGTGTGTTTATGTGTGCATGGGTGTGTGCATGTGAGTTCATATGTGTGCACAAGCGTGGGTGTGTGTGTGTAAATGTGTATGTATGTGTGCAGGCTCGGGGTTGATGCTGGGAATTATTCTCTGTGTGTGTGTGTTTCTCTCTCTCTCTCTCTCTCTCTCTCTCTCTCTCTCTCTCTCTCTCTCTCTCTCTCTCTCTCTCTCAGCTTATTAGTTGAGTCAGACTCTTTCCAACCAAACCCAAAGCTCTCCCGGACAACTACCTAGCTAGCCATCTGGCTCCGGGGATCCCCTATCTCTGCCTCCCAGGACTGGAATTATAATGCTGCCACCTCGCCACCCACCCTAGGCTCTGGAACTCAAATTCTGGTCCACGTGTGCAACAAGTGCTTTAGACCTAAGGTTTATGGGACAAAATGGTCAGAGATGATGCAAAAATGCTAGGGAAAAAAAGACCAATATCGTTAAGAAAACAGTGCCAATCTTTTTTTTTTGTTTGTTCGATTTTTTTTGTTGTTGTTGTTTTTTCGAGACAGGGTTTCTCTGTATTGTTTTGGAGGCTCTTGTACACCAGGAACTTGCTCTGAAAGACCCCACACACACACACACTCAAATACAAGCTAGGGAGGCAAGATCTGCCCCTTGCCTGATCTAAACCTAAAGCAGCAGTTTTAGGTAGCAAAGTCTGCTCCACCCAACAGGCACCCAGATGGCCCTTGAGATAGAACAGGCAGAACATCTTGTGGTTTTTTCCAGAAGGACGGGTGGCCCCCACGTCCCCAAACCCTCCTAGCCTGAAATTTCCCCCAGAAAAGCGCCGTGTGTGACCCCTTGATAATCTTATGGTTTTTGTGTTTAAAAAGAGCTTGTAATAGCTGCTCGGGGCTTCTCTGCCTCCCGTGGCTCAGGAGCCCGTTTGCGCAAACGTGGAATAAAATCCTCTTGCTTGTTGCATCTTCTGTTCTGGAGTCTGAGTCTGTGGGGCGTCCACCTGGATACGTTGGAATCCCAAAGTTTGGGGGGTCCAACAGCTCTCGTAGACCAGGCTGGCCTCGAACTCACAGAGATCCACCTGCCTCCCGAGTACTGGGATTAAAGGCGTGTGCCACCACCGCCCGGCTAATGGTGCCAATCTTAAAGCCCATGTCTGTGGCAGTCAGAGTTCCTGTCACCGTGAGGCGTTAGAGGGATTCATCAGCGAAGGTACGTCTTAGCGACGACTAAAACTCCTGGTCCAGGCACCAACGTTCTCATTAGACCTCAGCCACGGCTGAGTGTTGGTTCCCTAGGAGAGCACCACAGTCGATCACGACAGAACAACATGAGCGGGGGTATTTACAAAGAAGAGAACTATAATTAGCATACTTTTGGAGGCTGGGACGTCCAAGATCGGGCTACCGGCACCCAAGCAGGGCCTTCTTGCGATGCCATCCGTGGTGAAATCTGGGAAGGGACTTGAGCAAGAGAACAAGAGGAACCAGCTTGTTGCTGCCCGGTAACTGGAGCTCTCTCGGAACAGTGACACTGTTGCGTTCATGACCACCTGAGCCTCCGTTCACAGCACTCGCAGCATGACTCTGTCCGTCCCGACGAGCAACGAGGTCTTATGAAGCCCCCACTTCTCACTGGCTGCACTGGGGGTTAAATTTCCAACATGAGGACTCTGGGGGCTTAGACATCTTAACGATGGAGCCAGGGGCAGCGGTACCCTGACCAGCAAAGCTTCCCCTAAGGTGTCTCCATCCTCCCCTTGCATCCGAGGAGGAGGGAAGGAAAGGAAACGGACTGGAGGAGAGAGGAAGCTCTGCTCAGAGCATGTATTCACCTTACAGATGTGCAGTATGAATTGATTCTTAAACTTTTGGGGGGGCGTGGATTTCAAACCAGCGTTTCTCTGTGAAGCCCGGACTGTCCTGGAACTCGCTGTGTAGACCAGGTTGGCCTCCAACTTACAGAGATCCGCCAGCTTCTGACTCGTGGATGCTGGGATTAAAGGCATGCGCCACCACACCTGGCTCTTAAAGTTTTACACACACACACACACACACACACACACACACACACACACACTTTGGTGTTTTTTGTTTGTTTTTTTTAGATGGTTTCATTATACAGCCAAGGCCATGTTTGAACACCCTGCCTCAGGCTCTCAAGTGCTGGTGTGCCACGCCTGACTTCCAGGTATGTCTTAATGGGCAGCTTAATGTAGAAACAGCTCCAGAAAAGTTGCAAAGATTGCGCAGCGGTTTGAATGAGAGACGTCCCCCACGGTCGCTGGCAGTTGAGTCCTCAGTCACCAGCTGGTGGCGCTGTTTGCATAAGACGAGGAAGTGTGGCCTTGCTGGAGGAAGTATGTCACCGAGGGTGGGCTTTGAGGCTTCCGAAGCTATACGCCGTATACGCCGCTCCCCGTGTGCTCTCTCGGCTTCCTGTCTGTGGTTTTGAGATGCGAGCCCTCAGCTCTCCACTTCCTGGTCAAACTCCAGGGCAGCTCGGTGCCATGATTCCCCTCTACGATGGCAATGTGCTCGTATCCCCTGGACCTGTGGAGTCCCGAGCTTGGTGACCTGGGATTCATCTTCAGGGTGCGTGTAAAGAGCCCGGTGTGGTGGTACCTAGATGTAATCTATGCACTCCTGTAGTGAGATGGCAGAGACAGGAGAATCTCTGGAAGTTCTCGGGCCAGCTAGCCTGAGTGCAGTGCATGGCAGCAGACACAAGCAAGACCCTGCTCAGCACTGGGGAACCAAGAGCCAACTCCCGAAATCTGTCCTCTCTCCTCCAAGCACACATGACAGTTGTGTGTACACGTGCGCACACAATAATAAATAACAAATCAACATTGATGAAGTATTGGTTTCCTTATAGACTTGTATTCTGCTGTGTTTTAGACACCTGTGTGTGTATGCATGTGTGTGTGTGTGTGTGTGTGTGTGCACCTTGCACATGCTAGGCAAGTACTCTACCACTGAGCCACACCTTCAGCCCCTCACTGAGGGATTCTAGGCAGGTGCTCTACCACTGAGCCACACCCCCATCCCCTCACTGGGAGATTCTAGGCAGGGGATCTACCACTGAGCCACACCCCCAGCCCCTCACTGGGAGATTCTAGGCAGTATTCTACCACTGAGTCACACCCCAGCCCCTCACTGGGGGATTCTAGGCAGTGTCTCTACCACTGAGTCACACCCTCAGCCCCTCACTGGGGGATTCTAGGCAGTGTCTCTACCACTGAGTCACACCCTCAGCCCCTCACTGGGGGATTCTAGGCAGGGGCTCTACCACTGAGCCACACCTCCAGCCCTGGGATTTTCTTAAATTATTACCTGATTCTTGTTTTCTCTCTTCTAGAATCCCATCAGTCACCAGTCTCCCTGGGTTCCTCCAGGCTATGACAGTATCTCACACTTTCCCTAGTTTTGATGACCTTAACAGATTTGAGGTCAGGTGTGTTGAACAATGTCCCTCAACTAGGCTCTGTCGGATGCTTTTGTTATGCTTAGACTCGCACTATAGGTTTTGAAGAAGGCCTCACTAGTGAAATGTCCCCCTTGGTGTGTGCTATTGTCTTAGTTAGGGTCACAACTGCTGTGATGAAACCCAGTGACCAAGACAACTTTGGCAGGAACGGGGTTTATATGGCTCATGCTTCCATATCACCGTTCATCATCAAAGGGAGTCGGGCGAGGAACTCAAGCAGGGCAGGATCCCGGAGGCAGGAGCCCACGCAGAGGCCACGGAGGGGAGCTGCGTCCTGGCTTGTTCCCCATGGCTTGCTCAGCCTGCTTTCTTATAGAACCCAGGACCACCAGCCCCAGGATGGCTCCACCCCCAGTGGGCTGGCCCTCCCCTGTCAATCACTAGCTGAGAAAACGCCCTCTAGCTGGATCTTGTGGAGGCGTTTTCCCAACCGAGACTCCCTCCTTTCAGACAGCTCCAGCGTATGTCAAGCTGACAGAAAACCACCCAGCTCGACTGACCCCCGTCAGCTTGGCACACAAGCACATCATTGTTAAGCCACAGCATTTCCTTTCTTGTTCATCCCCAAGATTACACATTAATGAAGACATGGCAATGTGAAACATTTCGGCTTAAAGAGTCCCACAGTCTTAAAAATCCAAACGCTTTAAAAGTTGTCCCTTTAGAAATATCCGTCTACTCCATAGCCCCCGCCACCTGTGGTGGGCAAAGGAATTGGCCCAGCCTCCTACCAGCTGCGGCTCTCAGAAAAGTGGACCCCGCCCCTCACCTGGGTGGCAAAACAGAGCTGACCCTGTTGGTAGGGCATGGGTGAGCCAGCCCCAAAGTTGTGAGCATGAGGGGGGGCTGTCCCCATTCCTCATCCGTCATGTGGTGGCATGGACCGGGAAGACACGCTCTCCCCGAACCAGCCCACCGATGCCTGAGGCGGGTAGAGGAGCTAGCCCTGAGGTCATAAGAGCGGGAGAGCTGTCCCTGGAACGCTGAGGAGCGAGGACCCTACACCTCGCCTGAGCAACACAATAGCGCTGGCCGTGACGGTGTAGGTGTGAGAGAATGGACCCTGAACATGCCCCTGAGGACCTGAGGAAGGAAAGGCAGGGAACAGGCCGGGCCCCCTTGCTCATCACTGAAAGATGACAGCCAGGGCAGTGACGGAGAAGACAGGGTAGAGTTGGCAGGCTGACCAACCCTGCAACTACCCAGGACCAGAACCAGGGTTAAGTGTTGGCCCCCTCCAGCATCCACCCCATCCGTGAGCTGCAGAGCATGGGGCGGGGCGGGGATAGAGTGTGGGGGGCAGGGTGGGGGGTGGGGAGATGAGAGGGGGAATGCGGGGGTGTCCTGCAGACCCTGGGCTGCTGCAGGGTCTCCATGACACAGGGCAGCAACGGGATGCCCAGGGGGAGTCCCAGTGGGGGTCCAGGGTTGACGGTGCAGCAGAGACCAAGGGCCTCAAACCAGGCCAGTGATTCCTTGTGCTGAACTGAACGCCCGCACGTGTGGACAAAGGGGTTTACTGTGTGAGTCACCGCGTCACTCTCCGGTGTCCATGACAAGATTTCCCCTTTCTGCTTTTCCCCCCTTTCTTCTCTTTATTTGGGGAGGGGGTTGCAGGGGGCAGATGTGAGGGGCCGGGAGATGGATAGGGATCGGGACGCGTGATTTGAAGGACACAAAGAGTAAGTAAGCTAAAAAAAATTAATTTTCATCTATGGCCCAAAACCCTGAACTGAAAAAAAAAATGCAGTCTCCTTTAAAATCCAAATTCTCTATAAAACCCCCAAATCTCTTTTTTTAAAAGTTTAAAGTCTCTCAATATGGGCTCCCGCAAAAATCAAAAATAAATTAAATAAATTAAGCGCTTTCAGAGTCCAGAGTGCTCACCATTACACGATGGAACTCACATAATTAAGCGCTTTCTTACTTCAGGACGGAAGAGCCAACGCACAGTCACAATCTTTACAAAGCAAAAGCAGACTCCAACCGTGTAAATAACTCAGGGTCCAACATCTGGGCTCCGCTCAGGATCTTCTGGGCTCCGCTCACGATCTTCTGGGCTCCTCGGAGTGCTGGGGTCCCTTCTCCGGCTCCGCCCTCCGCAGCACATGCAGCTGTCTTCCAGGCTTTGGCTGGCTCCACGCCACAGCTGCTGCTGTTCCTGGTGCTTATCCCGCGGCATTGGCATCCCCAAAAGCCTGGGGTCTTCTGCTGCAACCGGGCTACACCTTCATCAACAGCCTCTCACCGGCTCTCTCTTCATGGTGCCAGCCCTCAGCTTATCTGCGTGACCCCTTCGGTCCTGAGCCTTCAGCTGCCGGCTGGACTTCACCTTTCCTGGCCTCCGGCGGTGCCAAGCCTCAGCCACCGCGCTCCACGGCTCCTTCACGCGCTCCCACCTGGGTGACTCAAACGTCACCTTCCGGAGCGAAGAACACCTTGGCCACCTCTGGAACACGGCTTCTGCTCTCAGGGAACATCAGAAGACGTCACCTCAGTGATGCTGGTCTCTCTCAGTCGCCACTGATTCCTCAGTCCCAGCCGACCAGCACCGAGTGGCCCAGCAGAACGGAGGTTTCGCTTTAGTAGTCCTGGTATCTTGTTAATCACAGCTGTTTCTTCAGCCCCGGCTAGCCAGAACCGCGGGACCTTAGTTCAGAATAATGAATGGTCCCGAAAGTCTTTAAACTTCCCTTCATCATATACATTAGCCTTAATTATCTACCTATCTGTCATCTCTCTCTCTCTCTCTCTCTCTCTCTATATATATATATATATATATATATATATATATATGCTCTATCTGCATGTACACCTATCTATCTATCTAGATATCTATTCACACACACACACACACACACACACACACACACACAGGAGAGCTCTATCTACATGCACACCTTTATGCCAGAAGAGGGCATCAGATCCCATTAGAGATGGTTTTGAGTCACCACGTGGGTGGATTTGAACTCAGGACCTCTGGAAGAGCAGCCAGTGTTCTCGACCGCCAATCCACATCTCTGGCCCTGCCCTTGACATCCTTATCGTCCAAGTTCCCACAGAACAGCTCACCAAAGCACTGAACACTCGGTGACCTTTCTTGCACAAAGTCCTTCCGCAGTCCTCCCCGGAACAGTCTGTGGCTGCGGTGACCCCACGATCCTGGTTCCGATTTGCCTTAGTTAGGGTTTCTGTTTGATGCGTCGAAACTCCGTGACGGCAAAACAAGTTGAGAAGGGAGGGGTCCGTTTGGCTTACGCCTCCCCCAGCCCTGTTCATCACCGAGGGAACTCAGGGCAGGAACTCAAGCCGGGCAGGAGCCTGGAGGCGGGAGCTGACGCAGAGGCCAAGGAGAAGTTCTGCTTACCGGCATGCTCAGTCCGCTTTCTTACAGAATCCAGGACGGCCAGGGCAGGGATGGCACCACCCTCAATGGGCTTCACAGTCTCTAATTAATAAAATGCCCTATAGCTGGCTCTCATGGAGGCGTTTTCTCCGTTGAGGTTCCCTCCTTTCAGACAGTTCCGGCTTGTGTCAAGTTGACATAAGAGGCTCAGCGCCGATACCAAGGCTGTGTGCTCTTTCAGGCTGGGGGGGGGGTAGCTCAGTGGTAAAGGGTGTGCGGACCTGGGTTCGAATCCCCACAGCCTGTGTAAATGCTGGGCACTGTGCTGTAAATGTGTGGTTCCAGCACACCTGCCTACAGCACGTGGGGGACAGGGACAGAAGGCTCCCTGGAAGCCTGCAGCCCAGCTAAGCCGGGATGGTCAGTGGTGAGCAAGGAGCCCCTGCCTGGAAGTGAAAAGTGAGGGCTCCCGCCCAGTACTGTCCTCTGAATGCAACACGAAGGCGGTGGCACGTATTGACCCGCACTCCCACACATGTACGCGCTCACACTCATACAGGGAGGGGAGAGAGAGAGAGAGGGAGAGAGAGAGAGAGAGACACAGAGAGAGAGAGACAGACAGACAGACAGAGACAGAGACAGAGAGAGAAAGAGACTTAAAAGGGAACGTGCCCACGCTCTCCACACAACTGTGAGCATCTGCTGAGGTGGTGTCCGGCCTCCCCACCTCAGCCTTTTTTCCACACTTCTCTTTGGATGGTTTGGGTGGAGGTCGGGGTGGGCAGCTGTGTCCAGCCTCCTGGAGAGCAGAGCAGGCTCACGGGAAAAAGCAGTTCCCTCCACACCATTTGGTTGTCCGTGAATCGCTTCTTCCCCTTAGCACGGGCCCGCGGGTAGTGCTCACCGAGTTACCGCCTAGCGCTGTTAGCTTACTTATCAAATGGCTCCCTACCTGTTCCCATTTACATAAAGGGCTCATGACTCCATGACCCACAGTGAGCTATAAACGCACGCGGTGTCTCGTCGGTTTGCTAGTCACAGTGGTTGCTTCTGTGCCACGGGACGCTCTTTGAGTGGGCGCCTGGGCCCCCTCTGCCCTGTCTCAATAATGTGCTTTTGGGTGACATTTCCAGCAATGTAAGTACCAGAACCAGTCTTCTGCGGATCAGTGCGGATCCTCCAGAGGTGGAAAGCCAAGAGGAGATAGACAGATTGGATTGACGGACAGGTGAACGGACAGACGCGTGGATGCAAGCAGATAGGTGGGCAAGTGGCAGACAGACAGACGGATGGCAGACAGGCAGACAGACGGATGGCAGACAGACAGACAGATGGCAGACAGACAGACAGACGGATGACAGACAGACAGACAGACGGATGGCAGACAGACGGATGGCAGGCAGACAGACAGACAGATGGCAGACAGACAGACAGACAGACAGACGGATGGCAGGCAGGCAGACAGACAGACGGATGGCAGGCAGACAGACAGACAGATGGCAGATAGACGGATGGCAGGCAGACAGACAGACAGACGGATGGCAGGCAGACAGACAGACGGATGACAGACAGACAGATGGCAGACAGACGGATGGCAGACAGACAGACGGATGGCAGACAGACAGATGGATGGCAGACAGGAAGGTAGACATGTGGCAGATAGATAATAGATGATAGATGAATGGGAAATAATGGATGATACATAAAATTATAGAGATGATAGATATATAGTTGACAGACACACATATAGACAGAAAGGTCACTGCCATGACATTTAGACAGGCGATTATCCACACACACAACTCTAGCCTTGTCTCCTCGTTTGCCTGTGAGCTATCAACAGGACAGAGCCCCGACCTCAGACACCTCCATCCATTTATTTATTGGTTCGAACCCAGCTTGTGAGTAGAGTGACTTAACAAGGGCATTTCTTTACCGGCCGGAGCCCAGAGTTTCTGTACTTAGTTAAGTCCCCAGTCCTTTCCATAGTGACTTGGGTTAGCGGCGTTTCATACACGCCTTCAGTGAAGTTATTTCATACAGGTATGGGTAGGTTTTAAAGAACTAGTAATTAGGGGCTGGAGAGACGGCTCAGAGGTTAAGAGCACTGACTGCTCTTCCAGAGGTCCTGAGTTCAATTCCCAGCAACCACATGGTGGTTCACAACCATCTGTAATGATATCTGGTGCCCTCTTCTGGTGTGTAGGCAGACATGGAGGCAGGATGTTGTATTCATAACAAATTGAAAAAAAAAAAAAGAGCTAGTAGTTATTTTGTTGTTTGTCTGTATGCATAATGTGTGGTGGGAGGCACACGTGTCCCCACGCCATGCGTGTGGGAGCATTTAATTGGGCTTGCAGTTTTAGAAGGTTAAGAAGTCCATCATGGCTTGGGGGGGGGGGGGGCTGCGGCTATCCACAGGCCTGTTGACTGGAGCAACAGATGAGCTTGCATCTCCACCATGACTAGGAAACACAGAGGCACACTAATCCTTCCCAGACAATCCACCAACTGCGGACCAAGGGCTCAAATACCCCACACTTATGGAGCCCCGTGAAGGGTCTCCTCCAGCTCTTCCTCCTCCCTTCTTTGGATTATAATATATTCTCTTATATCTTCATACAATCTTTCTTCTAGCATGATTGTCTGTGCCCACATTTCCCCTTTTCCTAAAGATACAGTTGCATCAAATCAAGGCCCATCTTGTTTGACTTTAGCTAATTATTAATGCAAAGCCCTGATTTCCATATAAGTTTGGATTATGGAGTTATAGGGGTTAGGACTAAGACATACATACACTTGGAATGAATCCCACAATGACTGTTGTGGGATGTCTAAGAATTCTCTGGAATGATTGTGATGTAACACCCTTTCCCATCCAGGAAATCTTGTTTCGTTCTAGAAGAAACGTCAACGTGGCCCTATTAAAAAGATCAAGTGATGATGTCCCTATTCAACAGAAATCCACTCCTATGGAGATCTCAGGAGTGGAAAAATCCAAGAGGAGATGATCTCTCCTTCTCCTCTGGGGGACACACATCCCCTGGTGATGTCATCTGTGCTCAGATGACTGAGTTCCAGATGATATAGGTGTCCTTGTGATGCATACGTCCAAGGGCATCTTAAGGTATTCATACATTTCTCTGCGTTTTTATTTGTTAGGCCGACACACATGAGAATCTTAATCAGCTCCGCAGGAATCCCTATTTTGCTTATTGAAAACATCATCTTAGCCAAATGGGACTGAGAAGTTTAAACTTTGCTGTAAAATTAGAGAAATCAAGACAGAGTGGTCCTGGAAAAGGATTGACAAATGGTAGAGGGGGGAGAGAGGGAGGGGGGAGGGAGGGAGAGGGAGAGAGAGAGAGAGAGAGAGAGAGAGAGAGAGAGAGAGAGAGAGAGAGAGAGAGAGAGAGAGAGAGAGAACTTAGAAATAGATACTCATCCATGTTGATGTTGTAGTCCAGGGAACCATGGTAATGTGTGTGGTCTGTGCTACCCCTGGAGGCCATGTTGGTGTCTGGGGTCTGTGCTGCCCCCTGGAGGCAGTGTTGGTGTCTGGGGTCTGTGCTGCCCCCTGGAGGCAGTGTTGGTGTCTGGGGTCTGTGCTACCCCTGGAGGCCATGTTGGTGTCTGGGGTCTGTGCTGCCCCCTGGAGGCAGTGTTGGTGTCTGGGGTCTGTGCTGCCCCCTGGAGGCAGTGTTGGTGTCTGGGGTCTGTGCTGCCCCCTGGAGGCAGTGTTGGTGTCTGGGGTCTGTGCTGCCCCCTGGAGGCCGTGTTGGTGTCTGGGGGTCTGTGCTGCACCCTGGAGGCCGTGTTGGTGTCTGGGGTCTGTGCTGCACCCTGGAGGCAGTGTTGGTGTCTGGGGTCTGTGCTGCCCCCTGGAGGCAGTGTTGATGTTCCTGCTCCATTTTACTTCCAGAGTACAAATGGGTGTCCATGGTCTGACCTGCTGCCTGAGACCATGCTGATGCTGGATTGTCCATGGTACTGCCAGAGGCCAGGTGGGGGGAGTCTGTGGTCTGTGCTGCCACTGGAGGCCGTGATGATGTCCAGAGTCTCCTACCAGAGACCATGCCGAGGTTCATGGCTTGTGCTGCAGCCTGAGGCCATGATCCTTGCTGCCACTGACTGTAAAGATCAAGGAAGCTTCTTTTGCAGTGGCATTGATGACTGCAGACTCACAGTTGAGAGAGACCAAAAACAAACAGACAAACAAATAAATAAATAAATAAAATAAAACAAGGTTCCTGTGACAGCCCCTCCCCCAAAGAGACAGTCTAGACAGAAAGCCATTGACAAGAACTCTTAAAAAATTGTGATAAGGAGCCAGGTGGTGGTGGTGCATGCCTTCAATCCCAGCACTCGGGAGGCAGAGGCAGGCGGATCTCTGTGAGTTCGAGACCAGCCTGGTCTACAGAGCGAGTTCCAGGACAGCCTCCAAAGCCACAGAAAACTCTGCCTCGAAAAACAAAAACAAAACAAAATTGTGATAAGGATACTGAAGTGTAACTCTCCACAGTTGATGGCTTCTGGCGGGGTGGGGAAGGACTGAATTTTCATTAAGGGGGTGGCCACTAAGAGTTTGCCCATGCTCCAGTAAGTGTATGGGCAACAAAATTGGATGTAGTATATCTTTTCTTCTTCTTCTTCTCCTCCTCCTCCTCCTCCTTCTCCTCCTCCTCCTTCTCCTCCTCCTCCTCCTCTTCCTCCTCCTCCTTCTTCTTCTCCTCCTCCTCTTCCTCCTCCTCCTCCTCCTTCTCCTCCTCCTCCTCTTCCTCCTCCTCTTCCTCCTTCTCCTCCTCTTCCTCCTCCTCCTCCTCCCCCTTCTTCTTTTGGAGGATGTCACAGGGCAATGGGGTGGACCTGAGAGAACTGGCATTGTGTGTGGTGAAGATGCATTATGTAAAATTCCAAAACAATCAATAAAAATATGATGTTGGAAGAGGGGAAATAGACTCATAAGTGCAGTTATTTGATTTTGGTCAAAGATGCTAAGCATCCTAGAAAGCCGTGGCCAAAGATGCAGGGAACAATTGGATCTACGTAGAGAAAAAGAGATGAACTTTAACCCCTAGATCAACTAGGGTTTAACCAGGAAAATGGAGTTGCCGTGGGTGACATAGGACAGGCATTCAAACTCACTCCCGCAAGTTGTTAGTGAGCCCAGAAGAATCACATGGGCCCTGGGTTCAAGTGAGAGAGACCTTGTCTTAATATATAAGGTGGAGAAACTATTGAGGAAGACATTTAACTGCCACTCCTGGCTTCCACATGCTCCTGCACACCTGCATGTGATCACACACACACACACACACACACTTAGTAACTATGATGCAGAGGTTAGTGGGGAAAAGATTTAGAAGCAATGTATCATCACACAGGAAAACATAGGTGAACAGGAAGCCCGAGAGAAAACACTCAGCACCAGTAGTTCTCTGGAGAAGGCAGACAGAACTCACAAGGAGACACCAGGACACACCAACCAGAATAATTAAAATGCGGCAGACTTGTCAACTCTGTATGCTGATGAGTATGGGGACAGTGGGGGGGGGTCTCTCGAGTGTCCGTGAGTGGGCAAGCCTAACCGGGACTGTAACTCTGCAATCCTTCAAAATATGAATGAGAAAGCAGATTGTGTCTTCCAAAAATAAACCACAACACGCCCCTTCCCACCAGAACTGGCACAATGGCATCCTAACTGCTTTCTAGACACGGAGCCTGCTTCCCCTCTCCTGGAGTCTGTGGCCTGTGACTGCTGCTACTAATCCCATTGAATGGAATTCATGATATGTCTTACAGGTTCATGGTGTTTCCATTTTGATCAGTGGGACACTTATGCTTGGAGGTCTGAATTGTCTAGAAGAGTTTGTATAAGTGTGTGGTACTTGGAATTGAACCGAGAGCCCTCTGCATGCTAGGCAAGTGTTCTATTACTGAGCAATGCCTCGAGCCCCTCACTGAGGGATTCTAAGGAGGGGCTCTACCACTGAGCCACACCCCAGCCCCTCATTGGGGGATTCTAGGTAGGGGCTCTACCACTGAGTCACACCCCAGCCCCTCACTGGGGGATTCTAAGCAGGGGATCTACCACTGAGCCTTATCCTATCCCCCAAAGAAGATTTTCTTATGATCTGATTTTTAAATGTCCAATTATTAAGACCATCAAAAACAAACAGGTCTTCGAATTACTAGATTAACTCAATAGGCAGGAAATGGGCTCAAGCTCTGCCTGGTTGTCCACCATTTCTCCTCGAAAAGGAAGGAAGACACGGAGGGCACAGTTAAGATCCCAGAGGGCAGCCGGGCGTTGGTGGGGGACGCCTTTAATCCCAGCACTCGGGAGTTAGAGGCAGGTGGATCTCTGAGTTCGAGGCCAGTCTGGTCTACCGAGCGAGTTCCAGGACAGCCTCCAAAACAATACAGAGAAACCCTGTCTCGAAAAACCAAAAAAAAAAAAAAAAAAAGACCCCAGAGGGCAAAACCAAGAGCTATGAGAAGCAATTCCCACAGAGTAAACCAGAGAGAGCCCCAAGGGGCTACAGCATGTGCCTCACCACATTTCAAAACTGCGGTGGCCTGGTTGGTGTCTCCCGCGTGGCCCTATGTCCCCCTTCCCAAAAGGCACAGGGCTGGTAGGGGTTGGGACACAGACGACGCGCCTGTCTGTTTAGTTCCCGAAGTCTTCGTCTAGGGGAGTTTGCAGAGGACAGCGCCTGAGGAGCCTTTGTGCATACATGGGTCTCTCTGAACCGAGACCTTTGGGACTCCAAGCCCAGGTCTGAAGATTTAAGAGTGAAACTGGAGCCGAGGTGCCGCCACCACCACTAAAATCTGATGCACACACCGGAGCATTGCTGGGTCGCAGAGAAAAAGGGGTTGTGATCTCCATGAAAATGGACGGGAGTGTAAACGGCTCGTTTTGACCTTCGGCTCTGATTGCATCAGGAGACACCCGGGGGCGTGAGTGAAACCCCACCTTTGGGGCTGTCTGTCAGGTTGTTTCCAGAGAGGATTCGTTGAGAGGGAGACCCACCCTGACTGTGGGTTGCTTGGATCAAGGTCCTCCGCTGACCGGAAGTGGGAAGTCTGGGAGGCCAGCCCATCTCCAGTGCTACAACTTTCTCTGCAGCCTTCTGGTGGTGCCAAGGACAGAGCTAACACACACAGCCTCCACACTCTGGAGGCGGAGGCGGGACTGTGAGTTCAAGGACAGCACGGTCTACACAGAGAGAGACCTTGTCTCATAAAAACAGGGAACCAAGAAAAGCAGAAGGTGATCTTGCCTCATTCCTCTTCTCTGGGGTACCATGCATATCTCTCTTAGGTTCTTTCCTGTTTCCCAGACTCTCTATCAGTGGAAGTGCAAGATCTTCTGAACAGATTGGGAACACGGTGTGGGGTGGCAGGGAGTGGGAGCTGCGAAGAAGAGGGGGGGGAAGAGGAAGAGAGAGTTGGTCATGGGGGAACAGGAAGGTTGAGTGGGGGGCAGAATAGGGGGAAGAGGGAATCATAGGTTAGAAGACAGATCAGGCACCAGAGTGACCTCTAGTGATCTAAAGGGATGACACCAATTGGCAAGCTAAGCAATAGTGGAGAGACCACCTCGAATGCCCATTCCTGATAATGAACTTGATGTCTATAACCATCCTGGAGCCTTCATCCAGTGACTGATGGAAGCAGAGGCAAACACCCACAGTTAAACACTGAACTGAACCCAAGGAACCCAGTGACAGAAAGAGAGGAGCGATGAGCAAATTGGCAAAGATTGGGCTGGCAAAACCAGCAGAGACAGCTGATCTGAACAGGGGAGAGCTCTTGGACCCCAGACCGACAGTGGGGAGGCCAGCATGGGACTGATCTGGACCCCCCCCAAATGTGAGTGTCAGTGAGGAGGCCTGGGCTACCTATGGGGCCCTGGGCAGTAGATCAGTGTCTATCCCTGGTATACAAACAGTCATCGTGTGCCCATAACACAAAGAGGGATGCTCTCTCAGCCTGGACTCTTAGGGGAGTGCCTGGACCCTGCCCTGAGTGAAATGACAGACTCTAGATATTCCCTATGTGGAAGGAAATGGTGATAGGGTGGGAGGCTGGGGGGGATGGTGGGGGAGTGGGGGAGGAGGGGAGGGAGAGGGAACTGGGATTGACATGTAAAACAAGCTATTTAAAATTAAAATAATAATTAAAAAAAAAGAAAAAAAAGCAAAAAGCGACCTGGGAGGGGGGATGGGTGACAGAAGAGGGTAACGGGTGAGTGAATTTACACGAACTACGTGAAAAACCACGTAAGAAGAAAAAAAAATCGCTTGAGACCAGAGGGAAGGCTCAGCAGGTTAAAAAACAGCACCAGCCTGACGACCCGAGTTCAATCCCTGAAACCCACGTAACAACAATGGGAGCGCAAAAGAGACCCCACCTACAGAGTTGTCCTCTGACCTCCCTATGCGCTTTGTAGCCCGCGAGAGTCTGCATATGCGTATCATACACAAACAGTAGTAATAAATAAATGTCTTCTAAATGCATAATTTGTGCAGTAAATGTATGCCGGTTAGCTTCTCTTTGGGGGAGCCAGAGAGACGGCTCAGCTGTCCGACTGACGGTGTCCCTTGCCTGTCGGTTTCATGAGGCTCCATTTATTAATTGTCGGTCTCAGTGCCTGTGCCATTGCGGCTCAGGAGGTGGTCTTCTGTGTCCAAGGCTATTCCTTACTTCTCTATCATGCTCAGCGTATCTGGTTTTATGTTGAGGTGTTTTCTGATCCACGAGGATGTTCGTACGTGGTAATAACCATGGATCTGTTTGCTTTCTTCTGCATGCCGCCATTCAATTTGATTGGCACCATTTGTTGAAGATGCTGTCTTTTATCCAAGTGTGTATTTCTGGCTTTTCTCCATACGTGTTTGGAGTTGTGTCTAGGGCTTCGATTCTATTCCACTGGTCAACGTGTGTGGTGTGTGTGTGTGTGTGTGTGTGTGTGTGTGTGTGTGTGTGTGTGTTTATGACAATATCGTGTGGTTATCATTACTATAGCTCAGTAGTACAGCTTGAAATCAGGGATGGCGATACCTCCACCAGATCTCCTGTCGTTCAGGATTGTTCTGGCTATCCTGGATTTTTTTTTTTGTTTCCCATATGAAGTTGAGGATTTTCCTTTCAAGGTCTGTAAAGAATTGTGTTGGGGTTTTGATGGGGATTGCTGTAGATTGCTTTTGGTAAGACTACCATTTTTACCATGTTATCCCTACGACCCATGGGTGTAAGGGATCTTCCCATCTTCAGATATCTTTTTCAATTTCTTTCTTCAAAGACTTCAAGTTTCTATCATACAAGTCTTTCACCTGCCTGGTTACACAGTCTGCATGACTTGTGGCTATTGTAAAGTGTGTTATTTCCCTGATTTCTCAGTCTGTTTTTCATTTGTTTATAGGAGGGATACCGATTTTTCTTTTTTTTTTCCATTTTTTTAATCGCTTATGTACACTGTTATATCATCTGCAAATAATGATACTTTGCTTCTTCCTTTCCAGTTTGTATCCCCTTGAACTCCTTTTGTTGTCTTATTACTCTAGTTAAAGCTTCAAGCACTATATTGAGTAGATATGGAGAGAGTATACAGCCTTGTCTTGTTCCTGAACTTAGTGGAATCGCTTTGAATTTCTCTCCATTTAATTTGATGTTGGCTGTCAGCTTATTCTTTATTGCTTTTATTATGTTGAGGCATGTCTCTTGTATCCCTAATCTCTCCAGGACTTTTATCATGATGTGGTGTTGGATTTTGTCAAAGGCCTTTTCTGCATCTAATGAGATTATCATGTGGGTTTTTTTCTTCCAGTTTGTTTATGTGGTGGATTACATTGGTGGATTTTCATATATTGAACCATTCATGAATCTGTGGGGTGAAGCCTGCTCAATCATGGTGGATGGTTTTTTTTTTTTTTTTTGGTGTGTTCTTGGATTCAGTTTGCAAGTATTTTATGCAACATTTTGCATCTATGTTCATAAAGGAAATTGATCTGCAATTCTTTTTCTTTTTCTTTTTCTTTTTTTTCTTTCTTTTTTTTTTTTTTTTTTTTTTGGTTTTTCGAGACAGGGTTTCTCTGTGGCTTTGGAGGCTGTCCTGGAACTAGTTCTTGTAGACCAGGCTGGCCTCGAACTCACAGAGATCCGCCTGCCTCTGCCTCCCGAGTGCTGGGATTAAAGGTGTGCGCCACCAATGCCCGGCCTGCAATTCTTTTTCTTTGTTGAGTCTTTATATGGTTTGGGTATCAGGGTTACTATGATGTCATAAAATGAGTTGAGCAATATTTCTTCTGTTTCTATATTATGGAATAATTTGAGGAGAATTGACATAAACTCTTCTTTGTGCTAAAACCATCTGGCCCTGGGCTTTATTTGGTTAGAAGACTTAAAAAAAAACTGCTTCTATTTCCTCAGGAGTTATTGGTTGTTTATCTGATCTTGGTTTAACTTTGGTAAATAGCACCTATCTAGAAAATTATTTACTTCTTTTAGATTTTCCAATTTGATAGATACAGGTTTTTATAGTGTGTCATTATGATTCTCTGGATTTCCTCAGTGTCTGTTGTTATGTCCCCCTTTTTATTTCTGATTTTTCTGGTTTGTGTGTTCTCTTTCTGCCTATGGGTTAGCTTGGATAAAGGTTTGTCTACCTCGTTGATTTTCTCGAAGAACCAACTCTTTGCTGCATTGATTCTTTGTATTGTTCCCTTTGTTTCTATTTTATTGATTTCAGCCCTCAGTTTGATTATTTCTTGCCTTCTTCTCCTCTTGGGCATGCTTACTTCATTTTGTTCTAGAGCTTTCAAGTGTGCTGTTAAGTTGCTAGTGTGAGATAACTCTTTTTTTTTTATGTAAGCACTATGAACTTTCCTCTTAACACCGATTTCATTATGTACCATAAGTTTGGCTATCCTGTGCATTCATCTTCATTGAATTCTAGAAAGTCTTTAATTTCCTCATTTTTGTCTTGACCCAGTTTTCATTCAGTAGACAGCTGTTCAGTTAAAATGAGATTATATGTTTTCTGTTGTTTTGTTGTTGAAATCCAGCTTTAATCCAGGGTGGTCTGATAGGACCACCTGTATCTATTGAGACTTTCCTTGTGTCTGAGTGTGGAGTCGATCTTGGAAAATGTTCCATGAGGTTCAAAGAAAAGGGGATATTCTTTTGTTTGGGTGAAATATTCTGTAAATTCCATGTTAGGTTCATTTGATTTATAACATCAGTTCGCTCCAGCATTTCTCTGTTAGTTTTTGTATGGATGACACGACCTTCGGGAACAGTGGAGTATTGAAGTCTCCCACTCAGCGTGTGAAGGTCAATATGTGATTTAAGCTGTAGTAGCGTTTCTTTTGTAAACTTAGCTGTGCTTTTTGTCCAGGGTGTAGGCGTTAGAAATTGCAATGTTATCTTGGTGGATTGTTCCTTTGATGAATATGTACTGTCCTTCCCCATTTCTTCTGATTAATTTTGGATTGAAGATGATTTTGTCAGATTTTAAAATGGCTGTACCAGCTTTTTTTTTATTCTTATGTCCACTTTGCTTGAAACATCTTTTTATATCCTGTTGCCCTGAGGTAACGTCTATCCTGATGTAGAGGTGTTTCTTGCAGAAGGATGGCTTCTGTTTTCCGTTCTGTTAGTCTGAGCCTTTTTGTTGGGGAATTGAGCCCATCAAGACTGTTTGTTGGTTCCTGTTATTATGTGGTTGTTGAGGGTGGTGGTAGTGGCGTATAAGCGTGTGTTTCCCTTCTTTTGGTTTTGCTGGCGTGAGATTATTTACTTCCTGTGTTTTCATGGGTGTTTTCGTTAACCTCCTTACTTTGCAGTTTTATAGCACTTTCTGTAGGGCTGGATTTGTAGATAGATATTAATTAAATTAGACTTTATCATGGGCTATCTTGCTTTCTTCATCTATGTTGACTGAAAGTTTTTCTGGGTATAGTAATCTGGGCTGGCATCTGTGGTCTCTTTGAGTCTGCAGGACATCTGTCCAAGACCTTCTGGCTTTTAGAATCTCCATTGAGAAGTTGGGTGTAATTCTAACAGGTCTGCCTTTATATGCTACCTGTCTTTTCTTCCTTGCAGCTTTTAATATTCTTTATCTGTTCTGAGTGTTTAGTGCTTTGATTATTATGTGACAAGGGAAATTTTTTTTTGGTTTAATCTATTTGGTGTTGTGCAAGTTTCTTGTACCTTTATAGGCATCTCCTTCTTTAGGTTAGGAAAATTTTCTTCCATGATTTCATTGAAAATATTCTATGGGCCTATGATCTGGGATTCTTCTCCTTCTTTTATTCCTATTATTCTTTTTTGGGTGGGGGAGGGTTTAGACAGGGTTTCTCTGTGACTTTGAAGGCTCTCCTGGAACTCACTCTGTAGACCAGGCTGGTCTTGAACTCACAGAGATTTGCCTGCCTCTGCCTCCTGAGTGCTGGGATTAAAGGCATGCACCATCACCACCCGGCTATTATTCTTAAATTTGGTCTTTTCATAGTGTCCCAGATTTCCTGGATTTTTTTGTCAAATTTTTTTTATATTTAACGTCTTCTTTGACTGGCATATCCATTTCTTCTATTGTATCTTCATCCCCAGTGCCTGAGATTCTCTCTTCTGCCTCTTGTATTCTGTTGTTGATGCTTGCTTCTGTAGTTCCTGCTCCAATTCCTATATTTTTTCATTTCCAGAATTTCCTCTGTGTGTTTTCTGTTTTGCTTCTGTTTCCATTTTCAGGTCTTGAACAGTTTCATTCATTCCCTGCAACTGTTTGTGTTTTCCTGGATTTCTTTAAGGGATTTATTAATTTCTTCTCTAAGGATCTCTTTCATCTTCATAAACTTTGTTTTATGTCTTTTTCTTGTGCTCCATCTGTGCTGGAATACTCAGGGCCTCCTGTGCTAGGGTGGCTGAGCTCTAGTGTAGACATATTTCCCTGGTTGTTTTGATTGTGTTCTCACACTGACATCTGGGTTTGGGGTGATTGTAGGTCTAGAGCTGGATTCTGGGTTTGTCTTTGTTGGGTGGGTGTTGTGTTACTTGGTTTCTGTTTCCCCTCTGGATTTTCAGAGTGTGGTGGCCATATGTTGCTTGATTTACTGGCCTGCTCAGCTGGTGTGTTCACAGGGAATCCCTGTTGGAGTTGGGGGCTGGGATTCCACAAAACGGGGCAGCACAGGAAGGATGATCTGTGGGATCCACAGAAGATGGGGAGGCTGTAACTGGTGATCTCTTGCAATGCTAGGAACAAGACTCGGTGTCCAGGGGATTGTGGAGAAAGGAAAAGGACTGTGGGCAGCCTACTCGGTTTTCTGGCTGGCATGGCCTGTGCTAACAATTTTAAGAAGAATTACTGGTTCATCAGAAGGGTTCCTTGGGTAAACATGTTTTCCGCCAAGCCTGATGACCTGAGAGTTAAGTCCCTGCGCCCCCACATGGTGGAAAGAGAGAACTGGCTTCCACAAGTTGTTCTTTGATCTATACACACACACACATGTACACACATGCACACACGTGTACACACATGCACACACGTGTACACACATGAACACACATGTGCACACGTACACACACATACACACATGCATACACATGCACACACACAGATGCGCACACACATGTGCACACGCAGCAACTAAACAAATGTAATAAAGTATATGCAATAAAAATGCTTAGTGAGAATTCTTATAACCAAAGGGCAAGCCCCATCTCTCCAAAGGCCACCATGGTATGCCCATCCTGTGGGTCTCCTACAAAATGACCTTGTCCTGTCGTCTTCGAGAGAAGGAGTGCAAGTCCCTATCTGAGTCTGTGTCTTCTTTGGCCAGTGGGAGTCAAGGCTGTGACTTCCCACTTTGCACAATAAGGACGATGTAACTTCTTCCTCAAGCGCCGGAACTCACACTCGGAGCTCTGAGCCACTGCACAAGGGCTTTGGGCACTTTGAGGCGATCCTACTGGGGGACCCACACATGTTGTTGGCAACTTCCACCCAAGCAAGTCACGGTGTCTCTAGTCGATTCTAGTCCCCACTCTCTCCTTTGACCTAACTAACATCTTCCACGAAGAGGTTTCAGACACTCTAACTCAGGTGTTCTCAACCTTCCTAACCCTGCCCCCACTTCAATACAGTGACCCACAACCACAAAATTATCTCGTTCTCACTTCCTATCTATAGTTTGGGTACTATAAATATCTGATAGGCACCCCAAAGGGGTTGGGACCCACAGGTTAAGAACCACAGTTCTAGAACACAAAGAGCAGCCAGCCTCACCACGTTCTGTCTGAAATCTGTAAGCCGTATAGCCTGGAACCCGCTGAACAGTGGTCCTGAATCACTCGTCTCAGGGCGTGGCTATGCCACCTGCTGGGAGCGGACCGAGAGCTAGGAGGAGGGACAGATACGCAGTCGACCTGTGGTAAGACAAACGTGACCTGATGTTGCTTGCAAGGCTGGGTGGGGTTCACTGCAAGCTTCCTTCTGCTTTTCTGCACACTTGACTATTCTCAGGATGAAAATTGCTAGGAAAGTAAGATGGGACCACGCACCGGTACTAGGTAGTATTTACTGTGCATTACTGCACGCTGCGGCGCATGCCAAGCAACCCCTGCAGTTGATCCTCTCAAGGCTTCTATCATATTCATCTCCCATTTTACAGGTGAGGAGAGCCAAGACAAAAGAGAGCTCAGGTCAGTTACTACACTAACAGTCCTAATGCAGAGTACAGGGAAGGCTCCAAGTCAACCACGGGGACACGGTGTTCCCAGCCACCTCTCTCCGCTGCTTTGATTAAAAGGTCGAAACAACAAGTTCTCCAATATTGGGTTATACTTTCCCCAGAATGAGACGTAATGCTCTTGTTTTTCCTTCTAGGACGGCATTCTTTCCTTCCCAGTCCTGCCGGTCACTGAGCATTCTATTATCAGGTGGTAAGAAAATCTCCTCTGAGGGTGGGGGCATGACGCTGTGGTAGAGGACCTGCCCAGTGAGGGGCTGGGGTCGTGGCTCAGTGGTAGAGCCCCTGTCTAGAATCCCCCAGTGAGGGGCTGGGGTCGTGGCTCAGTGGTAGAGCCCCTGCCTAGAATCCCCCAGTGAGGGGCTGGGGTGTGACTCAGTGATGGATCTTGTGTCTAAAATTTTCTAATGAAGAGTCTGGAATTGTAGACCTCCTTTTGCTGTTCTGAAAATTTGGCACATTTTTTTTTCTTTTTTCCGAGACAGGGTTTCTCTGTGTACCTTTGGATCCTGTCTGGTCTTGAGCTCACATAGATCCGCCTGCCTCTGCCTCCCCAGTGATGGGATTAAAAGCGTGCGCCACCACCGTCCGGCGGGCAAACTCTATTTGTACCGAGGCTTAGAAACTTAGCATAAGTTGTCCACGTCCAAACAGGATCAAGGGACAGGGCGTAGCTCCCGCAGAGGTCACCCAAGTCTTCTGAGGCCATGACCAGTGTATCTCGTGACATTTCTGTTAACTGGTCTCTAGACTTGACATAAGGAGTATCATGCTCACGGGTGCCTGTGGCTTTCGCGTTCCAAGAGCTTTCAGAGCCCTTGCAGGAAGAGGGCAGCCTGTGCACCTCCCTGGAGAGGGGTGTGTTCTATCCAGGTTTTAGCTTTCGCCATGGGGCTGTGAGATGTTGCCCGGTTCCTAGCAGCTCAGGGGGGTGTTCAGGGTTTATCTTCCCCAGTAGCGGCTGCCTATAACTGCGTGCCCTGGATCTGGTGCCTGCTGCAGGCCTGGCTGCAAGCATCCCGGCCTAGTCGGCCTTATGCGTGCCTGGTTTACTCCAGGCAGCGGAGCTGGCTTTGACACCCCACAGACACACACATACCACGGCTGGCTGACCCCTAGCTCCTCCTGATCGAGCTGCAGAGTTGGCAACAGCCACCTCATCTAGACCCTGATCTGGGACCCAAGCTGGCCAATAGCCATCCACCTTGCCTGGGGTCTAGCTGGCCAAGGAGCTTGTCGCCTGGGATCTCCCGGGCGCTCGCTCTGGTTCCAGAAGGTTTGGCTGGGCAAGCTAGAGGCTGCAGAAAGGCAGCTGTGAGCCGGCTGCTTCAGGCCGGAGCCCAGGGCCTGGGTCGTGTTGCTTAGCAACGGGACCCCCAGTCTGGGCCTCTGCCCTCCCGTTCTATTTCTCCTTCCCCCACTGAGGCTCAACCCAGCACTTGCTCCAAAGCCGAGGGAGTGGCCCAGGGGGGGAACTGGTGTAGAGCTTTGGGGGGCCGCTCAGGTGTAGAAGGGGCTGCCTTATCTTCATGTGACTTAGGAACCAGGAGGGCCCCCAGGCAGAGACGACAAGTCGGCTTCCGCCCTGGCTCTGCCAGCTCCAGTTCAAACGAGTCTTTCCGGTGGGGCTGCCCAGCCTAAGCTGCCCCGCCCCAGCCTCTTGCAACCGGCTGGCCGGGAGACATGCTGCACCCCGCCCAGGCCGAAGGCGAGCTCTGAGGTCAGGCACAACGCTGAACTCGCGGGGGTGGGGGGTGGGGTGGGGGAATAGGATGGGGCGAGCTTTTCCCACTCCTCCCTCCTCCCCATTCCCACCCTGGTTAGAAAAGCTCCCCCAGTGACGTGGGGAAAAGGCCTTCAGTCCAGTTTCATGGTTTCATAGTGGGGGAAACTGAGTCACCACAGCCTGTCCTAAAGCCATACCATGAGCAAGTAGGCAACAAAGCCTTCGAGGAGAGGCCTGACAGAGTTTCCCATGACCCAAGTCCCGATATTCCCAGGCAGAGCACCGGGGTCAAGGACCTAGAAAAATCTGGCTGCTTCTCCAGCCTTTCTAAAATTAATAAGGAAGACAAGGTCCCTTTTCTTTCCACAACTGAGCAGATTCCGCCTAGTTCTGAGGTCTGCAGGGCGGGACCTCCCTCCTCCCCAGCCTGGCTCTCACACAGCCCAGAAGGCATGGTGAAGGAAGCCAGGATTGGGAGCCCGTCTCTCCAATCCTCAGCGGAAGGTCTCTGATCGCCCAAGTCTGCTTTTTCAAAATCACAGGGAGCTAAGGCCCCCAAGGAAGGTACCCCGGAGCCTGCCTGACCTTGACTCCGACTTGCAACGGACGTTTGATCAAGAAAGTTGGTCAGTTTCTCAAAATGCAAAATCGATGGCGTTTCTTTGGGGTATTCTCTTTGCTGGGAAAGAGAGAAGATGAACCATTTTTCTTAAATTCCGTCTTGATAGCATCCCTCCTTCCATTCACGATCCCCCTGCAGCCAGAAAGACCTCAGCAGCTTCCGTCTTATGACTTTTAGAAAATATAATTTTGATGAATTTTTATCTATTCCTCAAATTAGAGGATTCCTTAATTGCAGGCGAATACGTTCTCAAAGAGAAAGGCCACACACTCTTAGAGCGAGCCCTGGGGGTAAGGCCTCCTTCAGGAAATCTCAGGGCCGGCTGGCCATCCTCATTGCCCATTGCCGGGAGGCAAGAATCAAGCTAAAATGTCTTTTTCTGGCAGCTCCAGGCCCACCCCTGCCAGTTAATTTGTGGTTAGAAAATAAGAACTCAGCCTAGCAACATGAGCCTGTAACCCCAGGCTTGGGAGGCTGAGGCAGGGGGGTGGAGAGTTTGAGACTAGCCTGAACTATTTAGCAAGTTCAAATCCAGCATGGGCTACATAGTAAGACTTGGTCTCACAAAAGAAAGAAAATTAAAAAAAAAAAAAGAAAAGAAAGCGTACTTGAAGTTCTATGGAAAGTGACCCATCTTTCTGGAAGATCCTAACTGGACAGGAAGGCACTGTCTTGGTTAAGTTATTTTATAATTGTGTTTCAGTGGTGAAATGGTATCTAGGGGGAGTTCTAAAAGAATTCTAGCTGTTAAGCGTGGCATCCCTTCTAGATAAAGGGGTCTAGGAGTGAACAGTAACTGATGGATAGAGAAGCCAGAGAAGGACAGCATAGGGCACCTTGCTGCTGTCACTGTCTTACTCTCCATTTCTTCTTGCTGGTGGCGGTGGTTCTTACTTGTTTTTCGAAGACTTACTTGGATCTTTAAAAAGCTTCACGTCGTGTGTGTGACTGTCTCTCTTGTGGGTATTCCTGCGTGCCCGGTGCCTGCGGCGGTCAGAAGAGGGTGCTGGGTCCCCCTGGAACTGTAGTTATGAGGGCCGTGAGCCACCACGTGGGTTCTGGGAACTGAACTTGGGTCCTCTGCAGGAACAAGCGCGCTTAACTGCTGGGCCGTCTCTCAAGACGCTCTTATTTTCTTGAAATCGGGTCTGTCGATGTCTCGGGAGCAGGCTGGCAGCCGGGAAGCCGCGGTGATCTTCCTGTCTCAGAGACCTGGGGCTACACGCAGGCGGATCCACCTGTGACACGTTTGTCTTTTTCATGCGTGTGCTGGGGGTTTGAACTCGAGGCCTCATGCTTCCACAGCAGGTGCCTTTTCCTGGGCTGTTTCCCCAGCCCTCCCGTCATCATCATTGTCTTCACCGTGTCTCCCCCTCCTCCTCCTCCTCCTCCTCCTTCTCCTCCTCCTGTTCCTTCTCCTCCCCCTTCTTCTCCTCCTCCTGTTCATCCCCCTTCTCCTCCTCCTGTTCCTCCTCCTCCTCCTCCTCCTTCTCCTCTTCCTCCTCCTCCTTCTCCTCCTCCTCCTCCCCCTTCTTCTCCTCCTCCTGTTCCTCCTCCTGTTCCTTCTCCTCCTCCTCCTTCTCCTCTTCCTCCTCCTCCTCCTTCTCCTCCTCCTCCTCCTCTTCCTCCTCCTCCTCCTCCTTCTCCTCTTCCTCCTCCTCCTTCTCCTCTTCCTCCTTCTCCTCTTCCTCCTCCTCCTTTTCCTCCTCCTCCTCCTCCTCCTTCTCCTCTTCCTCCTCCTCCTCCTCCCCCTTCTCCTCCTCCTCCTCCTCCTCCCCCTCCTTCTCCCCTTCCTGTTCCTCCTCCTCCTTCTCCCCCTCCTCCTCCTCCTTCTTTTCTTTCTCTCCTCCTCCTCCTCCCCTCCTCCTCCTCCCCCTTCTTCTCCTCCTCCTGTTCCTCCTCCTCCCCCCCTCCTCCTCCTTCTTCTTCGTCTTCCAGCTAGCATAGTGTCTTTTAATATAAAAGTCAACACCAACTGTGATACACAACCTTCCCCTCTGAACCCCAAACAATTTTCTCTCTCTCTCTTTCTCTCTCCCACTCTCGCTGTCTCCTGCCTCCCTTTCTCTCTCTGAACCCAGGTGCCTTACCACTAACTCCCATCTTAAACCTAGATCGATTACCACACTTACACAGGAAATACAAAATAAAGCGGGGGCCGTTAAATGCCACGCAGATCAAAGCAATCTGTTGTAGAAATGACTTCCTCAGCAACGATTTACAGCAAAAACAATCAGGGTCGAGTAAGTGGTAAAAAGATAGGGGTGACATTTATAGGCCACTTGTAAATTTGAATATTGATGAGATGCCCGGTGTTAAATGACATGTTGTTAGCTGTTGTTTTGTTTCTTATAGTGGAAGTATCACAGTTACATTCTCCATTGTCGTTCAGGAATACACGCTTAAAAAAATGTTTACAGACAAAAATCAGACAGACAGACAGACAGAAGCAAGACTGGAGCCCGGGCATTAGGAATTAGTGTTGTGTTATTTTCCATATTATTATGTTTTTGTTTCTTTTTCAAGCTACTCTGGGTAGTTGATTGGGCTTTTTTTAAAGATTTATTGTATTTTTAATTGTGTGTGTGTGTGTGTGTGTGTGTGTAGGCCTATGTGAGTGCAAGTGCCCTTGGAAGCCAGTAGAGGGTGTCAGATTCCCCTGGGAGGGAGGGGGGATGGAGGGAGGGGGGGAGCCCCACAATCATGTCCCCAGTGACCCACTTCCTCCAACTAGACTCTACCTCCTGAAGTTTCCAGAACTTTCCAGCGTAGTACAACTAGCTGGGAACCAAACATTAAATACCAAGAGAGCATTTCAGACTCAAACCCCAATAGCAAATGAAAATAGGAACCTCTAGTGTTGGTTGCTGCCATGTTTGTTGATAAATTTCCCAAGTGCTGTGTGACTCAGTCAGATGCTTTTTCTTCTCGGGAGCCTGGCAAGTATTCCGCAAGGTGATTCAGAGCCTGGCCACGAGCTGGGAGAGCCCGTTGTTCCTGTTGTTGTAAGCCGAAGACACATTTTACTGTGGGAAGAAGTACTAGAAAGCTGTCTGTGATGTAGTGTGTGTTTCCAAGGCTTGCTCAAAAGTCCCTTATGCTAATTTAATTAGAATAATTTACTGAAACAGAAAACTATAATTTTGTACTTTTTCCAACCAGTGTAACCAACTTATATTCTTTTTTGACCTACGCAGATGGAATTTATTACTCCAAAGCCAATATTCTAAACTTTAATTTGTGCCCTAACCATCATCATAGGTGGAGAATTGAGCTAGAGGAATATGTGGGAAATCTGCTCTTGGCTCTGGAACACCAGCGTGGATCAAACAAAACCTCCCACCTTGAGCAGTGAGGACAGCTAGATAATATTAAAAATCTGTTCTAAAATACCAGAAGACTGCCCAGACAGTGAGACCTTGAGGGGGGCAAATTCCTGCAGAGAAGAGAGTCGAGGAATATGAGAGCCTCGTCCTTACCTGTGTTCTCTCCCAGCCTGTGACTCTAAGAACGGTTCTTCAAGGCTACGAGGCTGAGCCAAGCTTTGCCTGTCTCCGAGTGACCCTGATAACATTCTGGGCTCTTGGATGGGGGTCTCTGGAAAGACGTTCCCACGGTAAGGGTAAAACCAGCCGACTGGCAACCACCGTGCCAGTTACTTCTCCGTTGTGGCAGAAACAACGTAGGGAATGGAGAGCTTATTTTGGCTCACAGTTTCGGAGGGTTTCGTTCCCTAGCTGTGGGGCTGCACAGCTTTACCACCAACCAACTCTACAGTCCCGACTGAGCCTTCAAAGCAGGAACCTATGAGGGGCGGTTCAGATTTAAACCATGACAAGCACCAGCCCCTGAGAAGAAAGGGTTTAGATGTAAACCAGATTAAGACAGTCTAGCTCCCGGGCTGGAGAATTGGCTCAGAGGTTAAGAACACTGGCTGCTCTTCTAAAGGTCTTGAGTTCAAGTCCCAACAACTACGTGGTTGCTCACAGCCATCCATAATGAGATCTGGTGCCCTCTTCTGGCCTGTAGGCATACATGCTGGCGGAATAAATAATAAATAAATCTTAAAAAAAAAAAAAGGCAGTCTAGTTCCATAGCAAGTGACAAAAGCAGAAGGGAAACCTAGGAGAAAGGATGTTTTACATTATCGCAGTGATTCTATGATTCCTCATGTAAAAATGACTAAACATACTAGGAGACAAGACCAAATGACCTAAAAACAAGAGAAGAAACAGGCAAAAGAAATGGACCCACATGACTGAAGTTATCAGATACAGGGCATAGACTTTAGAATAACTGCAGACATATATTTAAGGGAAGAGAGAGGAAAGGGGAGAATTTCAACAAAATTCTGCTCAAGTTGATAAAACACCACACTCTCTTTTTTTTTTTTTTTTTTTTTTTTTTTTGGTTCTTCAAGACAGGGTTTCTCTGTGGCTTTGGAAGTTGCCCTGGAACTTGCTCTGTAGACCAGGCAGGCCTCGAACTCACAGAGATCCTCCTGCCTCTGCCTCCCGAGTGCTGGGATTAAAGGCGTGCGCCACCAACGCCTGGCAACACCACACTCTTAAAAGTGAAGGTGAGATGCCAGGTATATATGTATGTATGTGTATGTGTATATGTATATATATGTGTACTGTGTATGTGTGTATATATGTATGTATATGTGTATGTATGTGTATCTATATGTAAATGTGTATGTGTATATGTATATATGTGTATATGTGTATGTATATGAATATGTGTGTATATGTGTATATATGTGTATTTGTGTATGCATATGAATATGTGTGTGTATATGTGTATATATGTGTATGTATATGAGTATGTGTATGTATATGAATATGTATATGTGTACATATATGTATATGTATGTGCGTATGCATATATGTGTGTGTATATGTGTATGTGTATATATGTGTGTATGTATATACGTATGTGTATGAGTATGTGTATATGTGTATGTATATGTGTATATGTGCATGTGTATATATATGTATGTATATATATATGTGTATGTGTGTATATGTATATGTGTATGTATATGTGTATGTCTATGAATATGTATATATTTATCTTGAGTCGATGGGTATCCAACCCCAAGTGCTCCAGCCCCAACTCTTGCTTTTACTTTTTGCTTTAGGACAAAATCTAAGTGGCCCAGGTTAACTTTGAACTCTCGGTCTTCCTGATTTGGTCTCCTGAGTAGTGTAATTCCTGCTAAGTGCGTTCACTAGCCTCGCAGGATCAAGACCCCACCCTTATGACCTCTACTGGCCTGAATTGCTTCTGTGACAAGCACTCTATTTCAAATGCAGTCACACTTTGGATTGGAGTTTCGGCCTCTGCATTCTGAGGGTGGCGGTCCCGTCTGTCACATGATCCCTAGGGCCCAAATACTGAAAGGATAGGAACAAGCGGGAAAGGGCTTTCCTCCAGCTGAAGGTCAGGGAGAAGGAGAGGAGCGGGAAACAGGGACATGGGGACATCTCACAGCCACAGTCCAGAGGGCACAACTCCCCATCTGGCCCCCCCACACTCAGGACAGACAAACTCACAAGATACACAGACCGACACCTAAACAACAAAATGTGTGACTCCGAGGCTGGAGCAGCCGCTGCCCTCACAGAGGACCTGGGCTTGGTTCCCAGCTCACAACCACCTGTAGCTTCAGTTCCCGGGGAATCTGAGGCCTCTCCTGGCCTCTGAGGATACTAGGCACATACAGTACACATGTATTCAAGCAAAACGTATGGTTTTTAAATAAATAAATAAATCTGTAGAAAAATGAAATAAGTGACACAAATAGAAAATACAGACTTGACCTCAAATACAGAAACAACTATACTATATATAAATTGATTAAATAGTGCCACCAAACTCCGAAGGTGTTTCAGAGTGGGTGAATAGTTAAACCCAGCTACACGTCGAGGTGCACCTTAGGCGTATAAAGGCAGAAGCCAGATGGGGTGATGCACACTCACTGTCTCAGAACTCAGGAGGTAGAGGCAGGAGGATTGTGCATTTGAAGGAAGTCTGAATAATGATGTGAAATCATGTCTCAAGGAAAGGAGGGGTGGGGAGGGGAGGATAGAGGAGAGGAGGGGAGGAGAGGGGAGGGGAGGAAAGGGGAGGAGAGGGGAGGGAAGGAGAGGGGAGGGGAGGGGAGGGGAGGGCCTTAGTCGTAAGTCATCCATCTTTACTGCTCCACAGAGGGACAGACTTGCAGAAAAGACCTGAAAGTCACCGAGTGTGCAATTCCACAAAGACACACTACCCTGCCTGGCAGCGGTGGCGCACGCCTTTAATCCCAGCACTGAGAGGCAGGCGGATCTCTGTGAGTTCGAGGCCAGCCTGGTCTGTACAGTGAGTTCCAGGACAGCCAGGTCTCAGAAAACAAAAGAAAACAAAGCAGCGTCGTGTCTCACAAGAGAGCCGCCTGTCCCTCCTGCAGACTCCACGTGTCCCTTCCTTTAGCCGTAGCTAACACCCCTGCGGAACACCTAATTTAGGCTGGGTACTTTGGTGCCTGTGCCAAAAAGAAGAAGTCACGGTTTTCTGGTGCTGAAGAAGGCATCTCAGAGGATGTGCCATTTCAGCCAAGCTTAGCCACATGGAGAGGTAGCTGCAGGTACACAGGAGAGCCAGGTATTCCTGGCAGAGCTAGGAATGCAGGGTGAGTGTGAGCATCACCAGGGCAGCGGGGGGGCTGGGAGTTGGGACGGGTGGGGGGTGTGGGGGTGACGATCTCTACGATGGATGAATCTGTTAAGGGCGAGAGTGGGGTCTCCTCCTCTCTGCCTCTCACTGTCTCCGCAGTAACCCTCCTCACTTCTATGGCTGCCAAGGCTTACTCTGTGAGACCCTGAATGGTGGGCCCGAGTCCCAGCCTCCAGTGCTGGGATGGACCCTGAGAGAATCGCCCGTGGGCATTTGTACAGTTTCCAGTCATGGAACGAAGGATGCTTGGGGATTAAAATCTCTTTGCAGGGTCCTTAGCTCCCTTGTTTGTTTGTTTGTTTGCTTGCTTTTCTCTTTTGAGACCGTTTCAAGGTAACCTGAGATACCTTCAAAGTTGAGATCCCCCTGCCTCAGCCTCCCCGATTCTGGGGTGTGGGCATGTACAACTGATGTAATTTCCCCCCAAAGTCCCACAGCCGCTTTTCAGCCCCAAATAAGCACATGGATGCTGTATTAATTATAAAATCATTGGCCGATGGCTAGGGCTTCTTTCTGGCAAGCTCTCCCTTAATTATGAACCATTTATATAAATCTACGTATTTCTACATGGTCTTATCTCACCAGAGAAGGGTCCAGACCTTGGCTACATGGCATCTCTTTGAGCTCTCTCTCTCTCTCTCTCTCTCTCTCTCTCTCTCTCTCTCTCTCTCTCCCTTTCCCAGAATCCTTCTCGTCTCCTAGTCCCACCCATCCTCCTGCCTCTGTTGGCCAGTGTTTTATTCACCAACCAATAAGATAAACATATACACAGAAGGACATCCCCCGTCACCCAACCACACCTGGCTCTGTCAGTACTCCTGAATCCTGGCTCTCTCTTCTTGAGGCAGGAACCTTTGGGCAGGGCCTGTCTCGTTTTCTTCCCCATGGGAAAACTCTAGCAGAGAACCCAGCAAGGATCTGAGCGTAAAGCCAGCATGGTACCTTACAATAATAACCAGACAGGACTTTCTCGTCCAGAGAGATGCTTTTGGTTTTGAAGTTCTGAGTCCCCAAAGGGAAGTTTTCTGACTCTTGTTAATGGAGTGATCACACTGAGAAAGAAAACAGGTGATTCTGCTAAAATTGTGCAACAAACATCTTCCTAATTAAAGTTCCCAGGATGGCAAATTTCTTGCTCCCAGATGAAAAGCAAGGTTTCTGCCAAATTGTAAGGCAGTTGTCTGTCACTATGTAACCGCAGAATGGAGACTGTTTTGTAAAACAACTGCTTGATGGTTGAAAACAATGGAAATCTAGTAAGTAACCAAGAGGGACTGTTTTGTAAAATAACTGCTTGATGGTTGAGAACAATGGTAATCTAGTAAGTAACCAAGGGGGGCTGTTTTGTAAAACAACTGCTTGATGGTTGAGAACAATGGAAATCTAGTAAGTAACCAAGGGGGACTGTTTTGTAAAACAACTGCTTGATGGTTGAGAACAATGGAAATCTAGTAAGTAACCAAGGGGGACTGTTTTGTAAAATAACTGCTTGATGGTTGAAAACAATGGAAGTCTAGTAAGTAACCAAGGGGGACGCTCACTGATACAATTGTGACATGACTATTGCAACAGTAACCAGCCATAGCTTTTCTTGAGACAGGATCTCATTGTGTAACTGAAATCCTTTCTGGCTTGAGCTCCCTGTGGAGACCAGGCTGGCCTTGAACTCAAAGAGACCTGCATGCCTCTGTCTCCCAAGCACTGGAATTAAAGTTGTGAGCCACCAGATCTGGCTCCCAACTACTTTCGGATTAGAGTTGAAGCCTGCACCACGGGAGGGGAACTCTTGCTTGGCACTGAACACCTGGTAAAGAACCCATGGCCCCTACTGTTGTTTTTGCTAAGGACGTCTTGTCAAACTGCTGTCTAAGGTACGTATGTTCATGTCCGCGGATGAGGTGATGCTCTCAGCTTTGGCCAGAGAAGTTTCTTTTCGAGTTGGATGGTGATAAACACAGACATTTACAACTGGTCAAAGTACGAGGAATAAATAAATGGCTCTAAGTGCTCTATCGCTCAGCCCCTAAAGCTCGGGAGCTGTTGTAGGAGAGCAGGTTGAAGACTGTAAGAGCTGGAGGGTGGGGAGGAGGACTTCGAAACAATGTCTACTGAGATAGCATGGACATTGTACTCGATTGTAAACTCAGCAGCTCCAACTGCCTGTGCTCGGGGTGCAGAAGACTGGGCTTGTCGAGACTTCATCACGGATGGAGGAAAAGGTCAAGAGGCTCTGCCTCTCCCTGAGGGATTGCTGGCAATCAGCAGTTGGGGGAGGCAGATCTGAAGCTGTTTTCTTCAGTGGTGTAGCCACTGCTGAGTTACATGTGCTAATAATCTCTCTTCCCGTTCCACGCAAGCAACTCTAAATTTGGTGGCTGTCTCTCTCTGTCTCTGTCTCTGTCTCTGTCTCTCTCTGTCTCTCTCTCTCTCTCACACACACACACACACTTAGGTATGCACACTCACAACACACACACTCACAACACACACACTCACAACACACACATGCCCATGCTCTCACAGCATCCAAGTAGGAGGGGGCTTGTTGGGAAGGGGGACTTCAATGGGAGAAGGAGAGGAGAAAGAAGAGAATGGGGAGAAAATGACCAAAACTCATTACATACATGTTTAAGATAGTCAAAACAAATTGTATGTGCGCGAATATGGTTAGAAAGGACTGGCCGTCCAATGGTAGAGCGCTTCCTAGAATTCCCCAGTGGGATGGGGGTGTGGCTGGTAGAGCCAACCAGGAATGAGAGCTGAGTCTCCGTCCCTGGATCCAGAGGGAAAGAGAGGAGAAAGGTACTTAACATCATCATGTTTTGCCCCCAGAGTATTCACAAGGCGGGCTTCGTTTCCTCCCTTGTCAGGCAAAGATGGAAGCTTCGAAGTGGGCTGCTGACCGTGAGAGCCTAGTGCCAGCTGGAATGCCTGCCTGGGTCGGCTTGCTCCCTCTGACCTATCAGACGGCTACACGGTTTGATGCCTCTCCCTCCCTCACGCACGACGCACGTTCTTCTCAAAACACCGTTCCAGCTTAAAAATAAAAAAAAAAAAAAGTGAGCGGGACAGATTTTCATCAGCGCATACGAAATGAAGCGCCGACCCGCAGATGTCCCGATCAGCCCCTCTAATCTGCTATCCGGTCGGTCCCCATAACAATACAGTGCGGGAGGCGCCTGTACGCTTCGGGGGTAGGAATCCAGGTCCAGAGGCCAGACCACAGCTGACAGACTGAAGAGCTCATCTTAGACACCACGTCTGTGGGCTCTTGACGCGGTAATCTCCGCTCCCCAGGCAGCTGAGAAGTTGGTTTTCGGGGGCCCCTTGGTTTGGAGGTAGCATCTGTGGAGCAAGAGGGGAGACCAGAGGCGTCACTTCCATAACTTCACCCCATGTCTCTTTGACCTTTCCCTATCTCTGGGGACTTTGCTCCAGCATGCTGTCTGTGGGCAGGGGACAGATGGAACCTTTAATGGTGGGAGAGGACCACTCAGTGATCCTGTGAAGGCCAGGGTCCCGGCATTTCCTTAGATGCTTCTGGGAGCTTCGGTACTCTATAGGAGCCCGAGTATATGGAAGGCGTCTGTCACAGGATGCTCTCCTGGTACTTCCTGCCAGCAGTGTAACTTCACCTTCAGGTAGGGAGAAAGGGAACATCCAGGTGGGTGTGCTTGGGCTGCCAGAAAAATTCCATAGACTGAGTGGTTTAAACAACAGAAATGTATAACTCTAGAAGCCAGAAGACCTAAGGTCAATGTTCCAAAATGCTCAGGTTCTAGTGGGGTCTGTCATCTTGACTTGTCTTATGCTCACTTGGCAGAGAGAGTTCCAATTCTGACATCTTTTCTTATGAGGGCACTAACCCCACAGAGGGTCCCATCCTGGTGGCCTCTTCTAAACCTAGTTGTCTCCCCAAGGCTCCATTTCCAATGTCTATCCCTAACACATGGGTGATGGGGAAGACCTGTGTATATGTCAATAAAGCACTGTTGGCCAATAGGGAAGCAAGATAGGTGGGACTAGGAGTCCAGGAGGAGGGAGAAACACAGGGAGTCAAGATGTAGCTACCATAGTGATAAGAAGCCCAGAAACTTCTCCGGTAAGAGAAATACTTAGATTAACAATTATGAAATAAATACTTAAGTCAGAGCTAGCCAGTAAGAAACAAGCAAGGCCAACAGCTTCATAATTAATACAGCGTCTTGTGTGTTTTTTGGGGACTACAATGCGGCAGAGCCCAGGTGACTGGTGGGGGAAAACCAAAGTGGCTGGCAAGGAAAAAGGCTTCTCTCTACACATGGGGTACCAATATATGAATTTGGGGGTGTGCGCTACTGTCCCTAGAGCTGGCTTTTTCCTGTTTAGACAAGTCCCTTTGTCTCTTCCAATCCTTGCTCTGCAGTCTGTTCTGCTTCCTCTCAGGACTCTGCAATTAAAGGACTCTCCATCTAGCCCGCTGAGAAAAGATGGCCCCAAGTGGACTCCATAGTTTCCCATGTGAGCTTAGCCAGGTAGAGAGCTGGAGGTCCTCATCTGAGAAAATGTCCAGACACCCAGAAGTCCAAGCCCAACTGTGCTCACATCATTAAGTGTCCTCTGTGCCTTTTCAACTTCCTAAATTAAATTCTCTTTAAACAAGCAAAAGTTGAACTTTGTACGTCTAGTTACTGGACGTGGAGATTTGACAGAAACCTGTGTTGGTCAGTTTCCTGTTGACTGTAACAAAATGCTTTAGAGAGGCAGACTTGTAAGTACAGGAGGTTGGTTTCTGGCTCACAGTTAGGAAAGCCCGGTCCATGGTTGATTAAATTCCACGGCTTTGGACTTGTGGCCAGGAAGCAGACCACAGCAGGAATGCACGGCCCAGCAGAATCACTCACCTCACAGACAGGAAGCAAAAGAGATTAAGGAAGGAACTTAGGGTCCCACTCACCCCTCCCTCCCTCCTTCCTTCCTCCCTTCCCTCCCTCCCTCCCTCTGTCTCTGTCTCTGTCTCTGTCTGTCTGTCTGTCTCTCTCCCTCCCTCCCTCCCTCCCTCCCTCCCTCCCTCCCTCTCTCTCTCTCTCTCTCTCTCTCTCTCTCTCTCTCTCTCTCTCTCTCTCACACACACACACACACACACACACACACATACTTCTACATAGCCCTGGCTGTCCTGGCACTCACTCTGTAGACCAGGCTGGCCTCAAACTCACAGAGATCCACCTGCCTCTGCCTCCCGAGTGCTGGGATTACAGGTGCGTGTTACCATGCGTGGCTTCTCCCACTCTTTTCAAATGACACACCCCCGGTGACTTAGTCTTCCCAGGAGGTCCCATCCTCTTGAAGGCTCCATGGCTCTCACTAGCACCACCCTCAGGACCAATCCTTTAACACATAGGCCTTTGGGAGACATTCAAACGTCCGCACTGACAAGGCCACGGCCCCACACTCCCCTGCACGGCAGCGGCCAGTCTCTCTACCCCAATCCCTGTGCCTCCGAGAGACCCAGAGATGCTAGAACTTTCTCCCTGAGACCCAGCCACTCCATGTCTGCTAGGACCTCACCTTTTGTATTGCAAATGGCGGTGGGTACAGGTGGAGGCTCGGGTACCCCCTCCCTACCCTACCTAGAGTGGTGGGCCTGTACCCTGGAGCGAAGTGGGCGTGTCCAGGCCCCAGAACTTCTCCCGGACTAGAGATTCCTGGAGACTGATTTGTTCCTGAACAGTCTGGACTCAGATGTTTCCCTTAGCTGAGCCAAAGCTCTCCAGAGCCACCATTGGGCCCTTCCTCGAGGCTCCCTGACTGCACTTTTGTGTACATGTCTGCCTTCAACACCCTGGGATATGAGCAGCAGTCCTGGGCCTTTCTGGAACCTTCTTCTTAAATCCTACGGCCCTGCGGAGGTGTCCCTTTGTTCGCACCTGCCCAGTGGCTTATGAGATAAGCAGTCACGCCTGGGCCTGGACGGTCCCCGTGTTCACACCTGCCAGGTAAGCTTACGGGATAAGCAGTCACGTCTGGGCAGGACACCTCCCCAGAGCAACGTGGCCCGTGCGTGTGAACTGCTCAGGTTGGCCTAGAAACAAAGCTCTTGGACAACTGCTCTGCGAATTAGACGTTGTCCCCAGAACCCCCCGGAGCAGGCCTGGGGGTCAGGGATGGGTTTCATCTGAGATGAAGTGCTCACACATAGGAAAGCCAGTACTTCCTGCTTTTGCTTGGGTTGGGTACGGTGGCACCCAGGTGGCTAAGTCAAGCTTATAATCATGCGGGGGGGAGCTGGAGAGATGGCTCCGCCGTCAAAGGCTAGGCTCACAACCAAAAAATATAATCGCACCAAGGGTTGCTTACTGCTATCTTTCTGAAAGTCAAGACTTAGAGGGATTGGGTAATTTGGCCACGGTCACCCAGCACAGCTGTTGTAGAGAAGGGTTCAAAGCCAGACAGACCTGGAGCCCCAAGCTCATGGGAGCACTCCAGTTGGCCTGTGCCACCTCTGTTGTCCTCATACATGTGGTGTGTAGGCTCAAATGGCAGGCAGAGGAGTGAGAGGTGTGTGTGTGTGTGTGTGTGTAACCAGGAGTAGAATCCAGAGTAGGGCATTACAGGTGTTAGACAGGTTCTCTGAGACCCCCGAGCTTCATACCGTATCTTGGGGTTCTGTGTTTTGTTTTGTCTTACAGGATCTTGCCACGCAGCCCAGGCTGACCTTGAACTCCAGCTCCTCCAGCCCCAAGCCTTCCCAAGGGCTGGGATTACAGGTCTGCACCCCCAGATCCAGTGCCACGTAGTGACAATTGAGAAGGATCATGCCTTATCCTCTCTGAAATGAGCTGTCACTCTGCAGCTCCGCCAGTGTGACAATCGTCAGATGCAGAGTGCGCAGGACGGGGAGCCCCCGAGGGCTGAGGAGCCAACAGAGCAGCTACGACACGGCGCTCATCGCGCCTGGGTGCTTGAAGCTGATGGGCAGTGACTCTCGGAACGCCTGGATTCCGACCGCCGCCTGTGTTCCCCGCCCCTGCCCCGTGGAGATTCCACTGCGTGCCCATAAGGGCCTCTTGCGCCGGCCTAGATAGCCAGAGAGTAACCCTTCACACTTGATAAAATAATATCACGAGTCCCAAGGGACACGCTTGCCCTAAAGACTGTCAGCTGAGGCCCGGTGCCTCCTGCTGAAGGGGAAACGCCCAGTTTGAGAATACCCCCCAAGACCCCGGTGAGTCAGTCAGTGAGGCGCGGGGATGCTCACCCGTGATTCCAGCACTCTGGAGACAGAGGCAGGAGGATCGTGGATTTGAGGCCGGGCTGGGCTATGTAGGGAAACCTTGTGTCAAAAATAAACAAAGCTGGCCATGGTGGTGCCCGGCGCTGGGGAGGCAGAGGCAGAGGCAGGCGGATCTCTGTGAGTTGAAGGCCAGCCTGGTCTACGAGCAAGTTCCAGGACAGCTGGTGCTACACAGAGAAACCCTGTCTCAAGACAACCAAATCAATCCAAACAAACAAACGCACAAAAAGAAATCTCCGCCCTCCATTCCTGAGCCCACTGACCCTCCTTCACCTCCCCAGATGCCCCTTTACACGGCTAGACAGTGCCCCAACCTTGGGTCCCCTGCCTGCTGCCACCTTCTTCAGTTTCCTGCCTACCCTGACTCCAGGCCAGAGGCCAGGATCTCTGACAGCGACCAGAGACAGTGGCCGCAGATGATTGAAGCCCCTGTTTCCCTCACACACGGAGTGAGCGTAATTAATCAGGAAGCAATTAATTCAGATGCCAGCGGCATGTCACCCCGAGAGACGGGGCTATCTCACAGGGCTGGGCCAGCAGCACATGACCCCAAGAGACAGGCTATCTCACAGGGCTGGGATTCAACCAGGATTTTTCAGTATCAAATGTTGCATAGGAGGTATTAAAATTGGCCCCAAATCACATCTGCTGGCCTTCAGAACCCCAGTCCCCCTAAAACTCCTTGAGCTTTCAGCCGGTGGTGCTTTGAAGCTCAGGGATGATGCCGTGCCTGTGGTCTGTTACCCATCATCCTCTGAGGTGGGAGGGGCCGAGGACCATGGGCAGGGCGGGGATGACGGTGGCTGGGCCCTGGATGCACCTATCAGCACGTGCCTGCACTTCTGGAGCGGGCGTGGCTCGGGAGCTCAGAGCCGGATCGGGCACGGCGGCAAGCAGGACGACGTGAGCTCGAATCCAACTCTTCCCAAAGCCCCGTAGTAGCCACTCTTCTGGTGGCTGCGGCAAAGCACCCCGGCAGGAGCAACTTAAGAAGGAAACGATTTATTTTGGTCTTTGATGAAATTATCGCCCATGTTGGGGAGGAAGTCACTGTGGCAGGAGCACTCGAAGCAACTGGACACACTGTGACCCCAGACAGGAGGCTGAGAGGTGAATTCTGCTGCCCTGCTCCTTTTTACTCATCCCGGGACTCCAGCCCGTGGTGTGGGGGCTCCCACTTTCAGGGTGGGTGTTCCCTCTCTGGAGACACACCCAGGCTTGGATTTCCTAAGAGATTTGAGTTGCGTGAAGTTGACAGTCAAGGTCAGCCGTCACAGCTGGGAGGGACCCACACCTTTAATCCCAGCACCTGCAAGGTGAAACAGTCCCGTTTCTGTGAGTTCAAGGCTAGCCTGGTCTACGTAGAGACCCTGACTTAAAAAAAAAAAAGAAAGAAAGAAAAATCACAACTCCACCAGGAAGTTGGGGTGAGGGTGTCCTTACTATGGCTGGGTTAAGGGACATGGTGACTGTCCATTGCAGACAGGCACTTTAACAGGCAGAACCCCACAAAGATCTCATGGGCTGAGACCAGACCATTCACAGCAGCACATCTGTTGGGAGCCTGAGGTGGGGTACGCCAGAGATCTCCCTCAAGGGGATCCTGGCTAATGGCTGCCCCGAGGTGGCCCAGCTCCAGCCTCCTCAATCCCCAATCCCTGGGAGACACTGGGAAGGCTTCATGGCAGTTGCGGTTACTTGTACCCCTCTGAAGGAACCCGTGAGAGCCACGTGACCCAAAGCTGCTGTGGCCATCCATGTCGGGGTTAATCGAACATGTCTCGAGCATGGTGTCTGCCCCAGCACGGAAGACATGTGGCTTGCCGGGGGAAGAGATGGACCAGCACGTAAAGGTGCCTGCGGCTAACCCCAGCTATCTGAGATGGGTTCCTGGACCTGCATGGTGAGAGAGAACTAACCCCTGCAGGTTGTTCCCTGACCTCATGCGTGCTGTGATACATGCATGCACACGCGCGCGCGCGCGAGCACACACACTAATTAATTAATAATTAAAACAACACAGCCAGCAGATGCGTGTGGAGATGCTCCCCCCACCCCCAGACAGCTCAGTGGCTCTGAGGATTGCTTGCTGCTCTTCCAGAAGTGGGGAAGGAGTCAACATTTCCAAGGCCCACATTTGGTGGCTCACAAACTCCTGTGACTCCAACTCAAAGGATCCAGTGCCCTGTTCTGTCCTCCACAGGTGTTGTACACACGTGACATTCCCACAGTCACACACATAAACAAATTTAAAAAAATAAGCCTAGTGTTGGCAGCCCACGCCTTTAATCCCAGCACTCGGGAGGCAGAGGCAGGCGGATCTCTGTGAGTTCGAGGCCAGCTTGGTCTACAGAACGAGTTCCAGGACAGCCTCCAAAGCAATACAGAGAAATCCTGCCTCGAAAAACAAAAACAAACAAAACAAAATTGTGTAGACGAACCCGGAGGTCACCGTGCTGAGTGAAGCCAGCCGGATGCAGAGAGCCCCGAGGGTGTAGTCTCACTCACACGCAGGACAGGAAATCATCAGACTCTCAGACACAGGTAGACTGGGGGCCACCAGGGGCTGGAGAGGGGAAGGAGAAGCCGGGAGGTGGTGGTCAGGGTTCAAAGTCAAAGTGAGTCCAAAGCAGGTTCTGCAGACCAATGATGCCGCATGACTCCAAGAGCTGACAGCGCCGAGACCGAGATTGGTGAGAGCTGTTCTTAACCACCCAAGAGTCAAAAACTGAAACAGCAGCGCAGAAACGGGGAGGAAAGCTTGGAAGGGAATAAGATGTGCTCTTGGGCTTGGCGAGTAAAAGTTTAAAAGTTTTTTTTTTTTAAAGAAGTACGTCGGGGTCGGGAGAGGTGGCTTGGTGACTAGGAGCCAGCACAGTCTGCGCTTCCGGAAGGTCCGGACATTGGGTTGCAGCACCCATGCATGCCCCGTGACTTAACAACCACCTACAACTCCAGCTCCAGGGGACCTGAGACCGGATGCAGTCTTTTGGCTTCCACACACCATGAATCTCTCCTGCTGCCGAGCCTTCTGAGGCATGGTCCGGGGGAAGCTGACCCTTGATCTGGGCAAGGAATTTGCTGAAAGCCTCCAGCACGGCGCGTCTGCCCTCCGCACCAACAAACGGCTACCGTGTCGGGAAGCCCTGCCGCAGGTTCACCGTGAGGATGGCGAGGATCCGATGGCAGTCTCAGGACTCAACATCCCCACACACGGGTGGGGGAGAGCCGTGCCCAAGGTGTGCATAGGAGCGAAGACTCCAAGTCTCCCTGGTGTGGGGACCTTGGGCTCAGGCTAAATTTACGCCCCACCCTCTCCCTGTGGTTGGCACCTGTAACTTTTGCAACCTTAGATTTGGCACCCGGGTTGCTGGGCCCATGCAGAAGGACGTACGTGACAGAGCCCTCAGCCCCGTGTGTGGGTCTTCGGAAGCCTCGGCGACGGTGAGAACACATCTTCCTGCGCCCGATGTTGGTTTCGCACTTGCTCCTTAGCCATGGACGAAGACTTGAACTCCTGACCTTCCTGTGCCCCCTCTCCCGGAGTGTTGGGGTTGCGGGCATGTGCCAACATGCCCACCCAGCTCCTCCAGCTATTTCAAGATCTTAACAGAGCAGGGGACTATTGCGCAATCTGACTGTGCTTTCCGGGTGTGATTTAGACAGGATGGTTTGCCTTTTGTGCGACGAGCAGGAAAAGTTCCAGTTTAATTCGGCGGCTCTTTCCACTCTGGTTTTGCTCCTTTTTGAAACAGGATCTGGCTGCATTGCCCGGGACAGCCTTATACCCCCCCCCCAGGGCTTGGCTTCTGTGAGTGCTGATGTCACAGACTCACATGAACCTCTCCCCCTGGCCTCTTTTTTGGGGGGGCGGGGGTTCCAGGCAGGGTTTTTCTGGCTTGGGAGGCTGTCCCGGAACTCGCTCTTGTAGCCCAGGCTGGTTTGGAACTCACAGAGATCCGCCTGCCTCTGCCTCCCGAGTGCTGGGATTAAAGGCGTGCGCCACCAACGCCCGGCTCCCCCTGGCTTCTTAAAGCTGGACTTTTAGTGTTAATGATTTCAGAAACCCATGAAGTTTAGGGAGGGAGCAATGGTCTTGGCCTGAGAAGGGTCAGTTAAGAGTTTGCTCACAGCCCTTTGATGGAACAGCAGTGGGTCCCCCATGATTCTGCTGGTTCCTAACCCCTAGAGCAAGACCAGGACCAGGGAGGGGTAAGAGGTAAGAGAAACACTTGCTGGGAAGGAGGGGGCAGCGTCTGGCTGTCTTCAAGCCAGCAATCAGCTAAATCATTTTTAATGTAACGTTAAAAAAAAATAGCCAGGAGGCGGTGGCGCACGCTTTAATCCCAGCACTCGAGAGACAGACGCAGGTGGAGCTCTGTGAGTTCGAGACCAGCCTGGTCTACAGAGTGAGTTCCAGGACAGCCAGGACTATACAGAGAAATCTTGTCTCAAAAAAAAAAAAAACAAAATAAATAAATATAAAATAAAATAAAAATAAAAGCTTACATACACACCACCGGCAATACTTCATCCTCGTACATGTGCCTACCTGTCTGAGGTTTTCTGGCTCGTGGCATTCTCCTTTCCCAGGTCTAAGAGAAGCAAGGAGGCCCTGTGGACCTGCCTTCTACCTGCATGGCAAGGATCAAGGAAGCCTTTCTACACACCACTGTGGTGTGTGTGAGTGTGTGTGTGTGTGTGTGTGAGAGAGAGAGAGAGAGAGAGAGAGACAGACAGACAGACAGACAGACAGAGAGGGAGAGGGAGAGGGAGAGACAGACAGACAGAGAGGGAGAGAGAGACAGACAGAAAGGAAGAGAAAGAGACAGACAGACAGAGAGGGAGAGAGAGGGAGAGAGAGACAGACAAAGAGAGAGAGAGAGAGAGAGAGAGAGAGAGAGAGAGAGAGAGAGATTGAGAGTTTGCATTCTGTTGCTATGATAAACACTGTAACTAGCAGCAGCTTGGGAAAGGAAGGGCTATTTCAGCTTACATTTTGTAATTCATCAGGGCAAAAACTCACGGCAGGCAGGAACCTGGAGGCAGGAACAGAAGCTAAGGCCATGGAGGGACGCTGCCTCCTCTCTTGCACCCCCTGGCTAGCTCCGCTTAATTTCTTATGCCATGCAAGACTTTTGCCTGGGGTGGCATCGCCCCAGTGAGCTGGACCCTCCCACATCAATCATTGATCAAGAAAATGTTCACAGTCGTACCTACAGGTGTTTTGATGAAGGTATTTTCTCAGTCAAAGCTCATCTGCCCAGATGTTCTTCTAGCTTGTGTCAAGTTGGAAACAGGAAAAAAAAAAAAACCCCAGTGAGGGCAGTGTATGTATATGTCTGTGTGCTTTAGTATTTCTGACTCCTGGATAGCCCTGTTGAGGTGATGTGAGGTTTGGACCCACTGTAAAACCATGGAAGGAAGGGGAAGGAAAGGGAGCAGAAGACTGAGTGGGCCTGCAAGGTGTTCTGCATGACGCCTCTCTGAAAGTCCCTGTGGATCTGCAGAGAACAGCGTTTTATCTCAAAGCACCTTTACTCTGCTGCACAGTCTACGCAGTCGCTGCCTGGACAATGCAGGTTCCAGTCCACACGGTGCCCCTCCAGAAGCCCAGTGTCTCAGGAACTTGGCGTGGAAGCTTAGCTGATCAGGTCTTATGCACAAAGTGTCCCGACGTGTGAGACCACAGAGGACATTCCACATTCAAACCATAACAATATTTAAAAATCGGACGCGATGAATGATGATTCAGCTACAGACATGTATTCAACCGCCTGCCTCATCAACGCATTGTAGTCTCTAGAGCCTCCTTGTGTAGCCCCGACGACAGTCATCAAGCTTGCAATCCCCCTGCCTCAGCCTTCCAAACCCTCGGATTACAGGCTTGCCTCACCCTATCTGGCTCTTGGTATGAGTGTGCGTGTGTGTGTGTGTGTGTGTGTGTGTGTGTGTGTGTACACATATGTGTGCATGTGTGTGGAGACCAGAGGAAAACCTCAGTGGTCAATCCTCTGAGTGCACCATATTTTTTTGGTTTTTGAGACAGGGTCTCTCAATGGCCCAGCACTGACCGATTAAGCTTAGCGGTTGGCCAGGGAGAGCCCCAGGAGTCTGCCCGTTTGAACACTTCACTACATTACAAGCACTAGCTGTCATACCTAACATATTTTACATGGAGATCATATTCAGGGCCTTACGCTTGCGTGGCAAGCATCTCACTGGCTGAGACACCTCATCAGCCCCTCTTCTTCATATTAAAAACAAATGAGACCGAACATGGAACTGTGATAGGCTACCTGTAGCCAGTTATTGGTGAGGTGTGTGTGGACTCACCACTGAGGGTCCTGGTAAAGACAGTCGGGGGTGGGGTGGGGGACAAACAGGACATCCAGAGAGGACAGAAACACAGTTTCCAAGAGAAACCACAGTGGAGACCGGAAGTCAAATTTTGTGTCGAGTTTTCATACAAAGAACACTTTTGAAATATGGATTCTGTAATTTATTATCTTTAATAACGTTCTTTAAATTATTACTAACAATGCCACCCAGGTGCGCAATGCCATAGAAATCCTTCCTACCCATAGACTTCATTTTAGAATGCCTCAATTTCTCAGCACCTGCCCAAAAATAGTAACTTTTCCGCTCAATGGTATATTAATGCAGAATAAAAGTACAGATGCTTCAAAAAAATTTCTTCCAAGCACAAAAGGAGATGGTTTTCAACAGATAATTTTCCATATTTACATATTTTACCTTAAGCATTTTGTAGACTGTGCCTACTGGTGAATGGATAAGATTCTCTTTTTCCACGCCTTCAAAATGAACCAGTTTGGCTTCTAAGCCGTTGCAAAAACGGAAATGAATTCGAACTTTTTTTTTTCCACTTCATTTTCGCATCTTCACGTTTCCTTATTTCACATGGTTTAAAATAAAAATGCCTCCGGCATTATTTTTCCTTTCTCAAGAGCAAAGTGAACGTGACTTTTCGGAAGGGTCACGGGATGCCCTCGGGGGCTGTGGGTGTTACTGGACCTCGGCTGCTTTCAGCTTGACTGAAGGGCTTGTCAGAGTTCTCATCTCCCAAGGAGCCCCTGGCGCTGGCCAGAAGGGGGAGAAGGTTGCAGAGGGAGTCCCATGCAGCTGCTTTCCCACTGACATCAAATCCTGGGGTTTGAAAATTAATCCCACACAAAGACAGCCCTCCATTGTGAAGCTTGTTTGAAATTAGACAGCGATAATAACCTTTCTGGGATGCCTCGTGTTGATGCAGCTCCCTCCCCCAGCGACGCCCGTCAAGGTGACCGCCTGGGCTGGCTGGAGAACGCTCTGGGATGGTGCCATGGGTCCTCCAGCATCAATGGCTGCAGTCCGCCTGGTCACCGCCCCTGTGGATTCCTGGTCCTGAGCCACGGACTGCCACTGGCTCGGAATGGCTCTTCCCGGCTCTCCTTGAAGATTTTATGTTTTTCAAACTTATGGTGGGTGCCACGGGCTAACTAAGGGGCTTATTAACCTATCGAAGCTGACACTGACCTAACAGTGTGTCTGAGTGTTTTGACTGCATGGATGTGTGTGCAACACATGAGTACCTTGGTGCCCGCAGAATCCAGAAGGGGGACTTGGATCTCCCGGAGCTGTAGTTACAGACAGTTGTGAATAGCCTCTCCTGGTTGCTAGGAACTCAGGTCTTCTGCAAGAGGAGTACCATGTGCTGCTCTTAAGCTCTGAGCCGCCTCTCCAGAACCATGCCCTTCTGTAAGGTTGTTGTTCTCAGGCACTGGAGCCTCGCCCTGGGCGCTAACAAAGAAAACAGAAATAGCGCCCCTTCTCCCGAGCATGGGAAGGCCCCGGGGCACCAGATGGGAACCGAAACACCAGGAGGGTCACCTTCTGCAGACACCCAACCTACTCCAGCGCTGGGGCCTCGATAGCAAACTGCCTGTCCCGGACCACGTCTGGAAGCTGGTGTGACAACGTGGGCGAGCCTAGGCTCTGAAAGCTGGCTGAACTCTGTCCCGTGGAGCAACACGGTAGCTCCCCCACCGGGCAATGGGTACCCATCTCTGTCATTTGTGGGTCTTCCCGTGGTGACCAAGGAATAGGGTAACGTTTAACTAGTTTGAATGTGGCCTTCCTAGACTAGACTAGAATAGCCCTTTAGCCATTCCCAATGCGCCTGAATTAGTAGGTATGGCCATCGTCTCTGTGAATCCATTTGAAGCCCCAGGTCTGTTAGACAATGATCACTGAGCCTCAGAAACAAGCTGTGCAAGCTGGGGGGGGGCATTGGCCACACCTATAATCCCAGCGTCTCAGAGGCAGAGGCAGGAGGATGGAGAATTCTAGATCAGCCTGGAGTTCAAGGGCAGCATGGGCTACATAAGGAAATCCTAGCATGGAAAGGAGAAAGAAGACGGTTATGGTAGCCCACACCTTTGATCCCAGCCATTGGCGGCAGAGGCAGGCGGATCTTTGTGAGTTCAAGACCAACCTGGTCACTTCATAGTGAATTCTAGGACAGCCAGGGCTACATAGTGAGACCTTATACCAATAATAATAATAATAATAACAATAACAATAAAAATTAAAGGCGTTGGTGGCGCACACCTTTAATCCCAGCACTCGGGAGGCAGAGGCAGGCGGATCTCTGTGAGTTCGAGGCCAGCCTGGTCTACAAGAGTGAGTTCCAAGACAGCCTCCAAAGCCACAGAGAAACCCTGTCTCGAAAAACCAAAAATAATAATAGTAATAATAATTAAATCATTTTAAAAAAGAAGAGAGAAAGAGAAGGAGGGAGACAGACTGGAGCTGCCGTTGCGTTTTCCTGGTGTTCTTTTGGGGGAGGATTTTGTGGTTTGGGGTTTTGAGACTCCAAGGCTAGAATCCTCCTCGAAGGTTTTCGTTTCATTTAACTTGCTTCTTTTAACCCTTGGCAACGGTTTTGAAGAGAGGAGGCCCGAGCAGACGTTGAGGATTTTGTCAACAACCAAAGCTGATCTATCAAAAGAGCGCTTTTTAACAGCCCGACGACCTCTGCCAAACACCTTTCTCTTATTCTGGGTTTTGGAGAACGTGCGAGGTCTGGTCCTGGCATCTGGTAACTCGCAATGATGCCTCCTTCCCTGTTTTAATGCATTTCACCTCGCCGAGGCAGACAGGATCAGAAGCTCACAAGGAAAACCGATGCCCTTTCCCGCAGCTAAATTAACCAGAGTCACGTGGAAAACAATCCGAGCCTTGTAGGAACGGGGAGCCATTAAAATGTGCCCTGAGCGATGGACTGCACCCAATCTTGCAGCCTGGCTCTCTCGCTCTGCGGCGGCGGCAGACAAGAGGCTGCTGCTCCCTGGGATGGAGAGAGAGCCTTGCTGGAGTGCCACAATTAAAATCAGCTCCTCTGCCAAAAAATAAAAGGGAGGCAGGAGGAGGAGGACATCAAAGGCAGATTGAAATGTGTAGTTAGTAATAAGAGTGGTCTCTTCTTGAACCACAGCCCGCAGCCATTCACGGCCCCCTTGTTAATGAGAAATGTTGACCTCTGGTTTGTGAGTTAAACTTGTAATCCCAGCTAATGAAGTAAATCACTTCCAACTTGAGTCTGTTGTTCCTGTCTGTTCTGCACACTGGGTCTGTGAGTGAGCGCCCAGGTCCACATGCAGATTGGGGCGGGGGCGGGGGATGGTTCTGGGACTGCATGGTTCCCCCACCCCACCCCTCCCCACTTCACCTACCCCCCCACCCCCACCCCCGCATGCAGCGAGCACGCTGTGGGCAGTTCTTTTTCTAGTTCTGGAGCCTGAACAAGCAGTCTACCGCTGAGCCACAATCCCTCCTAGGCCTATCTTGTTTTAGTAAGACCTGGTCTCAGTACGTAGCCCAAGCTGGCTTTACACTCCCCATCCTCCTGTCTCAGCCTCCTGAGAAGCTGGAGTTACAGGCGTGTGCCAACACCTCGAGGCTTGCTCTTAGTCATAGTGTGGGCTTCCCCATTACTTTATTGTAACTTGCTATTGGTGAAAGAGAGGGAGGAAGAAGAGAGAGAGAGAGAGGAAAAGACAGAGAGAGAGGGAGAGAGAGGGAGGGAGAGAGAGAGAGAGAGAGAGAGAGAGAGAGAGAGAGAGAGGAAAAGACAGAGAGAGAGAGGGAGAGAGAGGGAGAGAGAGAGGGAGGGAGAGAGAGAGAGAGAGAGAGAGAGAGAGAGAGAGAGAGAGAGAGAGAGAGAGAGAGAGAGAACCTGTTAGATACTGAAATGAATGCCATTCTGTAGGGAGGTAAGCAGGATGCCCTATATACTATATTTTTGTATTTTATTTTGTTTTATTTGTGCGAGCCCAGATAGCTCATGGTAGAGCATGGGTCTCCCCCCCCCCGTGTGTGTGTGTGTGTGTGTGTGTGTGTGTGTGTGTGCGTGTGTGCAATCCATATGTGCACACCGCAGACAGAAAAAAGCATTGCGTGCCCTGCTCTAGCACACTCACTGAACCTGGAATCTGTGGGGTTGTTCTTGTTTGTTTGTTTTGTTTTCCAGCCTGCCTCACAGGCCTGCAAGCCCCAGCCATCTTCCCTCAGGGGCTACAAAGTACTCCCGCGGTGCCTAGCTTTTAGAGGGGGGCCGGGATCCAAACCCGGGTCCTTGTGCTAACCCACTGGCTTATCTCCCCACCCTTCATTTCTTTAGCAAATAGAAGTGCCCCTTGTCGGCTCCGTGCGGACAGTGAGCTGTGTAGTCCAGAGCCTGGATGCACTAGGAGTCAGTGGGTATTTCTGTCTAACAGGTGGTGCCAGAGGGAGGCTGCAGAGACCTCAGCAGTCAGGACTGTTTACCGCGCTAGGTGCAAGGCACGCCTCTAATCCTGCGCTTGGAAGGCGCGGGCCGGAGGATCTCTGTGAGTCTGAGGTCAGCCTGGTTTACCTAGTGAGTTCCAGGACAGGCTGGGGCTACCTAGAGAAACTTGTCGTAAACAAAACAAACAAAAAAAACCACCCCATCTACCATCTGCTGGAGGACATGAAGGGGTCCGGTCCTGCAGGTCCAAAGCTGGAGGATCTCCACCACCCAGGGCAAAGACGGGATACGCCAGAAGAGCTCCGTGAGGGCCCAGGGGAGCAGAAACCAGAGGCCTTGAAGAAGACCAGTGACTCTGCAATGAACACTTACAGGTAAGGACATACGGACAAAAGGGTTGACAGTGTGACTCACAGGGTCACACTGCAGCTTCCATGATGAGACTTTTCTCTCTCTCTCTTTTTTTTTTTTTTGGTTTTTCGAGACAGGGTTTCTCTGTGGCTTTGGAGGCTGTCCTGGAACTAGCTCTTTAATCCTGAGTGCTGGGATTAAAGGCGTGCGCCACCACCGCCCGGCTTTCTCTCTTTTTTTAATTTCCTCTTAAATTATATTTTACTTTGGGGGGGGCCGCAAGGGCAGAGGGATGAATGGGGTGGAGATGCGTGACTCGAACACCACCAAGAATAAACAAAAAGGGAGTTAAAACCCAAAGGAGCCTTTACTGCTCTTGCAGAGGTCGGGGTTTGGTTCCCGGCACCCACTTTAGGTGGCCCACCACTGCTAGAATTCCAGACCCAAGGGATCTGACACCCGTTTCTGGCCCCCTCAGGAGGAAACCCACCCCCCCGCCGGGACTGTGCGTACACAGATCCACAAGCGAGAAAAATAATAAATCTAAGAAAGATGCTCCTGAGCGAAGAAAAAAAAATCACTGCTCGGGAGGCAGAGGCAGGTGAATCCCTGTGAGTTCAAGGCCAGCCTGGTCTACTGAGCGAGTTCCAGGACAGCCTCCAAAACAATACAGAGAAACCCTGACTCGAAAAAAACCAAAAAAAAAAAAAATCACTGAGTGCTGTGGGCTTTGCTGGGAGATGACACAGCTGAAAACAAACAACAAAAAACAACTCAAGTAAGCACGCACAAACAAAAAAAAAAACGTCAAGTAAACATGCACGCATACACACACACACACACGCACACCAACAACTCAAGTCCAAGCTTGGAGCTCATAGTCTCAGCACTCCGCCTGCCTGAATGACACAACTAGACCTTGTCCTAAGAAGAAAAAAGCAGATGACAGAGAGAAAGAGGGAGGGAGGGAGTGTTTGGGCCTAAGAATGTCTGTGGGATCTGTAGGCAAACAGTCTCCTGCCTTTATTGAGAATTAAGGAGGAAAAAGAAAATCCGCAGTGAGAATCTAGATGCAGCTGGGGTGCCTCGGGCTTGCTTCTTGCAGTGACAGACTATAGCTTCGAGACACGGCCTTAAAAAAAAAAAAAGAAAAAAAACCCATCTTTCAGTCATGTGAGGGCAGGAGGAGGGTATCTGGCTATTGTTTTGTCTAAGAGGATTTTATCCGGAGAGCTGTGGACAGCCTGTTTAATGCTTCCGGAGACCCCGTTTTGTTCGGCTCCACGACAGGTCAAGTTCTCTCTCTCCCGGCTCGTCTAAATTCCCTCAGTGTTTTCCAGATTGCAGGGTGGATTTTCGTCGCTTCTGCCTGGGCTGGGCGGCAGTGTGACTCCTCTTCTGCCAGGAGGGCATGCGTGTGGCCTGTGAGGGCCGGGTAGCTTACAAGGGACCTTCTGCTGGGGAGAAGCATCATCTCTCGCACCCCAAGAGAATTTCATTTTATTTTATTTTACTGAGACCAGGGCACGTTTCTGCATCCAAACTGGCTTTACAGGTGGGGGAGCCCTTCAAACCTGGAGGCACCGGGTGGATTTAGTGGGGGAACTGGTGCTGTCCATCCACCCCATCTGTAGCGCAGGTCTCTCGGGCAATCTTCTCCACCGTGGCGGATGACTTACTCTGCTAGGGGAGTGTCAGACTAAACGATCCAGGCGTCTTGGGGAGGCTCCAGGAAAAGTCACAAGTTCAAGGCCCAGGCTGCAGAGTCAATTCAAAGCCGGAATGATCAATTTAGTGAGACCCTGTTGTGTAAAAAAAAATAAAAATAAAAATTTAAGCTCTAAAAAGAGATAGATCAATGGATGGGGCCCTTTCCCAGCCTGAGGAAATTCAATCTCCAATATTGAGAGAAGAAAAAATTGCCCTCCTCCGCCCAACATAATCCTGCTGACCATCCCTTAAAAGGTTTCTGGAACTTCCTTTGAGCTCTCGCTTGGTGAGAGGGCTGTTTTAAAGTCATTGATCCTCGCTATCTGTGTAAGGGCACCTAGCATAGCCTCCTTGTGTCTCTCTGAGTTTTCGTTAGACAAAGCGAAGCGATCCGGCATTTGTGTGACCCTGAAGAGAGCTCCGGGGCGGCACCCCCCAGGGGCTGGAAAAGTCACTGACCAATGTCTGAGATCGGAAGATGAGGACATCTGGGGCCCGAGGCCAGCGATTCACGTCTGCTACAGACAAGGGGGGCGCGTTACAGAGACAGCGATTTGGACCATCCCATTTTTTTTTTCTCTATAAAAACTCAAGCATGGGTAAAATGTAAATTGCTCCAGCAAGTGGAGTGAATCGTGTCCCCAGCAAATCCCCTCCCCTGATCTCGGATAACGAACGGTACCTGGTACCTGGACTACACCATCCGGGACACAATGCTAGTTTACCAGCCGCCCGGCCGCGCCCACCCACCCCCACCCACCCCCACCCCACCCCACCCCAGCCTTTCTAGCCGCCTGGCCCCGCCCATCCCCCTTTCTTTTTCTTCATTTAAACTGAAACAGCTCAGCATGCAAAACTAAGATTAGCCAGGGAGGGGGGGAACAGGTGTCAGAGAATAAACGGGCAGATCCGTTAGAGTGGAGGGTCCCTTGCCACTCCGTGGACTGGGCCCTATTAAAACTGGCAATGTCCGCCGCCAGCCAGGCCCCCGGCAAAGATAGAAGGCCGAGGCAGGCCTATTTCGCATGCATCAGACGCGGGAACTAAATAGGCCGATATTCCCTAAAAGACTGAAGTACATCTCTTTCTGACATTCATCTCGGGCAAAAATCCATTGATCTCCTTATGTCCCTTGGCAATTATAAAATATTAAAACCAAGTCACACTTTTCTCGTTGGCTTAATTTTTTTTTTTCTCTTTTCGAGGCTTTCTATTTGATCAGGTTTAACAAGTTAGGAATAGCATATAATGATAGTACTAGCGATAACAACAATAATAATGCAAGGTTTTAAAGTTTGTTCTTTTGGCTTCTTTCTTTTTTAATTCTGTTGTGGGTTTGTGTTCCGTAAGAAAAAAAAAAAAAAGATTTGAGGTCTATTTCCACACATGGGAAGAAAACAAGAAGCCAGAGATTCTTTATTGAGAATAATATTCATCCGAAGGGATCAGTTTGCTTTTCAGGGTTTTTCTGTTTAGCACTATTCGGGCTGTCTCAGGATCACCACGTGTTTTAACACAGGCGTATCTGCTATGGCTAGAGGTTTGTGTAGGCTCCAGTGAGATTTAAAAAAAATGTGCATCCTTCTTTCTGTTTTTATGCATTTGTAATTTTCCAGCATTTGATGTCTGCTAACTCAGAACAGGACATAAATGCAAACATAGGCCTACATAATAAAAATGCAGAATTTGGGGGAGTCTGTTTTCCTTGGAATAGCAATTTGGGAGTCGTCAGGGGAGGACACTGCCTAGTGCTAGCTTTTCTCTTTAGCTCTCCTTGCCATAAATTACTGCAACACCGCCCCCAAATTGAGAATTGCATTTTGCTTTATCCTTTTAATGATTTTATTTTGATTTTTAATTACGTGTATATTGTGTCTGTGCTCATGGGTGCAGTGCACACAGAGGCCAGAAGGGGGCATCTGATTCTCTGGAACTGGAGCTGTAAGTGGCTGTGTACCTTCCAGGATGGGTGCTGGGAACCCGGCACCCCCTCTACAAGACTAGAAAGCACGCTTACACTTACACACTGAACCATTTCTCCAGCCCCTCTAGAAAGCCATTTTGTAACTGAAATCATTTATGTGAAGCAACGCACCTTTTTGTATTTGTGGTACTGTGGGTGGACCCTAGTGCCCTGAGCATGTTAGGCACAAGTTCTCCTGCTAAAGCCACTCCCTCAACCCAAGAAATAACGAATCCTTCTGAAAAAATAATAAAACCTGTGGTGGCTATTTTTTTTCCTCCTGGCATGTAGATTTTCCTATGAAAAAATAATAATTATTTTATTAAATGTGTTATTCATATCCCATTGAACCCTTCCCATAGACACACAGGATCGTAGCTTTGCCTTGGGTTTCGAGATGAAGAATACCAGGGACTCCAAGGCATCCGCAAGTGTTCTTCCTGGCATGGCAGGATCGGAAAAGAAAGGAGGGAGTTGAGAGGAAGAGGTGGGAGCTGGGCTTGTTGGTGTTGGCCTGAGTCTCAGGTCCTTGGGGCAGGGGGGGGGGGGCTGAGGCAGGAGGTTGGTGAGTTTGAGACCAGCCTCAGTAGTACAGCAAGGTCCATGCCAGCCCAGGTTACATGAGGAGACTCTGTCAATCAAACACGACGAGGGCGGGGCCTGGAGAAGAGTACTGTCATGGGAAAGCCCGGGTCCCTGCAGGATCCAGGCGAGGACCCGGTCACCCAGGGCAGGGTTAAGGAGCGGTGTTTTCATCTGCGTCTCTCCTGCGTGTTCCAAGATGATCGGGGTTGAGCCTGCCTTACTTGGAAATTATTTTCAGACTGAATCACCGTGTGCGTCTGTGACCCTGCCCCTGAGACAGGGCCCCGTGCGTGATGTCTCTATATAAGCACTGTGGTTATTCTGAGTGGCCAATTATAAACACTTCAAAGAGAATTCAGAATACAGTCTGGAAGAACTCTGAGCCCAGTGGCTTCTGGGCTCCTAATAGGACCTACCTGGGTTTGCATCGGAGCCTCGGGTACGGGATTTTCTCTGTGGCGGCCGTTGTCATCCTTTTCTTGCTCGGATCCTTCGAGGTCCGTGTACCCTCTTCTGCCATGCCCCAGAATGACCACGGGTTGCCTGCTCCCTTCGGAGAGGGAAGAGCGTGACCTCTTAAGGAGACGGACAGCGATTTAGGGACCCCGACCTGTGCCTTCGGCTGTGTGTCCCAGGCTTCTGGAACCCCGAGGCCAAGGCCACAAGCCGAGTGGTGTCCCCGTGTGGCGGACTCCACCATCTCTGTGCCTCCCACAACGGTTTTCAAGGTGTGCTTGCTTTGAGAACCTCCCGAATGTCCCATTGGTTCAAGCCTTAGGTTCTGCCCAGGCACTCAAGCTGAGGTTGGTTGGTTTGTTTGTTTTGAGGCGGCCCTGGAAGCTTTGTGTGCATCTGAGTGTTTGAGAGCACACACGCACACATACACACACTCTCACACGCGCGCACACACGCACACACATGCACATACGCGCAAGCACGCACACATGCATACACACACATACACTCTCACAGGCACGCGCACACACGCACATACATACGCGCGCACACGCACACATGCATGCACACACATATGCATGCACACACGCACACATACACACACTCTCACAGGCGCGCGCACACACACGCACATACATACGCGCGCACACGCACACATGCATGCACACACATATGCATGCACACACGCACACACACACGCGCGCTGCTCTCTCAGCTTCAGCAGAAGGCTTACTCTTTGTCTGGGAAGTGGGACATACCTTTGAGCCTGTGTCTTGGCCCTGTGCTGCCCAAATCCAGCTGTACAGTCCCTAGGGACCCCTAAGAGTAAAGGGGTCCCCTTCTTCCCCTCCTCTCCTCTCCCCTTAGCCTGCAGCCTTGGCATCGGATTTAGGCCAAACTGTCCAGTTCTCTCAAGGAGGTCTAGATGGCCTTTCTCCTGACGGTCCTTCCCTCCTGGAGGTGGCTCCTGCCTGCACTACAGGCGGTAATGGTGTGGACTAACCACGTTGTTTCTTCTTGAAGCCTCAATTGTTCCATCTGTAAAGTGGGGGTGAGAATGATACCTGGTTTGTCTCACTATGTAGACGCCTTATGGTAGGAAGAGATCTCTGCAAGTCCTAAAATGTGCAAGCATGAAGCTTCTATGTCCATTCGATTAAATTTAGGGCCCGAGCTTGCTAGGCAAGCGCTCTCTCTCTCCTCTCTCTCTCTCTCTCTGTCTCTCTGTCTCTGTCTCTCTCTCTCTCTCCCTCTCTCTCTCTCTCTCTCTCTCTCTCTCTCTTTCTCTCTGAGTTAATGAACTACTCCCCTGTTCTTTTAAAAAATATCTTTTTATCTTGAAGGAGTCTCTAAGTTGCCAGGTAACACTGACCTCACTTTTTCCATTCCCCTGCCTCAGCCTCTTAAGTAACTGGAATGACAAACCTGTACAGCCAGGCTGGGCTCACACATGCCCATTTTATATTGAGCCCTAAACTATCACTTAGGGCCATTTCCTTCCTTTGTTGGTAGAGAATGGATGGAACTCGTTTTCCTAAAGCTGAACCGGTGTCAAATCTGGAAGACAACAGTCAGGGGGCAGGGGGGCTCCCAGAATTTAAGGCACCCCTGAAATCTCACAATGGAGTGGGGGGCTCTCCCGGAGTTTAGGGCACCCATGAAATCTCACAATGGAGTGGGGGGATCTCCCGGAGTTTAGGGCACCCGTGAAATCTCACAATGGAGTAGGGGGCGGCTCTCCCGGAGTTTAGGGCACCCGTGAAATCTCACAATGGAGTGGGGGGCGGCTCTCCCGGAGTTTAGGGCACCCGTGAAATCTCACAATGGAGTGGGGGGCGGCTCTCCCGGAGTTTAGGGCACCCGTGAAATCTCACAATGGTGTGTGGGGGGCTCCCGGAGTTTAGGGCACCTGTGAAATTTTACAATGGAGTGGGGGGTGGCTCTCCCGGAGTTTAGGGCACCCATGAAATCTCACAATGGTGTGTGGGGGGCTCTCCCGGAGTTTAGGGCACCTGTGAAATCTCACAATGGAGTGGGGGGCTCTCCCAGAGTTTAGGGCACCCGTGAAATCTCACACAGGATTTGAAAGCTGCAGTCCCTCTCCTCGTTTCCCGCTGTCAAGTTTTATTTACTTACTTTTAATTTTGTGTACGTATGTTTGTGGAGGGGTGCAGATGAACGCAGGCGTTTAAGGAGGCCGGAGTCACAGTCATCGTGAGCCACCTGGCGTGGGTGCTGGGAATCAAACCCAAGTCTTCCGGAAGAGTAAACAATGCAAGCTCCTGACCACTGGGGCCGCCTCTCCAGACACCGGTTGTCAAGTTTTAAATGCTCAATTTTCTTATTATATTAGGAATGTGTTTAGTTTTACAGATCACTGAGCCCAAAGGTCTGTAAGAAAACAATAGTTACCAGTGTCTCTCTGTGTGTGTATATGAGTGTGTGTGCTCACATGCACAAGAGAGACAGAGACACAGAGAGACACAGAGAGACAGAGACAGGGGGGGGTGGATGCTGAAGGCGGCCAAAACCAGTTCACATAACCCCAGCCGGTGTTAAACATGCTGTTCCTTCCTGAACTTAACATGTTCTTGGAAATTCCCAAATCCCTCACTCTGGAATGCAATGATACTGTATTTAAAATGGCCCCGTGTTAAAACAAAACAAAACAAAACACCCCCACTTACCAACATCCTTGTTCTAAAGGTCATGGTGTGCGGCTGCCGGGGGGGTGACCTAAGATTTACCCTTCCCTGCTTACTGTATTTCTGGTCCAAGGTGTGCGTGTTCCGAAATGATCTTTCCCTGGGTTTCAGCAGCTAAATAAGTTGGAGGCCCTTCAGCTATACTCATAAAAATTTGCTTCCAGACAACATGGTCTGTTTATTGTGTAATAATCGAAATGGCACTAAATCGCCCTGATTGCCGAACACTTAGGAATCGTATTAACCTCTTCAGTGCTAAGAGGTTTTCTGTCCTCCCCCTGCTCTTCAAACACTTCTGCCGCCAGACCTTCATCATCCAGGGCCACACGGGAGATGAAAACCCTCAGGCCTGAGGCTGTGGCAAGAGGATTATAACTCTAAGGTCAACCTGGGATAGATGGGGAGTTGGAGGCTTGCCTGCTCAACCAGCGAGACCCCGCCTCAGAACACCGGACAGTCTACCCAGTAAAGGCTTGAGGGCCTGGCTCAGTCAAAGAGAACATGGGCAGAGTCCCCCCCACCCCACCCCCAACAGTGGCTGGGGGTGTGGCATAGTCGAAAGAGCAATTATCAAATGCCAGCAAGACCCCCGTTTCAGTCCTCAGCACGCCCCCAGAGACAAACACACAAAAGTCAAAGCCTCAGGCTCAAGGTGTGTCCTGGTCCCAGGCTAGACCCTGCTTGCTTGGTACGAACCAGAGGAAGAGCAGAGACAAGAGCTGCCCTCTGCTGAATGCCCCCCCGAAAACGGATTGCCCGTCCTTAGTCCCAAATTTCCACTTCTGACCCCTGGCTTCAGTGTGGTGCGTGTGTGTGTGTGTGTGTGTGTGTGTGTGTGTGTGTGTGTGTGTGTGTGTGTGTGTGTTGATGACAGTGGCTTTGGAGAACATTCTCAGAGAGAGAGCTGCCTATTCTGCCGAAGCCGCCTATGTTGAGAAGTTGCTGGGTCCTAGGAACGGTGCCCCCCCCCCCGCAGGAGCCCTGGCCTCTGTGGCCTTGACATCCCTGGGCCTTGTTCCTGCAAGCGCCAGGCAGGCCCGGGAAGGAAGAGTTAACCAGAAATGGAGCGGCGCTGCTCCGGGGCAGGCAGCCTCGCTGCAGAACAGAGCAGCATTCGTGCGAAGGCAAGTCATTTCCCGAAACACTGCAGACACACGGCCTCGGGCAGCCTAAAACCTTTGGAGACCAAAATGGCTCGCAGGGGTTGGAAGTAATAAGGTGTTTTTCCCTTCTTTCTCCTTCACTGAGATTCTGTGAGGTTGCTTTGCATGGCTGGGGAACAATGGTGCAATGTGTTTTTTCTCTCTTGTTTTCAATGGGCATTAAGATCCATTACAACGTGACATTTTTAAGATTGGTTATCCTGTAGTTTGGTGTTAAATTGAAGTTGTTTGTTTTGAATTTAATTCTTTCATTTTTCAAATAGCAAATGTGTAGTTGCTGTGGCCGGGCATGGGGTTGGCTCACTGAAGTACGTTTAGGTAAGGCACCCAGACCTTTGCGGGGAGTGGGGACATGGGGGGGGCGTGGAACTTAACCTACTTCCCCATGGGACAGTCTGTGACGCTCCTCGGAGGCCCTTTCAGAACCAGGAGGTAGGGGTCGTCTCCACTGACTAGAGAGCAGCAGCGTAGGAAGCCGCTTTTTAATAGAACGTTCTACAGCCAATCTGTTATGGCTAATGCAGCCTGCATATAATTATTTCTATTCTATGTCTACGACACAGCAGTGGAATAGGCTTCCATCCAACAAATGACCCAGCAGCAGTGGGCCAGCCGCCACTGAAAATGACATCTGTTAACTCTTTGTCACATGCCCTGTCCTCCCCTCTTTCTCCTCAAACGGCTCTGCGGTTAATTAGACGCTAGACACTGAGCATCTGACACAGGCTCTCGGGTGGGAAGACCTGCTCAGGGGCAGGGAAAAGTCTAGCTCCGAGAAACTCTCTCCTTTCTCTCCCTTAAAAAAAAAAAGAAATAAAATAAAGAACCATAGCAAATTACTATAAAATAAACATCTATTCAGAGGGCCAGGATAGGTTGTAGGAATAGGTTTTGATTAAGCCCCAAGATTACAGAGTTACTGTACAGCTTGGTGTCTTGAGACCAGGGCTTTTGTGGGAGTAGGAAAAAAAAAAAACCAAAAACAAAGCAAAGTCACATCAAATTCCTGTTAAACCTTAAGAAATTTTCCACCGAGGAAGGAGAGGCAGCCAAGGGTACCCTTGATGCCTATGAGTTTAGAATCAGACACATCTGTCCAGCCATTAACCAACCTGGTCGGTGGTGAGCAGTTTCGTTGTAACTGGTTGCTGGGGCTTGAGATGACCAATCTGATAACCCCAAATTTAGGACCAGCCCCCACTAAGGGCACACAGCTTTGGCATCTGGTCTGTCAGCCGTCCTTGCTGGAATGGGCATGTAGCAGCCAGTGTCCTTCGAGGGGCCTTGCTGCCACACTGGTGGAGGCGGCACTTCCTTCTCCTGGCCTCAGCTGCTGAGTTCCAGTCGTTCTGGAATCCGTAGGCCATGGCTGAGCGTCTGTGACCTGGCATTCTAGTACTATGCTCCGCTCGAGGTCTGTGTGCTCAGCCTGGGTCCTGGCCAAGTGTCTCAGCTATGGGATCGCCTGCTGGCTTCCCCCCCACCCCACCCCCATAGGGATCCTCCAAACGTTTGGGCACAATGCAGCTCACCTACTCCCATAGAACTAGAACCCCACCCCACCCCTCCTGGGTGCTTGATGTTAGAGCAAGCACGACTCCCCCACCTTTGCCCATCTGGAGGGGGAGGACCAAGAGGGACATGTGACATGCCCCCAGGAGGGCCTTCCAGGCCATTCCTAGCCTGGAGGAAAATCCAGGTAAGCTACATCCTGGTTGTAAACCTGAACCAGAATAGTTCCTGGCAGCCTGGGAGACTCCAGAGCTTTCCTTACTTTGCCCTTGATGGAGCAAGCCAAAGTATGCTGACGTATCACCCATGTGAGCGAGGAGCGCTCTTTGATTTGGGCGGGATTAGAGACTGCACTCCAGCAGTCTCAACACTGTTTTCATTTCATTACCATTATTTTCTCCCTCCCCCTCCTCCTCCCCTCCCCCTCCCCCTCCCTCCCTCCTCAGTGCAAAGTATCAAAGCCCTGGAGCTCACACACGCAAGGCAAGCTCTGTACCACTGAGCTAAACCCACAGCTCTCCCTTGCCAGTTTGGATAGAAATATGATTTTTGTTTGTGTTGGATTTTTGAGACAGGGTTTCTCTGTATCGTTTTGGAGGCTGTCCTCTCTCGTACAGCAGGCTGGCCTCGAACTCACAGAGATCCGCCTGCCTCTGCCTCCCGGCAGAAATATGTTTTAGCACCATTTAAAACCCCTAGCATCTGGGGCTGCCGAGACAGCCCCGCGGTTAAAAGAGCCTGCCGATGTTGCTGCAGAAGACCGACATTCAGTTCCCAGTACCCACAACCACCAGAAATTCCAACACCAGGAGAGCCGGCGCCCCCTTCTGGTTCTTCAAGGCACTGCATGGGTATAGCACACATGGGCATGCGCACTTCACAGATAAAAATCTTTACAAAACAAACCAAAAGCCGGGCGTTGGTGGCGCATGCCTTTAATCCCAGCACTCGGGAGGCAGAGGCAGGCGGATATCTGTGAGTTCGAGGCCAGCCTGGTCTACAAGAGCAAGTTCCAGGACAGCCTCCAAAACAATACAGAGAAACCCTGTCTGGAAAAACCGAAAAAAGAAAAACAAACCAAAACAAAACTGGTTCTGGAGAGCTGCCTCAGTGGTTAAGAGCACATATTCCAAAGGATAGGAGTTTGATACCCAGCACCCACACAGGTGGCTCACAAACCACCCGTCACTGCAGCTCCAGGGATCCAAAGTCTCTGGCCTCCTCAGGGGTCCACACACATGTGACATATACTTACACAGACACAATACTATTTTAGGGGTTTTGTTTGGTTTTTGTTTTTGGAGACGGGGTTTCTCTGTGGCTTTGGAGCCTATCCTGGCACTTGCTCTGTAGACCAGACTGGCCTGGAACTCACAGAGATCCGCCTGGCTCTGCCTCCTGAGTGCTGGGATTAAAGGCGTGTGCCACCAACGCCCAGCTTTTATTTTAGTTTTGTAAGTCTTTTTAATTATTTTTTCATAAAATATGTGTTGATTATGCTTCCTCCACCCAGTACCTCCTGCCCCCCCACCTCCCTACCCACCCAAGTTTATAATCTCTCTTTGTCTGTCTGTCTGTCTCTCTTTCTCCATTCACAATGCTTTTTAAAAATGTTTAAAAACAAAGAAGTCAAAAATCCCTAAAATCTGCTAGGCACAGTGGTGGACATGGTGGTTCACACCTGTAACCTCAGCCTTTGGGAGCCAGAGACAAGGGAGCTGAAATTCAAGGTCCTCGTTGACTACATAGCAAGTCGGAGGCTATCCTGGGCCTAGGAAAGACTCTGTCTCAAAAACAACACAAAAATGAACTTCACAATTTCCCCACATTTTTTTCCACCCACAGCATCCTTTGATCCAGGTCTGGTGGCCATTTCGTGAAAGGTTTGTGGGTACCCTGCATGCCACAAGGGAAGGTGGGTCCCTTGGTGGTCCTGGGTGTAAGCAACCAGTGTGAGCCCTCCCAGGACCCAGCTGTCAATCACTTCACTTACTGGACGTTTGAATATGCGTTTGCTTAAGATTGTAGCCCAGGCCAAGTGGACGGTTTAACCTAGGGGTGGCAGATGTGGGGATTGTTTCTGTGTGGGCTATATCTTGACAGGACTAGAGCTTGAACTCATCAAAGGGGTCTTGGATCTTGCATCAAAATTGCACTCCTTGGTTCTGACGTCTGGTGTTTATCCTGAATACCCAATGTGCCTGTGGGGTGGGCCTTTCCGTTTTCTCACTTACAGGCACCAACCAATGCATCCAAATAATACATGGGCTATCGCAGAGGCAGAGGCGGAAACCAGTCTTTTCTTCGTCTGGTTTTTTTTTTTTTTCATTTTATATATGTATGGGTGTTTTGCCTGCGTGTGTTAACACACGGCGTGCATGCAGCGCCCCCAGAGGCCAGCGGGAGGAGTTGAGTCCCCAGGAACTGGAGTTACAGATGGTTTTGAGCAGTCATTTGGGTGCTGGGACTCAAACCCTGGTCGTCTGGAAAAGAAACCAATGCTCTTTGCCAATGAGCCATCTTTCCAGCCCTTTTTATTTCTTACTGTGTGCATTTGTGTGTAGGTGTGTGCTTGTAAGTGTAGGTGTCCTTAGATGCAAGAGGAGGACATTGTGCCCCCTGGAGCTGGAGTTACAGGCAGTTGTGAGCAGCCTGACATGGGTTCTGGGAACTGAACTTGGGTCCTCTGGAAGAGAAGCAAGTATTCTCAACTGCTGGGCCGTCTCTCCAGCCCTGAAAACAATCTTGGGATGAGTATACCATCCTTGTTCTCTGGGGTTTTTTGTTTGCTTCTTTCTTTCTTTCTTTCTTTTTTAATCAGTGGGGTGTGGTTGCAATTCCTCATCCCATCCATGGCCAAGCATCAGGGTGAGATTGGATGGGGCCTGATGCTGGGTCATCTGCACCCCCCCCACCCCGCGACGGGACACATTGCTTTGTGTCACTGGGACCTTGGCTCTGAGCAAGAGAATAAATGGACTTGATGAGGAGTCAAGCCACAGGGAAGACTCCGCCCCACGTCCTGCTTATTCCTTGTCCCGGCCGCGAGCAGGTGCAGGGTGCTCGTCCACAGATGCTAACACAAGCACACCCCCTCTTCAGTCCACCCGGCCCTAACTCACACCCAGAACGCTGATTCCAGCGAAGAACCTCGAAGGGTGTTCAGACTCGCCCCGGAGGCCAGAGCCCTTTTCTGTCCATGGGGTCCAAGACTCTGGAGTCTGGAACCCAGGCCCCGACGTTTCCGGTTAGGCTCCTCCGTCCGGGGCACGCACATGTGGCTTAAATTAGAGCAATATGTTTTTTTAACAGCATCTCGGCTGCAAAGTCAAGCAGATAAATGGAAACAAACCCAGCTTTATGTGAATGAAGGGGGCTGGTGTGGGGGGACGACTTTCTGCCTAAAGGGCTTCTCTCGGCTCTCTCCACCCCGGGTCTCCCTCCTCCTGCCTCCTCGGGGCTTCTCCTGGTCTGTGGTGCCTCCTAGCCAAGCACACAGGACTCCTCACATCCCGTGTGCTCGGCACCTTCCGGGCAGGCCTGGCGTCCTGGTGAAGAGCGCACATCCGGAGTCACTACGGGTGGGTCACTCTTCTATTTCCGCCACTCACTCATCACCCATTAAGTAGGGATGTCGTTCGGAGGTACCTGGGGGGGGGCTCAGCCCAGAGCTGTGAGTGACAGGTCGCATGATGTTTCAGCATCTTAAGGCATAGGACGCTTCTAGGCTGGCTTGTGCCTTCTCCTTACAGTTTTTTAATGCCATCCCTTATGACCCCCTCCAGACTCCACCGGGCCCCAGCAGCTCCATGCTGTGTCCTCGTCCAAGACTCCGCGCTCCTCCCCTGGAAGGGTGCGGTGCCGGTGTCCACAAAGTCGCGGCCAGCAAGCAGGTGTCAGTGGATGCTTGCCAGGAGACCCGGCTGTGGCGACGCGGCTCTGCTGGGGTGTTTCGTTTCACTTGGAGGGTCTTGCTATGTAGTCCAGGCTGGCTTCAAACTCATGACCCTCCTCCCATCTCTGCCCTCTGAGAGCTGGGATTACAGGTGTGCACTAGAATGCCGGACACCGTCGCTGTTTTAACAGAAGTACCCTCCCTCCAACAAGGGCAGCCTGTATCATCACTCCCGGGTTGCAAAACCAAATGGCATTGCTAAGAAAATGCTGGAAGTGGGTTCCTGGGGTCATAGGACACTATCCGTGTTGACCCCTAAAAGATAATACCCAAGCCCCCCTCCCCAGATTTATCAAGAATACATTGACGAGTTAAAATCGCATGTTTTTGTGATGCAAATGAGGAAAATCGCAGGCTTGAGAGACGGTTCAGCAGCTGCTGCTCTTCCAAAGGCGTTGAGTTGAGTTCGGTTCTGGACACCCACATCAGGTAGCTGCCAGGGATCAGACACACTTTTCTGGCTTTCATGGGCACCTGCATCCACACACACACACACACACACACAAACACACACACACACACAAACACAAACACACACACACACACACACCAAATCTTTAAAAAAAAAATATATTTTTTTTTTTTTGGTTTTTGAAGACAGGGTTTCTCTGTATTGTTTTGGAGGCTGTCCTGGAACTCACTCTATAGACCATCCTGGCCTCGAACTCACAGAGATCCACCTGCCTCTGCCTTCCGAGTGCTGGGATTAAAGGCGTGCGCCACCAACACCTGGCAATAATCTTTTTTTTTCTTAAAGGAAAAACACTTTTAAAAAATGAAGATCACTCCTGGGGCTACTCTGCATTGACCCGCTCCCCTGGGAAAATAAAGGCAGCTGCTATAGGGCTCCCATAGCTGAGAGCTTCCTAGTACTTACTTCCCATTCATGGTCAGAAACTAATTGGTCATTAGATGGCTTCAGATTATGCCACTTTGCTTTGTAAATACTTTGCTGGACTCCGCTAAAGGTATGAGAGTGTCTCATTGGAATCCATCTCTTCCAGAACCTTCCCTGCATTTGCCAGTGCCCAGTGGCTGCTTGCTCTCCCGAGAACCCTTCGACAACTTGACTGTCTACTGACAACCTCCTGCAAGAAATTGCACATTCTGTAGTGTAAGGAAAGAGGCTGTGCCCGACCTGTGTGTCCCCAACCCCCCAGGGGCTCACTACAGGCCTCGCGGGGAGCAGGCAACTCTGTTTGGGGTGTCTTGTCTTGTTTGGGAATGCAGACCTATTCTCCGCACATTATCCCATCTTCCCTTACAGAGGAAGCCCGAGGGGCCACCTTTCAAATGCCTTGGTGTCTGAAGCCCTCCTGTCTTGACAGCCCATTAGGGCTCAGGTCTCAAAGATCACCTCAAAGGCAGAGAGCTCTTTCCTCAACTGCCCAGCCAGGACCTAGAGCAGAGTAGCCTGCTGCATAAGCAGGTGCTGTGAATGAATCAGTAAAACGAGCGAGGAAGACGGAAGTTGCCAAGAAAATGGCAACGTGGGTTTCTTTTCCTTGTAGGCTATTGTCATAGGAAAGTGACTGTGTGAGCACAAAGAAAACAAGTCTGTAGCTGGGTGGTGGTGGTGCACGTCTTTAGTCCCAGCACGCAGGAGGCAGAGGCAGGCGGGTCTCTGTGAGTTCGAGGCCAGCCTGGTCTACAGAGCGAGTGAGTTCCAGGACAGCCAGGGCTACACAGAGAAATCTTGTCTTGAAAAACAAACCAAAAATGGCCGGGCAGTGGTGGCACATGCCTTTAATCCCAGCACTCGGGAGGCAGAGGCAGGCGGATCTCTGTGAGTTTGAGGCCAGCTGGACCGACAGCCTCTAAAACAATACAGAGAAACCCTGTCTCGTTAAAAAAAAAAAAAAGGGAAATGTTTGGGCAGGGACCTTGGATGAGGGCATCCCTGAAGGGAACAAATGGGTCCCATCATTCTCTTCTCTCGTTTCCTTCTTAGGTCAACGAGTCCCAGGGTATGGGTCCACCTAAAGGCCTGGGCTACAGGAGTGCCTTCACCCTTCCTTCTGCAGAAGCATCTCAGGCAGCCAGCAAGCGAGGGGCCCCTGCGGAGGGCAGAGGGAAGTTAGGAAGTCCCACACCTTAGCAATTTCCTGAGCTCAGGACAGAAAAAAACGACCTCTTTCATCTCAGATGCTGAGGTTTTACACTTTATTCTTAGGTGCTTTCTTTATTTATTGAGACAAAGTCTCATTATGTAGCCCATGCTGTCCTCAAATTTGCCATTTTCCTGCTCCAGGCTCTTTCATAAACAAACAAGCAATAAGAGGCCGGGCGTTGGTGGTGCACACCTTTAATCCCAGCACTCGGGAGGCAGAGGCAGGAGGATCTCTTGAGTTCGAGGTCAGCCTGGTCTACAAGATCGAGTTCCAGGGCTGCACAGAGAAACCCTGTCTTGAAAAACAAACAAAAAACCAAAAGCAAAACAAAACAAAACAGGTCACTATTGCCGCTTTGATAAAACACCCCAAACAAAGGCAAACAGGGGAGGAAAGCTTTTACTTGGCTCACACTTCCATAACCCTGAAGGAAGTCAGGACAGGAACTCAGGCAGGGCAGGAGCTGATGCAGACGCCACAGAGGGTGCTGCTCACTGGCTTGCTCCCCATGGCTTGCTCAACCTTCCTTATAGGAACCAGGACCATCAGGCCAGGGGATGGCACCACCCACCATGGCCCTCCCCTATCCATCACTAATTAAGAAAGTGCCATACAGATGGATTTTGTGCAGGTGTTTTCTCAGTTGAGGTTCCTTCCTTTCAGATAACTCCAGGTTGTGTCAAATCGAGATAAACCAGCAAGCTAAGGGATGTTACCTTAGTACTTGCTCATTCCTGGTTATTAAGTATGGGACTCCCCACTCAGCCCTATGAGTTTGTTAAGTGATTTTTTTCTTTCCTTCGTTTCACTTCTTCATATTAATGTCTTTGTCCTTTTCTAAGATGAATTATTTCACATTCATTTACGTATTTGAGGGAGGGTTATCCATGCATGTATTTATTTATGCATTTTGGGGGGTTATCCCCATGTGTACATACATGCGCGTCACAGAACGTATGTGCGGGTCAGAAAACATCTTACAAGAGTTCACTGTCTCCTTCCATCACCTTCTCTGGTCGCCTTCATCCGCTGAGGGTTCTCCCCTCCCTTTTTTGTTATTTTTAGTTTACAAAGTAGCAGACATGGGGGCCCAGAGGTTAAGTGTAGAGGAACTTTCTCATTGGGAGCACTAGCTCCCAAATAATGACAAGGAGACTTGCTACTAATTATGAATGCTTGGCCTTAGCTTACTTAGGCTTGTCCTAAATTAACCTTCATTTTTTTGTTTGTTTGTTTTTTTCGAGACAGGGTTTCTCTGTGGCTTTGGAGTCTGTCCTGGAACTCGCTCTGTAGACCAGGCTGGCCTCGAACTCACAGAGATCCGCCTGCCTCTGCCTCCCGAGTGCTGCGATTAAAGGCGTGCGCCACCAACGCCCGGCTAACCCTCATTTTTTAAATCTACTTTCTGACACGTGACTCGCCTCCATACTGCCCAAGCTGCTTCCTTCCAAACCTGGCTGGTGGACTCCTTTCTTCTTCCCAGAGCTTTCTCTGTCTAGGAGCCCCGCCCACACCTCCTGCCTCGCTATTGGCTTGTTCGGCTTTTAATTAACCCAGTCACAGTGAGGTCTTTACACAGTGTAACCAAGTGTCCTCCAACAGTTGGGCACACTTACTGGTTTCTCTTGGGAAGGACCAGGATTTGGTTCCCAGCACCCACAGGATTGCTCACAACCATCTGGAACTCCAGCTCCAGGGGGTCTTCCGAGTGCTGGGAATGCCGGTGTACACCACCACCCTAAGTTCAACTGAGGCTTTTAACTTCTGGTCAGAAGACCAGCAAAGGTCAGCCAAGAGGGAGCTGGCCAAAGGTCACCTTCAGATCCTCCGGTTTCCTCCCCACAACCCAGCCAGCTGCATCCCTGAACTGCCCGGTGATGATAGATTAGACTGCTCGAGAATGGAGAGGCAGGCTTCATTTTTTTTTTTTCTCATCCAGGAGGAAACAGTGTCAGCCTGTGAACCCCCTGCCCAAGTGGAGAGTTTGAAAAGTCAGACCCAGCTTGCTAGGTTGGGTGGTTTATATGGGAATTCCCTGCTTGCTCTTTCAAAATGTGACACTGGCCAACCTCTAAGGAATTAGTGTTTGCAGCCTGAGCAAGCCAGATGGCGGGAGGGGAGAAAGCTGAAGGTCCTGGAGGCTGGCTTGGATGCCTTCCGCAATGCTCAGGGGCGTAGGAGCCAAGCGCATGCTCCTAGCTTATTTCCACAGTGAGGGGCGCCGGCTGCCTGCAGCCCACGCAGTCCAAAGAGCTGGGGAGGAGATACCTGTGGGGTCGCCCAGGGGCTGGGAGACCCCTGTCTCTGCAGAGAAGTCTACCAAAGCTGCTTGAGCTTCCAGGCAGTCGCGGTGGGCAGAACCTCTTCCTAGGGTACTGTGACACACTTTCCTTTCTGGGCCTTAAACAGCCTTTTTAGATATCCCTTCCCCTCCTCTCCTTCCCAGTGTCCCCCCCACACACACACACCATTCCTCTCCCTCCTCTTTCTTCTCTCCTGTAAGCACGTAGTTGTCCTACAGTATCTATGGGGGATTGGTTTCCGGAACCCTTGTGGATGCGGAAATCCGAAGATGTTCGAGTCTTTCATATGCAACGGAATAACATTTGCATGTAAAGCACCCATACGCTCCCCGGATGCTTTAACCCAGCTCTAAATAATCTGTGTCTCCCACACAATGCCTTGTTCATAGCGGGTCCCCTGGACTGATGAGGAGGATAGGAAAAATGTCAGTACAGTTTACAGATACTTTTTGATGCGGGGGTAAGTTGAAGCTGTGTATACAGAGTAGATACAGAGAACCAACTGTATGTGTGTTGTGTGTGTGTGTGTGTGTGTGTGTGCACCTGCATGAATGAGTTTGGACTGAATCTCAAACATCCCCCACAAGCTCACGTTTTGAACTCTTGGTCTCGAGCTAGTCTGTGCCGGTTTTGAAGGTTGTGGAGTCTTTGGCGGGGGGTGGGGGGTGGGGGGGGGTGGAGGGTGGGGGGGTGAGGAGTGGGTCTGTCTGGCAAAAGTGGGTCACTGGTCACTGGGAATGGGCCTTTGAACGCTCCCTGAGGCCCTCTCAGCTTCCCGGCTCGTGGCTACACAGCCCCACCGCCAGGGGCCGCTGCTGTGCCAGACCCTCCCTGTCACTGGATGCTGAGGCAGGGCCATCTCAGACCTTGTCCCCAAACAAACAAATGAGGAAAAGGAAGCAGTTACAAACATCCACCTGTTTACCATTCCCGCCTCTCTGCCATTTGTGTTGATCCATTTCCATTCCATGTTATATTCCTGTAGCCTGGAGACCGTTTCCATTCCATGTTATATTCCTGTAGCCTGGAGACCGTTTCCATTCCATGTTATATTCCTTCAGCCTGGAGAACCCCCTCTACCGTGTCATACATAATTCGTGTTCCTTTGATAGAAACTACACAGGAGAAGGGAGTCAACGCTATAAAGCCTTCATGGACTCCACTTGATTCCCTCTATCTCTCTCTCTCTATCTCTCTCTCTGTCTCTCTCTCTGTCCCTCTCTCTTTCTTCTCGAGGTGAAGAAAGGTGTCGTTCTATACCCAGCAATGGTAACCTTTTCTTCTTTCAGACAGAGCTTAAAGTTTGTGTTTTTCTTCTTGTTAATTTTTTAGTGTGTGTGTGTGTGTGTTTGCATGTGTACTGGGGAGTTTAATGGTGTCAGATCCCCTGGAGTTGGAGTTACAGTGGGTGGTGAGTCACCCAATGTGGGTGTCGGCTATTAAACTCAGGTCTCCCTTAAGAGCACCAGCACTTTCAACTACTGAACCCTTTCTGCAGCCCCCATTTTTCTTGGTTACATTATGCCTGGCAAGTCAGCATTAACTCTGGTCTCTATAATCCCGGTTACATAATGTGCCTTTAGAATATGGTTATTATAGTGGTTAGGACAGTGACATGCTGCAGCCACTGCCTTTTCTGTGGACTTCTCTGTTCAATGATTTAGAAAACAGATAACCTAATTTGTGAGGGACACGTCTCAGTGGCACAACACTTGCCTGACATGCAAGAGATCCTGGGTTCCATCTTTAGTGTGGTACAGATAAAAACAATAACCAGAACGGTTTAAAGATTTGTTTTATCCTAGTTAAGCATAGGTGCGCGTGTCTTGCATGTGTGCGTGTGTACATGACCAAAGGCTTCGGGCGGAAGACAGCATGGGATCCCCTGGAGGTGGAGTGACAGGTGGTCATGAGCCAGCCAGTGGGGGTGCTGAGAATCAAACTTAGGTCCTCCAAAAGGACGGCAAACGTTCTTAGCCACTGAGCTGTCACCCAGCCAGTTTAAGCATGCATTGGGAAATGGATTGTGGGACTGGAGAGCTGGCTCAGTGGTTAAGAGCGCTGGCTGCTCTTCCAGACAACGTGGGCTCAGTTCCCAGCAACCACACGGCGACTCACGATCCTCTGTAACTCCTGTTCCAGTTCCAGACACATATGCAGGTCAAACCCTAGTACACATAAAAGAGAAAGAAAGAAAGAGAGAGAGAGAGGGAGGGAGGGAGGGAGGGAGGGAGAGAGAGAGAGAGAGAGAGAGAGGAAAAGAAAAGAAAAGAAAATGAAGTTGGGCATAGTAGCACACACCTTTAATTCCCAGCACTCAGGAGACAGAGGCAGATGAATCTCTGAGTTCAAGGCCAGCTTGGTCTACAAAGTGAGTTCTAGGACAGCCAGGGCCACACACACACACACACATACACACACACACACACACACACACACACACACACACACACACGATTTGAGACACATTAGGTTATGCTATTCAGACAATAAACTCACCTGAGGTTAAGACCTCAATTTTAATATCGCCACACCGTCTTCCGGCCATCTCGCTGTGACACTTGGTTTTTGTTCTGCTGTCTCGTTGCTAAGAGTCTTTGAACTGTGAGTGGAGAGGTACTGTCAAGGAAGGCCTGGACTGATATCTCTTGAAAAAAAAAAAACATGCCCCCTTCCTTTTTTCTGTATTGCCTAGGCTCAAGCTATCCCCCTGCCTCAGCCTCCCAAGTACCTGGGACAACAAGTGTATGTTAGTGTCCCTGTTTTTCTATGCACGTACTTTGCATTGTTAGAAGCTAATTTTCAAGGGAGAGGCACACCACACTCTGTGTGTGTATGTGTGTGTGTGTGTGTGTATGTGTGTGTGTGTGTGTGGCTGTGCATACAGGTATGTGTGCATGTGTGCGTGTGTGTGTGTGTGTGTGTGTGTGTGTCTGTGCATCAGGTGTGTGTGCATGTGTACCACACACCTGCATTGGATGTCTTCCTTAATCACTCTCCATGTCGCTCTTTGAGGCCGGGTCTCACGCTGTCCGTCGGCAGGTCCTAGGGATCTGCCTGTTTTACTCTTGCCATGCTGAGATCACAGATATGTAGAGCAGTACCACCTTTATTTATTTTTTTAATTTATTTTTATTTATTTATTTACTTTGTTTGTTTTTTGGGACAGGGTTTCTCTGTATTGTTTTGGAGCCTGTCCTGGAACTCACTCTGTAGTCCAGCCCAGCCTCGAACTCACAGAGATCTGCCTGCCTCTGCCTCCCGAGTGCTGGGATTAAAGGCATGCGCCACCAACGCCACCTTTTTATATGGTCTCTGGGGATGGAGCCCTGGTCCCTAAGCTCACCTGTTAAACACTCCATCCACTGAACCATCTCCCTAGCCCAGGACTTTGGTTTTTTTGTTTTTTTGTTTTTTTAATTCTAGAAATCCCTGAAGTTTCTTCACTCTGTTTTCATGTCTCTTAGCCTCAGGCTCCCATCGTGTGTGTTGTACGCATGTGGATGTGTTGCTCACCTGTGTGCGCACCCCTGGTTCTGGATCTCAGGAGGGATGGTGACGGGCTTTCTGCCGTGATGTGATTCTGTTCATTCTCATCTGTACACATGGGCAGAGGTGAGCTTTTGCTTTCCAGGTGCTTGCACTCCCCGAGCAGTCTTTTCGTCTTCAGATTCTTTTTCACAAGGGTGGACAGACTTTCTAGGGCCCCTGGCTTCATGCAAGGATCTTAGTTCGAGGTCCTCACCTTGGGCCACCCAGGGCCGCAGACGTGAGCGCTGGCCTCTGCCCCCAGCTCCATACGATCCGCAGCGGCCTCCACCCTGAGCCGACTGGTCTACCCTTGGCTTCATGCTCCTTTTCCTCCCATTCAGGATTCAAATTCTTTTATATTCTCACAAGTTGCACCGTGCAATGCATTCAGAGGGTTTTTGTTAACTGCAAAGATTAGTTACTGTCGCTCAGTGTCAGCCACTGTTTCTGTGCACTCATTATGAGCGTAGAGGTTCACCTCCTCAGTCTAGTGTGGTGACGGGACTGAAGTTATTTTCTGACTCTTTTCAGATATTTTTAATTATATGTATGTGTCTGTGTGTGTGGGTATGTGCACCTGGGTGCAGTTACCAACAGAGGCCAGCAGAGGGCATCAAATCTCCCGGAACTGGAGTGAGAGGTGGTTGTGAGTCACCAGACGTGGGTGCTAGGAACTGAACTCCGATCTTCTGGAAGAGCAGCAGGCACCTAGCCGTTAATCACTTAACCACTGAGCCATCTCTCTAGCCCAACGCAATGGTTTTCAATGATCCTGATGTTTCTCCGTGGAGTCTAACTTTGTATGTATATGACCATGCACTGGCTTCAACGGGCAGTGACGTGAGAATGAATAGTTGGGTCAAGGAATAAAAGGTTTCTCTGGAAAGCCAGCAGGCTGGCAAGATGGAGGCTCTCGCCAACCAAGGCCGTCTTGTGTAGGGTCACAACCACAGTCTTACACAGGGTGCTGAGAAGCGGGTTAACTGGGCAGGTACCAGGATAGTCCTCGGCATATACTGAGAGGAAAGAGACACCCAAAAGAAGGCTGGGAGAAGATGGGGCAGAGCCCAAGTCAAGGTCTCTCCTGCAGTTATGAGTGAAGCTTGGACGTTATGTGAGTGAGTATAGGAGTATAGTCAGGTTCTGCTTTAGAATGCTCTAGCCAGCAACACAGGATGCATACCGCTATGGTCCCGGACAGCTGTGGTCCCATACAGCTGTGGTCCTGGACTGCTGTGGTCCTGGACAGCTGTGGTTCCGGACCACTCTGGTCCCGTACCGCTGGGGTCCTGTACAGCCTACATGTGTTTGGGACCAGGCTGCTGTAACGACCTGCTCAGAGGTATTCAGACACACAGAGATTACCCCCTGGGTTTCAGTCAGCCCAGGGACAACCTTGCAGGTTCACAGCCTAGGAGCAGCAGGCTGGGCCAGAGAGTAGTCCTACACCCCCCAGCCTCGCTGCTATCTTAGTTAGGGGGTTTCTGTTGCTGTGAAGAGACACCATGACCAGGGCAACTCTTCTAAGGGAAAGCATTTCACTGAGGTGGCGACTTACAGTCGCAGAAGTTTAGTCCATTATGGTCCTGGCATAACGTCGTTTTTTTGTTTTTTTGTTTTTGTTTTTGTTTTTTTTTGTTTGTTTTTTCTGTAAAGATAAAAGTACAGCACGCCTTTAGTCCCAGCCCTTGGGAGGCAGAGGCAGGCGGATCTCTGTGAGTTCGAGGCCAGCCTGGTCTACAGAGCGAGTTCCAGGACAGCCTCCAAAACAATACAGAGAAACCCTGTCTCGAAAAAACCAAAAATAAAATAAAAATTAATTAAGATAGTTCATCAGGTTGTTTTCCATCAATGTTGTCCACGTTTATTTGCAGTCTTTTCCTGTCCTCTCTCCTAGTCTTCCCCTGCCTCACTTCAGGGACATTTTTGTTGGTTCTTCTGGGGTAACAAGTTTGTATTACCATATCTAGCTTCATAGGATACTTGCGACAGAGCCCAGGCCTCCATGCCTGCTACCCAAATGTTTTACCAGCTGAACACCTTCCCCAGGCTTCCTTTGCTGACAGAGTGCCTCTCTTCCCCTCTCCCCTTCCCTTCCCTCCCCTCCCCCCCCGCATTCATTCCTTTGATGACCTCATCAGTCTTGGCCTAAAACTGATCTGCCAATGAGGTTCATCCTGCTCCCCCGTTTTTCCACTCCCGTGTCTAACAGGCATCTATCTCAACCCGACGTGCTGCCAGCCAAGCCCCCCAGGACCCCCATGTTGCTCTCCCTCCTCCGCCGTCCTTCTCAGCCCAGCAAAAGGCGACTTGCTTTGTTGGAGCCGGAAGCTTGGAGTCACCATGGGCGCCTCTGCGGTCCTCACATCCCACATCTGGGCATGCATGCTGGCTTCTTTCTCCAGAGTGCGTACCCCGACAGGAGCCTCCTCTCGACACCTCTCCACCCTCTACTCTCCTCCAAGACACCGCCGGCTCTCCTCTGGGCCTTCACAGCGGCGTCCAGCCGGCCTCTGTCTCCCCCCTTGTCCTTCAGTCTGTCACCGCCCTGCCTGTCACTCAAGTGGTGTCTTAGATTGGGACCCTGCTGGAGCCAAAGGCCAACGCTTACCTGCTTAGCCGAGACCTTGAATGGAAGCAGCCCCTTGGAGATACTTCCCAGGTGTATGCTGGGAAATACGCGGAAGGAAGGCAGCCAACACAAGGCGTGTTTTACATGAGGCACCACGTGGGCCACTGGAACTTGAGTTCCCTGCTGGGACCTGTCTGCGTCTGCCATGCTGAGGATATGCCTCTCACTGTCACTTGCAAAAGGCAAGGCGATGCCTGGGCCTTTCTATCGTATCCTAACTCCACATTGGTTGAGCATGATTTCCAGGGACTCTAAGTCCCTCCTCTGCCCCGTGCTCCAGGTTCCTCCCTCTTCTGTGATGTTCTGCCTAAACACACAGGGCTGACTGACCACAGACCAGCCCCAGCCCCCAAACAAACAAACAAAAAACTTCTTTTTGTTTTTTTCTGGTTTTCAAGACAGGGTTTCTCTGCATTGTTTTGGAGGCTGTCCTGGAACTTACTCTGTAGACTAGGCTGGCCTCGAACTCTCAGAAATCCGCCTGCCTCTGCCTCCCGAGTGCAGTCCCAACACCCGGCAAAACAAACAAACAAACAAACAAACAAAAAACCTTTTCTTCAGCTTCTTCTCTCAAGTATTTTGGTCACAGGGACACAAGGACACAAGGACACAGGGACACAGGGACACAAGGACACAAGGACACAGGGACACAAGGACACAAGGACACAGGGACACAAGGACACAAGGACACAGGGACACAAGGACACAAGAACACAGGGACACAGGGACACAAGGTGTAACCAATGCGCCAGCCTCACCGTCTTTGGATCTTTATTTCAAGGATACCATTTCAGTAAGGACTTCTCGGTAAAAGAAACATGACGCCTTCCAATAAGGACGATGTAAAAACACTTTACTGAGTACTCTTTACAGGCTGGAGAGATGACTTAGTGGGTAAAGTGTTTGCTGTGCAATCATGGTGTTTTCAGTTCGAGTCTCCAGAACCTACTACAGAGCTTAGTGTGGTAGCGGGTGTCTGCACGCTGAGTGTCCCTGTGGCAAGACAGAAATAGGAGGATCCCTGAATTTAATTTACAGGAATGCTTCACATGTCAATCCCAGCTCCCTCCCCCACCCCTCCTCCCTTGTCCCTCCACCAGCCCCCCCCAGTCTCCCACCCAATCCCCACACCATTCCCCAGGGAGGGTGAGGCTCTCCTTGGGGGGGGGATCTCTAAAGTCTGTCATTTCATCCAGGGCAAGACCTAGGCCCTTTCCCATGTGTCCAGGCTGAGAGAGCATCCCTCATTGTGGGATGGGCTCCCAAAGTTCATTCATACACCACGGCAAACACCGATCTACTACCCAAGGCCCCAGTGATTTCTGTGGCCTCCTCACTGAGATTCATGGAGTCTGGATCAGTCCCCTGTTGGCCTCTCAGGCATCAATCTGGGATTCGAGACCATGTCTTAAACAAGATGCAAATACATGAGACTTTCCATTGACCTCTGGGAGCATGCCAGCACTTACACACATGAACGTGAACACAGTCTCGAGCGCACACACACACACACACACACACACACACACCACCATCATCATCACATGTACATCATATACACATACAATACAAAAACATTTTCTTAAAGGATAAAGCCCTGTTTGCAAAGGCGTGGGACGACCAGAGAGATGAACGCCCTCTGTGTCCCCAACGCCGGTCCCTAAGGGTGGAAGAAAGAGGTGTGTTCTCAGACCCAGCCCCGTGGAAAAAGCCCCCGTCCTGCTGGCGCTGAAGCCTTCCGAGGAGGGGATGAGAGATGCTGACCTCACCTTTACCCACCCTCCGGTCTCCAGTATGCTTCCCTGCAGTCGCAGCCAGGGAGAAGCCTGAAGGCAAGGAAGTACGGATCCCGGAGGCAGGAAGCCCCTTTACCTGTTTGTACTGACAGCCTCCGGGCACCAGGCAGGAAGCCAGGGCCAGTGATGGATGTTCCCCCGACACACGCCAAAGGAGTAGCATGCACGCACACTCCTGTCCACCTTCATCTTTACCCCGTAGCGTTAGCATGATGGGGCCTGTGGGGTCCATTTGACTTCTGTTTAATTCCCATCGTGACTCACAAGGCATAAATGCTGCAAGGTTGGGAATAGATTCGTTTGTTTTCATTTTCATCCACTATTATTCTAGGAGGACTCTGAACTTAGCATGTGCACAACTAAGATTTTATTTCTTTTATATTTGCTTATTACGTATTTTATTTAAAATTGACGCCCGTGCCTGTGGGCCCACGTGCGTCTGTGTGCGACCACATCCACGGGGGGTGCCACAGAGAGGCCGGAAGAGGATGTTAGATCCTATGGATTAGAGTTGCAGGTGGTTGCGAGCTGATCTGCGGCTCTGGGATCGGCACTCTGGACCTTTCCGAAGCATGGTATGTGTTCTTTTCTGCTGAGCCATCTCTCCAGTCCCTTAATGTTGTGGAATGTAAGATGTGTTACATTCACTGATGCTGTGGAATATTTGCAGAGATGTGTTGCATTCCCGTATGTTGCACTTGTTTAACTCTTTAAAGGTGTGCTACTCTGCCTGTTTAAAACATCTGACGGTCTAATAAAGAGCTGAGCTGTCAATGGCTAGGCGGGAGAGAAATAGGTGGGCTGCCAGGCAGAGAGAATACGTAGGAGGAGAAATCTAGGATCCAGAGTGAAGGGGGAGGAGCTTGAAAAGGAGGAGAGGAGAATTCCAGGGGCCAGGCAACCAGCCAGGGAGTAAGAAAAGAAAGATATTTAGAATAAAGAAAAGTTAAAAGCCCAGAGGCAAAACGTGGTTAAAAGAGAAGCAGGATAATTTAAGTTAGAGAAGCTGATTAGAAACAAACCAAGCTAAGGCCAGGCATTCATGAGTAAGAACAAGCCTCCATGTATTTATTTGGGAGCTGGGTGGCAGGCCCCCAAAGAGGAAAACAAAACAAAACCAACTATACCTTAACATTTCCCCTGGGGGAGAAGGAACAGCTCAGTGGTTAAGAGTGTGCACCATTCTGACAAATAACCTGAGTTTGTTCCTAGCTCCCGTTGTCAGGGGGCTCACAACTGCCCCGTACCTCCAGCTCTGGGGCACCCAACGCTATCGTATGTCACACACGTGACGTACACAGACACAGGTAAAAATAAATCCCAGAAAGGTTTTCTTGTCTTGTTTCTTTTTTCTTTCTCTTTTCAGTGCTGGGGGTGGAACCCAGGGTCTTTCAGATAGAAACCAAATGCTCAGCCACTGAGCTATGTCCCCAGACACCACCACCATTATCACCCTCCTCCCCATCATCAACACCACCACGATTATCATCGCCATTATCGACTCCACCATCATTACCGCCACCACCCTCGCTATCTCGTGGTGCAGGGACTACACCTAGAGCCTTGCATGTGCAAACGCTCAGCCCCTGAACTGCTCCCCAGCCCTCCACCGAGACTTCTCTAGTGAAGTTACCTCCCAGCTGTGGTAGGCGCAAGAGTCCTCCTAAACGTCCACAGACCCTCACCGGGTGTCTGCATGGTACAGGACAGGCTACGTGGTACGGGACAATCAGCTTTCCACATGGACTTAGGGTTGCTCCACTGACCTTGGAGGAGGGAGGTTAGCTTGTGCTATCTGTGCATCCAGTGTAATTGCAGGAGTGCAGAGAAGAGAGAGCCAGAGAGAGACTTGAGGATGCTAGCCTTCTGGCTTTGAGGCCGGAGCAGGAAACCACAAGCCAAGGATTGCAGGCCGCCTCCAGAAGCTAGAAATTAAAGAAAATCTTCTACCCTAGGGTCACCGGCAGAGAGCACAGCACACAATCCCATTTCACACCCTGACTTCCACAACAAGACGATATATATATATATCCCAAATTTAACATTGTTTGTGCCACAGGGTTTGTGACGGTCTGTCACAGGCAACACAGGAAAGCAATATACTGGCTTTTGCAAAAACAGGCTCTGGAGCTTGGTGCAGTCATTTGAGAAAGGACAAGTATTTTGTGTGGGGTGGGTAGGTGGGTGAGTTTGGACAGGTGCCACAGTGCGTGTATATATAGAAGTCAGAGGACAGCCTGCAGGAGTTGGTTCTCCTTGTCTCTTACTAGGTGGGTCCTGGGAATTGAACTCAGGCTGTCAGGGTTAGCTGCAAGCACCTCCACCTACTGAGCCATCTCACAGGCCCCTATTAAAGCTCTTCTACATGAGTAAATGGGACTTTCTTTCTGGCTTTATTTTTATTTTCGTTGTTTGATTTTGAGATAGAGTTTTCCTGTGTAACTCAGGTTGGCCTCAAATTCCCTCTGTAGTCTAGGCTAGCCTTAAACTTGTGCTCCGCCAGACTCACCCTCTTGAATTATGGGATACACGTGTGCCCCACCATGCCCAGCCAAACGAAACTATTAAACGCTCTTTCCCCATGGGGGGGTAGGTAGGTGTAGGGATTGAATGACCGCGCTATTCATGTCATCCATTGGCTCAAATCCCAGCCTCCAACAGGGTCTCTTCTAGACCGATGTCCATGTGACTGCCTGGCTGATACAGACATGAAGAGTGAACACTCCCCCAGCGACTCCTAATTCATAATTTTTTTGTTTTTGTTTTTGTTTTTGTTTTTTTGGTTTTCGAGAAAGGGTTTCTCTGTATTGTTTTGGAGGCTGTCCTGGAACTCGAACTTGCTCTGTAGACCAGCCTGGCCTCAAACTCACAGAGATCCGCCTGCCTCTGCCTCCCGAGTGCTGGGATTAAAGGCGTGCGCCACCACCACCCGGGGAAGAAAAGTTTTTTTTGTCTCTCCTGTTTATAGCACATCAGGGACTCCCTCCCCCATTTTCGGTTTTATAAAACTGAGAATTTATGTATGTAGGGAGTTTTTTTAATTAGTCCTCTACCACGGGGTGCCCAGCCCCAGCTGAGAGATCTACAACACACACCCCACACCTAAGGCTCAAGGAAAATTAAAGAGAACGGGAAGGACTAATCCTAAGAGCCCAAGGACCAGGACAGTGTCTTCTATACATGAGAGAGAAGCTGCACCCGGGGGGACCTCAACAACACGGGTGTTGTTAACAATAAGAGCGTAGCATGCTGGGGGGGGGGGATGACACAGGCCCCACTCCCAGATGAGGAGCTACAGGAGACAGGGAGAACCTGTTTGCTCTAAGGATGGGTCCCCGTGGGCTATTCAACCCGAGTGGTCAGCCCCAAACACTTGTAGGAACGGACTCAGTCGGTTGCACGCGTATGTGTAACAATAATGATTAAAGAAGAGGCTCGTAAGAGTTGGAGAGACGGCTCAGTGGTCAGGAGCACTGGCTGCTCTTCCAGGAGGACCTAGGTTCCATTCCCAGCAACCCCATTCTGGCTCCTAATTGCCTGTAATTCCAGTCGCAGGGGGATTCACCGCCCTCTTCTGGCCTCCAAGGACACTGCACACTCATTATGCACATTTATACATGCAGGCAGAACATAGATACACATAAAATAAAATAAAAAAACAGAGTGGGGGAGAAGACATGGGAGACGTTGGACAGGGAGAGGGAGAGTGGAAATGATGTAAATGAGCCCATATATGAAATTCTAAAAAACCCCAATGATGCTGCTGCTGATAATAATAATAATAGGAATTGCCTTATTATTCTTCAAAAATGGCCAGGCAGACTGCAAGGACCTGGCTGTCAGCGCAGAGCTGGCCTGCTGACTACAGGTGGGCACCACCCCAGGGATGCGAGCCTCCCACATAGCAGGGAGGGGAGAGGGGGCAGGAAGGTGCGAGTGAAGTCAACTTAGACCTTAGACACAGAAGGAGAGGCTGTGTCTGGAGGTAGCTTAACGAATTCCTCTCTTGGCCTGGTCCCTCCACCAGGCCATGGGAACTAAGGGAGGCCCATGGGAGGTGGGGGGGAGGGGAGGGGACGCGGGCGGCCAGGAGAGTGAGGTGTCTCTCGAAACTTCTCCCTGATGTCAGATTAGTGCCAAGGCCAGTTCAGCGGCTCGGGGTGGCGCTGATCAGGATGAGCTATCCAAACCGCCCTCATTCTGGTCCCCATCCAGCACCCCGGCAAGCTGCACGCCCACAACCTATGCATGGAGGTGGGCATGCATAGGTTATGTTGGGGTGTCTTGGGGACGGTGGGAGACCCAAGGGGAGCAGAGGGGTTAGGCAAGTCTCCCGCGAAGCGCGACCTCTCTAGAGGTGCCCGCCTGTGCCCGCTTTACCCCAGCACAGCTGGTACCACTGAAACACCGCAGGACTTGAGTTGCAAGGCAGAGGAGGGAGGGAGGGAGGGAGGGAGGGAGGGAGGGAGGGAGGGAGGGAGGGAGGGAGGAGGAGGGAGGGAGGGAGGGAGGGAGGGAGGAGAGAGAGAGAGAGAGAGAGAGAGAGAGAGAGAGAGAGAGAGAGAGAGAGAGAGAGAGAGAGAGAGAGAGAGAGAGAGAGAGAGAGAGAGAGAGAGAGAGAGAGAGAGAGAGAGAGAGAGAGAGAGAGAGAGAGAGAGAGAGAGAGAGAGAGAGAGAGAGAGAGAGAGTTGTGAAGAGAAGCCAGCAAGAGAACAAAGGAGGCTTTGCCTGAGAAGAGAGGGAGGCACCTTCCACTGTGGCCTCGGGGCCTGGGGAAGTGAGTCACACTGGGCCTCCGGGGTGGACCCACCTCTGGGGGGCTCCGTGGGACTGAAAATGCAGCCCAGCTGGCCAGGCACAGACCCTGGGGTGCGGCAAGGGCTGCCTTTGGAGTTTGTTGGGTGGGGTTTTCCCCCAGCTCTCCCCGCCGCCCCCAGGACCTGGTGTGCGTCCAGCCTGGGGGCCTTGGCGACGGTTCTGTGCCTCATTAGGCGCAGCCAAGGCGGGGCCCCTCCGATGCCACTACTGAAGCCGCAGCTGCCCTGGGGCTGTGGGCGTGGTCCCCTCTACCAGCCCTCAGCAGGGACCTGGGTTCCACAGCCCTTTGCAGAGCCGCGCTGCACCCCTGCCAGAGGGAGGCAATCCCTGCCACCCGAAGGTGGCGCCCTCCTCTGTTCCAAGCTGCCCCCTTCCTGTGTCGTCCCCCACCCACCCCACCCCCCGATCCTGGGGATGGGAACTTGGAGATCTCGCTGCACGCCCCAGCTTCTTGCACAATCTTCTCCCAATTATTCTCTGTATAGTGTGTGGTAACAGGGCGAGCATTCCAGGACCTTGTACTTACTCGTACAAATCTGCCTCCTGTTTGTCTGCAGGGCCAGGCGTGTCTCCTTGGGCCCGGGGAAATGGGGGGTGTGTGCTCGCGTCCAAGAGGGCGTGGCCCGCGTCCGCCGCGGGGGCAGCCGCCCAGCCCTGCGCCCAGCCCAGCCCTTGCAGCCTATTTCGTCCCAAACCACAGCCACTTGGGAAGCCCTGGACCCCATCCAAGACCCAGAGGAAGAAGCACTGGTGACATCCTAGTCACAGGCTTCGACCTACATGGCCTGTGTCCTCCTACGGGCAGGACCCGCACTTTCAGACGCCACAGCCTGGCGCGCAGGTCTTTGCCCGTGCAGGCTCTGACTTTGTCCTGAAGTTTTTGTCCCGGTTTGTGATTTTTGTTTTGTTTTGGCATGTTTTCTTTAGTGGAAGCAGGCGGGGGTGGGGGGTCTCACTCTGTAGCCCCAGCTGATCTGAAACTCACTATGTAGCCCAGGCTGGCCTCAAACTCATGGCCACCCTGCCTCATCCTTCCAAGTGCCAGGATGACGGCCTGGTTTGTAATTTTTGTTTAAAGTGGGCCCTAGGAGTCTTCCTCCAGTGACCAACTACTATTCTTTGGGACAGGAAACATTGTTCCCCACAGCCCCAGGGATCACAAGGGGTGGCTGTCACATCTGGCTGTTCTGATGGAAATAAAGACAAAATTCCACAATGGATCCCTCTTCTTGTGTGTTATGCCCACCCCGGCCTGTGAGATCGTTCATGCTACACACACGTGACATCTGGGGTTACCTGTGTTTGGTGACGTGGCAAACTTAGCAACTATAATATGGTCTCTCTCTCTCTCTCTCTCTCTCTCTCTCTCTCTCTCTCTCTCTCTCTCTCTCTCTCTCTCTCTCTCTCTCTTTCGGTTTTTCCAGACAGGGTTTCTCTGTGTGGCTTTGGAGGCTGTCCTGGAACTCTCTCTGTAGACCGAACTCACAGAGATCCGCCTGCCTCGGCCTCCCTAGTGCTGGGATTAAAGGCGTGCGCCGCCACCACCACCCGGCCATAATATGGTTTCTCTTCTGCGTGATTTGACATCACTTCTGATAAAGGAAAGCAAATAATCCATGTGGGTAAACAGGAGTCTTGCCTTAACCTCAGGCCTGATAGTTTCAGACTTTGTTTCCGTAGCTGCTTGACCACGGCGGCTGCCGGCCTGTGGTGAGCTTGGTCTAGGGCCTGCCGTAAGGCACACCTGACAGAGTTGCTCCCCTCTAGACAACTGTTGAACAGAGAGACGGGGAGAGGGGATTCAGGGACAAGATACAGCCTTCAAAGTCACGTCTACGGGGACCTGTTTCCTCTAAGCCATCAGTGGGGTAACCTATTGGTGAAGTTGGTTCCCTGGTGGTTGCATTTTTTTTTTTTTGGGGTTTTTTTCGAGACAGGGTTTCTCTGTGGCTTTGGAGGCTGTCCTGGAACTCGCTCTGTAGACCAGGCTGGTCTCGAACTCACAGAGATCCGCCTGCCTCTGCCTCCCGAGTGCTGGGATTAAAGGCGTGCGCCACCAACGCCCGGCTTGGTGGTTGCATTTTTGGAGCACGGTGCTATCAGTGTCTGGGGGAAACTTCTTGTCTAACCATAAGGGAAGTCATGGAGGCTGAGTTGGAGCAGAGACCCTTCTGGTAACTAATGTCCAACAGCACCTTTTCAAGCTATGGTTGAATGGCTAACCTCAAACAACATAAATTTAGCACGTCCTTCCTCTGGGGCCAGAGATAGGGATAGGCACACAGGAGACCTGTGTTTTCGGTGGATAATCAGTGAGTGACAGACACCTACACCCGGACTCACATCCCCAGAGTAGCCCTTTCTTGGGTGTGAGGACTTGTTTCAGATCAGCGGCTCTGAGGTTTGGGGGGTGTTTGCTAAGCATCGATGCTGTGGGAAAACAGCCGCTATCCAGGGCTCCCAAATCTAAGGGGGTAATTTAGGCTGAAGGTAGCTGGGGTACGGGTGGGGATGCTTCACTGTGACATAAAAAAAGTAGAGTTCCCATCTTGGCAAGAAAAGCATGGCAGCAGGAGTGGGCGTGGCTTCTTCTCACATCCAGCTGCATCAGGAAGCAGAGTTTGCCTCCAACTGTGTCTCCCCCTCCAGTGACCCTCTCCTCCCAGCCAGCCACCCCCACCTCCTCAAAGTTTCACAGCCTCCCCAAACGTCATCACCAAGTGTTCAAACACGTGAGCCTGTGTGTGGGTGTGTGGGGGGGTGTTTCGCAGCCAAATCACACAACAGGGAACACACGGCCACACTGGGGTCCAAGGGTTCGAGTCTCACTTTTTCTGAGAGTTCACAGGGTCATGAGGGTGATGACTGAGCCACCAAACTGTAAGGTCCTGAGAGAGAGAGAGACAGACAGACAGACAGACAGAGAGAGACAGACAGACAGAGAGAGAGACAGACAGACAGACAGAGAAACAGAGAGACAGAGACAGAGAGAGACAGACAGACAGACAGAGAGAGAGAGACAGACAGACAGACAGACAGAGAAACAGAGAGACAGAGAGAGAGACAGACAGACAGACAGAGACAGACAGACAGACAGAGAGAGACAGAGACAGACAGACAGACAGAGACAGACAGACAGACAGAGACAGACAGACAGAGAGAGGAAGAGGAAGAGGGAAGAGAGTGAAAGAGACAAAGAGAGAGACAGAGACAGAGACAGACAGAGAGAGACAGACAGACAGACAGAGACAGAGACAGAGAGAAACAGAGAGACAGAGACAGAGAGAGACAGAGAGACAGAGACAGAGAGAGAAACAGAGAGACAGAGAGAGAAACAGAGAGACACACACAGAGAGGAAGACAGAGACAGAGACAGTTACAGAGAAACAGAGAGAGACAGAGACAAAGACAGAGAGAGAGACAGAGAGAGAGACAGACAGAGAGAGACAGAGAGAGATACAGACAGACAGACAGAGAAACAGAGAGAGACAGAGAGACAGAGACAGAGACAGAGAGAAACAGAGAGACAGAGACAGAGACAGAGAGAGAAAGACAGTCAGAGAGAGACAGAGAGAGACAGAGAGAGAGAGAGAGACAGAGAGAGACAGAGAGAGACAGAGAGAGAAAGACAGACAGAGAGAGACAGAGAGAGACAGAGACAGAGAGAGAGAGAGAGAGAGATGAAATGCCCAGGCAGCTCTCTTTCTTTGACCGAAAATCCTTTGGGTTTGTGTTCCTTTTAGGCCACCGTCGAAAATGCTGACACTTCCTAGAGAACTGCGGTGCTAACCTTGCTCCTGGCAGCAAGCTGCCCTGAGATGTCAACAGCACCTCTACCTTTGTCTTGTCCCACACAGGTCATGCCCTGAGTCCTCCAGAGCACCGGAGTCACTACAGTGCATCGCCAGGACGTCTTTCTAGCAAAAAAAGACATTCTGGCTGGAGCAGGTTTAGCAGTTTTAATCTAAATGCAGCCGGTACCGCAAGGACAGCGTTCTCCGAGTAGGTGCCCTTGACTCTCTTCCTCAGATCCGGGTGGAGTTCCCAAATACAGCAGGGAAATTGTCTTGGGGTTCCCGCTGGATGCTAAAGCTTTTTCTTTGAAGGTTTCCTTGGATGCTAACGACAAGCCTCCGCTGGCTAGCGAGAAACCTTGGGCCCCGCAAAAGGCCAGAGCAGCGGCCTTTGATGAGCAGATAGTAAAACCGTCCCTTACCAGAAGTGGCGGCACATGCCTGTAATCCCAGCACCTAGGAGGCTAAGGAGAGAAGAGTTTGAGGCTAACCTGGGCTACTGAGTGAGACCCTGTCTCAAGGGGGGAAAAACATCTTTCTTTTCTTTATTTTTTTTAACTTAGTTTCATTTTTTTAAAATGTAGACCAGGCTGGCTTTGAACTCAGACACCTGCCTGCCTTTACCCGGCCCCCCAGCACTGAGATTAATGGCATGTGCAACTACCCTGAGTTCATCCCTCTGTGGTTGGCAGTTACAGTTCCTCCCCAACCCCTCACCTCTCTCTCAGCAAGTCTTTCTGTATACCCCCCCTCCACCCCGCACTGGCCTAGAACTTGGAAATGTAGACCAGGCTGGCCAAGAGCTCACAGAGAGATCCGCCTGCCTCTGCCTCTGGGCGCTGGGATTAAAGGCATGCGCCACCTGGCCCTTTCACGAATTTTAAGGACATCCATCTGCAGATGACTTGTGGCAGTGAACAGTCTCACCTTTGACCCTGTGTGGTAACCACGACCTTTCAATGGTTCCGAGCCTCAGCCCATCCTAAGAGGGGCTGGGGGACTCCCGAGCCCTCTCTCTACCTGGAATCACTGGCTTTGCAGGGTTGAGGGGGCAGAAAGGAAGGTTGTCATGTCCTTGTCACACGTGGCACAAGACTTGTGTGACCGTTATTTTTAATTGCCAACTTGACACAGTCTAGAACCACGGTGAGGGGGGGGGAATCTCAATGCGAGGAATATTCTAGCTTGGGTCGCCCTGCGGGCATGCCTATAAAGGACTTTCTTCGTCAGCTTAATTGGAGAGGGGAGATCCATCTTCTATGTGGGGGACACTGTCTCTAGAACGGGGCCCTGGTCTGCGATGGTGGATTTAATTTAGGTCCTGGCTGCCGTGGCTTCCCCGCCACAAGGGGCTGTGATCTTTTGACCTTGATGCATGTATCAAGAATATTTTATCCCAGCACCAGAAGACGCAAGACAGCTGGTACCCTGTGTCTGCTGGAGCTTGGCAGCTGAACAGCTTTGCCCAAGCCCTTTGACGTTAGCTCAAGTTGTGACCACCATGGTGTGCTCAGCCAAAATGGCGGGTTCCAGACTCGCAGGCGGCTGTTCTCACCTCTGGTGATGCCTGTGTACGTGTCCCACCTTGTCACTTAGTTAGTGGATGAGAAATTAAAATAAGAGGAGGACGACATGACCACTCCTAAAGTATGGTAAAGATTTTTATTGTAGAGAAAAGAGAGAAAGCAGGCAGACGGGAGAGGAGAGCCCAGGCTGAACATGGCGGCAGGGGTGGGGGGTGGGGGGTTGGGGGGTGCTAGCCGCCAGGAGACTGCTGTGGCCAAATGCCTGAGTTATATAGGGACCAGGGTGAAGGGAGTAGATGCCCAGTCCCTGGGACCCTGGGGGGGGGGGAGATTTAGGGTGGGGTGAAAGTGCTGGGTGCAGCCAGTGATACTTGTCCTGGGGTCTCTTGGGACTCCACAGGAGATATCTCCATCCTATGTGGCCTGGAGTATCCTTCTGGGCCACTGCAAGTATTTACCTGTCTCCGGGGTCCAGGGAGGGACAGAGCGATGAGTTGGGACCATCTGGACGGACGGACACCTCCAAGGAACACAGGGAAGGGATGGAGGCTCTGTTGAGGGCCAAGCTCGACTTGAGGCTTTTCTTGGTTGAGGGCTTGGTGGGGTCTGGATCCCTGGCACTCAAAGGCTTTTTCTCACTCCCCGGGGGTGACTAGGCTCACATTGGCCATCACTTCACTCATCACTGTGGCCTGACAGAAACAACCTCAAGAAAGGATTGACTTGGGCTCACGGTGGGTACAGCCCACCACGGCCAGAATGGCATGGCAGCTGGGGCAGTGGGAGTCACAACGTGGCGAGGCACCACGCCATCAAAGTATCAACGCTCCACCGGCCTTCCCGAACTGCAACCAGCCAGGATCAAGCATTCGACTGCTTTGTGGGAAACCCTTCCTAACCGCACCTTCCATGGGCATAAAAACACTCGGCAGTGCCCGTACCCTGAGACCAGGCAGTGACATCTGCCAGCAGGACACACGCTGGGTATTGGCAGACTACCGGAGCCTGACTCTCACCAGGATCCTCAGGTCAGGAGTCCCGGCATTTGAACACGAAATCCATAGTCAAGGTTCTGTAGAACCCAAGTCTTCCAGCAGCTGCCTCAAGAGCGCTGAAAACATTGTACTGGAGTTGTCATTTATACGGCAATCCTTTACTGTCTCTGAGGAACACAATCAAGTAAGTAATAGCTTAAAAGAAAAAAAAATCCAGCTGGGCATTGGCGGCGCACGCCTGTAATCCCAGCACTCGGGAGGCAGAGGCAGGCGAATCTCTGTGAGTTCGAGGCCGGCCTGGTCTACAGAGCAAGTTCCAGGACAGCCTCCAAAACAATACAGAGAAACCCTGTCTCTAAAAACCAAAAAGAAAACAAACAAAACAAAATCAAATCAAAAACACTTTCCAAAAGATATTATTAATGTGTGATCTGGCTTTGAGCTCATGAACGGGACAGTAGCTTTCCCTGGCACTAGGCTGGCAGAGGTTTGGGAGTTAGCATAGTCCCAGCTCTGTCTGTCTAGTTGCTTATGAAGAATGATGAGTTTTGAGGTTTACAGAGAGGTAAAAATAGTGCTGGTATTTCATGGACAGATGCAAGATGCTCACTCTGGGCTTTAAGGAGAGGGTGTATGTCAATCATTAGGAGGATGATTTTCTTTTCTTATTTTTCCAATCTCTCTACGTAACAGTCCTGGCTGTCTGTCTTGGAACTCACTCTGTAAATCAGGGTGGCCTTGAACTCAAGAGATCCACCTGCCTCTGCCTCCTGAGTGTTGGAATTAAAGGCGTGTGCCACCACCACCCAGCCCTCTTCTATCTTTAAGACTGGGTCTCACCAAATTGCCTAGGCTGGCCTTGAATTTGTAATCCTCCTGCCCTAGTCTCCCAAGTAGCTAGAGTTACAGGCCTGTGTACAATTATGCTTCTTTTTTTTTTTTCCAGACAGGGTTTCTCTGTGGCTTTGGAGGCTGTCCTGGAACTCCCTTGGTAGTCCAGGCTGGTCTCGAACTCACAGAGATCCGCCTGCCTCTGCCTCCCGAGTGCTGGGATTAAAGGCATGCGCATTACGCTTCTTGACTAGGTAGGGGAGGGATGGTCTTGAACTTCTGACCTTCCTGCCTCCCCCTTCCAACTGCTGGGATTTCAGGAGTGTCCACCATGCCCTGCTGCGGCTTCTTGCACAAAGAAGCTGGCTTGAAAGTACTGGAGGGCCGGGCGTTGGTGGCGCACGCCTTTAATCCCAGCACTCAGGAGGCAGAGGCAGGTGGATCTCTGTGAGTTCGAGGCCAGCCTGGTCTACAGAACGAATTCCAGGACAGCCTCCAAAGCCATAGAGAAACCCTGTCTCGAAAAACCAAAAAAAAAAAAAAGAAAGTACTGGAGGACCTCCACCTATAAGGACCCACGCTAGCCATTATGCTAGAGGAAAAAAAAAATCCATGCACACACACACACAGCATTGGGTGTTTCCACAAGACTTCCTTGTAACAAACACAACCCTTCCCACTCCTCTCAGATGCCTGCCTGATGCCCAGATGCAGATGTACCAGCAGCAGGCACCCTGCTCAGCAGAGAAGCCTAACGGGTTTGTCCAGCAAATGAGATTGTACTCTGGGATGGCGTCTCTGTGGCCTGTGCTCCCAAGCTCCGAGGCAGACAGAGGCTGGTGGCCTTAGGCTGGCTTATGAAATGAGTCCTCGTGGGCTTGAGCATCCAGGGCTTTGAGTAAAAAATTTAAAAAGCTCATTAAAATTAGAGGCCTATATGACATGTTCAGACTCCTACCCTGGAAAGGGACATAAATGGGATTCCCTGGCTGCGAAGCCTCTGTCCCTTGGCTGGCCTGAGACATTCTGCGTCACCTCATACCACTGTGTGTTGGGGATTAAAAGAGAATGAGTTCGATACAGCAAAAAGTTGCAATCCCAGGATTTGGGACTCTCGGGTTAGTCTGGAGGACACAGTGAGTTCCACTAAGTTTTTGGAAGGAAAAAAAAAAAAAAAAAGACGGGGAGGAGCATGACATCAACTCAGCTCCAACTAAAATACCATGAGAAAAACCCCAAACATTCAAGCCTAGTCTCAAACCCCTCAGAAAACTGCTTACCTCTCTCTGCTTTGCATCTGGTTAGGGGCTAAGAACCAGGGTGCAGAATCTGCAGCCCCAAGGTGACCCACTGAAGTAATGCAAACTCCCAAATGAATAAACGGCAGCAAGCTTGTGACCATGCACCTCCCGCCAACGGCCGCTCCTCCCTCCCTCCCTCCTTCCGAACCCAGGAAGGAAACCGCCCCCAGCCCCACGCCTCTCTGCCCCACTGCCCCCCAGCCCCACGCCTCTCTGCCCCGCTGCCCCCAGCCCCACGCCTCTCTGCCCCATGCCTCTGCGCCCCAAGTTAAGTGTGGGAACGGAGCTGTAGCTTTTACACAGGACGGAGCCTCAGTCTTCTGCTTTATAGCGTTCTTTATGGCATGAACCCGGAACGCGATGTGTTTACACACACACACACACACACAAAACAATTGTACATCTTTACAATATTAAAGGAGTCATATACAAGTCTACAGGCATTATACAAGAGGGGGTGCCGGCCAGGGCGCCCCCTCCATCAGTTCTCTGCAGTCCCTCCACGTGGGAGGAGCTAGGGGAGATGTGACAAGGTCAGGGTGTCCATCTTTTGGGCCTGTTGTCTGAGAGACAGCAGGTCTGCGAGGCCCAGTCCTTGTTGGAGTTGGGGGGAGGTTAAGAGCTCTGGGTACGATTGGGTCTATGCCTTACTGACAGGCTAGTTTAGTACATTTCATTAAAACTCCACGGGTGTGGGAAAACTGGAGGGTGGCTCCCTGAGCTGGGGACCCAGAGATTGACGGTGACAGATGGGTCCCTTGGTAGGAGGGCCCATTCCTGAGGTAAGCTGTGGCCCCATGCTGACTGGATGGGTGGAGACTTCTCCGAGAACCCACAGATGTGAACCCAGCCAGTTAGGATTGGAAGCTCCTGGGCATTGGCAGGTCAGGTGCGCACCAGAAGTACAGCCTGGCCTCGGGGGGCAGCAGAGTGTCTCAGGGAAAAAGCCAGAGTCACTTAAGCCCCCATTGCCCTCCCCCCGGCTGCCCTGCCCCTTGGGGGGGGGCTGTTCCATCTCTGGCGGCACCACCGCCAGCCACATCTGCCCCCACAGCCCCAGCTCAACAGGCACCCGGGCCCGAATGCCCGCAGCCCCATCCTTTGCAAGGTCCGCTCAATACTGAACCGGGAACTGAGCACCAGGTAAGAGCAGCGACGGTTCATGTTGGCCTTGCGGACCCGTGCAGCGACAGTTAGTTTGTGTTTTAAATACTGTAGAAAAATAAGCCATCTCCGACGCGAGGAGGTCCGCCGACATCCGCCGAGCGTGCTCTGGAGTGGCTGGCCCTGCAGAGCTCCGCCGTACGGGGCTGAGGAGCAGAAGGACCGGAAGCCCGGCGTCTCTGGGTCACGTTAACTGCCCTTCCACGGGCATGCCCCTGGCATCCCTCATCCTGTTGCCATGGCGCTTTGCGCTCCCAGGGATGAGCTCAGACCCTCCGGTCCCTAGCCCCAGTCTGGTGCCCGGCATGAAGCACAAACAGGCAGGACTCCTCAGCACTCTTTCCATGTCCCTGGGGTTGCCCCAGGACTGAGTGGGGGGTCTCGGGTTGGCCCCGACGAAGCAGGGCCTAGTCCAGGGGTTCTTGCTTTATCCGGACGGCAGTCGGGGTGGGCTGTGGTCGCCGCTCCTCCCGGCAAAGCACGTACTCGCTGAACTGGGAGGAGTCCACGCCGCCCCCGCAGGAGGCGGCCACGCTGAACCCCCTTTGAAACAGCCTTTCTAGGACCTGCAGAGGAAGAAAGGAGGGGTCAGCAGCGCCCAGCTGCCGGAGTCTGCCCGGCCTGGTGGGCGGCTGGGTGCCGGGCAAAGCGAGCTACCTGCTGATGGGTTTTAGAGTCAGCCGCATCACCAGCTGGATCCTACCCTAGGCGGGAAAGGTGCAGGCAGGCCTCAACTTATCCAGCCACGGTGGGCCTCTGCTATCCCACCCAGGCTACTCCCTCCAACCCTCAGGGTGCATACAGGAACTAGGGAAGCAAAACTGGGGAAGCAAAAGGGGCCTTTGGGGTCCTTTCGCTGTTATCTAGGGTGCAACCTACCCATCTATACACACGTGGGCACACACACACACACACGCATACACACACACATGGCCCCAGGCACCCCCTCTACACACACACACACACACACACACACACACACACACACACACACACACACACACACACACACACACGGCCTCAGGCACCCCCTCTCTCAATCTCCTGCTCCAATAATGGAAAGCCCCTGTCCCCAGCCTCAGGGCAGCCACCTGCTTCCTGGAGCTGAGTCCCAGATGGTCTGAGGCCCGAGGGCTCATCAGCTCAAAGAGTTCTAGGTGGAGGGAAAAGAGGGGGAGTCCTTTGTGTGTGTGTGTGTGTGTGTGTGTGTGTGTGTGTGTGTGTGTGTGTGTGTGCCTTTGTAGGCCTACATGGCCTCCTGGTTTATGTCTCTGGGAAGGTGTGTGGGGGGGTGGCTAGTCCTACATCTGTGTCCTGCAAATAGTAACATCTTGCTCAGAGCCTGCGGGAAGTGGGGGGCTTTCCCCCAAAGGGTCCCTTCTGTCCTAACCCCAAAATATGAGTGTCTCTGAGTTCAGGGGAAAAGCTTGCAGAAACAGGGAGCTAAGGCAGGAGGAGCCAAAGTTTGCAAGCGGCCTGGGTTACACGGAAGACCCTGTCTCAAAAAGAAAAGAAGTGCTCTAGGCAGCTGTGGGCCCCAGGGCCGGGCCTCATGGGAAAGCCTTTCCTGGTGCCTGGGTTTAATTTGAATCCAAAGTCAGCCTCTGCATGTTAAATGAAGCATGTTCAGTTGAAAATACTCTGGGCCTTTTTTTTTATTTTATTTTATAGAACATCCTTTTAGGGGGAAAAAGGAAAGTACAGATCAATTTTTTTAAGTCCATCCCCCAGGCACCATCATTTAATTATGAGCAAGGCATAAATTATGCATCGGCACATTGTTGCCTTTTCCGTTTGGGGTTTTGGTCCATTCCATTCCGGGACTGTCTCCCTCCACCTCCCTCTGCGTCCCCGGGGCCTCTGGGGAGGCGAGCGCGCGGGCGGGCCCTCACCTGCACAGAGTTGAGCCGACAATAGCCGTTGAGGGGGAACCGGATGACGTGCGTGGGGTCCTGGTTCCAGCCGGCGTTGACGGAGTTGCACATGACATCCCCGGTCTCGGGGAAGACCTCCTCAATGAGGGCTTTCTCACCGCTGAGCGCAATGCGTTCTCCCAGGTCGGGGGTGACGCGGACCACCAGGCAGTCACAGGCCCGGCTCCGTCGCCTCTGCTCTTGCTCTTGCTGCCAGCGCTCCAGCTCCCGAACCATGGGCTGCAGCTGGTAGTACCGCGCCTCCTCGTACAGCAGGTTGAAGTCCTGCGGACGCACGCACAGCGTCAGGGAAGCAGGGGGCAGTCCCGTCTGGGATGCTCATCCTATCTCCAGCGGGGGACCCGCCCCCTTTTCCCCTCTTCACAGACAGCTTAACAAACTTCAATGCGGGCTAGGAAGGCCATTTCCACCGCAGAGACGAGCAAAGATCCCAACGCGTGTGCCCCGGACGTACAGAATATAAAGCAGTCTGCTGAGACTGACTCCCTTCCTGGACCTTCAACCGGACCGCAAACACAAGCGTCATAGAAAGAGCCGGAAGCTGCTGGTGGCAGCACGCCTTTAGTCCCAGCACCGGGGAGGCAGAGGCAGGAGGATCTCCGTGAGTTCGAGGTCAGCCTGGTCTACAGAGCGAGTTCCGGGACAGCCCGGGCCACACAGGAGATGGGTATATGTTCCCAAAGGGGACCTTGGCGGAATGCATTTTCACCACAAGGGGTTACACGCCTAATACTGACCTCCCTGAGTCAGCTCGCCCTCTCTCTACAGTGAGTATAATAAACACCCCTGAGAAGCAGAGGGAAGAATAAAGGACAGGAGATCTGCCAAGCGTCTGCCCCTGCCCAAGCAGGCAGAGAATATGACCAGGTCCCCGGGAATGATGGTCCCGAGGCAAGGTCCTCACCAAACAGCCCATTCACAAAACTGTCCCCTCAGACACTGATAACTAGACCTGAGTTCACCAATTTTTTTTTTTTTTTTGGTTTTTCTAGACAGGGTTTCTCTGTATTGTTTTGGAGGCTGTCCTGGAACTCACTCAGTAGACCAGGCTGACCTCAAACTCACAGAGATCCGCCTGCCTCTGCCTCCCGAGTGCTGGGACTAAAGGTGTGCACCACCAACGCCAGGCTGCGTTCACCAATTCTTGAGTGGCCTACACCCACGACTCGCGCCACTCAGTGGTGACTGACATCCCAGGGGAAAGGCAAGCGAGATAAACTCCCACAGCACAGCCCACCCTGACCCCCAGCGTGTTTCTCCTCGTTGGGCCCAGAGGCCCAGAATCCCCTCGTCTAGGCCCATCACGAGCTGCGTGACCCCGGCCTGCTTTTCCATAGAAGACTCACAGGTCTGTTCTCCCAGCTCTCACCCCGGCCCTTAAGGGTTTTTATATGACACCTTTATGCCAACTCTTTCCCCAAGCCTAGGATGTTCAGGGCTGAAGCTTCCAGCTGGACACACCCTCCAGCACCCCCTGACCCAACAGCCCACACTAACAGCCTTGGTACCCTTGCCCTCAAATGTCACTCTCCCTACTCCCAGCAAACCCAGAGACACAGCGACATAGCTGGCCTGTCCCCACTCCTGCTCCCTGCATCTCCGACAGCAGAGCCAATGGGGTCCTCCCCGTTTGCAAGCCTGATACTCTTCCCCACCAAGATCCAGGCCTCCCCAGCAGCCTCCCCATCCCCCTCCCTTCCTGGTTCCCAACGATCTAGCTTGACACTTTCTGTTAAACCCACCAGGGGCCAGGTTCCCCATCTTTCCACTTTCGTTTGTTTCCGCTTCCTTGTTTTGAGTCATGCAGCCCTGGGCTGGGCTGGCACTCTCTCTACAGACCGGGCTGGCCTCAGACTCACAAAGACTAGGCAGCCCTCACCTCCCAAGTGCTGAAATTAAAGGCGTGCGGCATCCCTGCTGCTGACTTTCTCTAGATAGCGTCTTACTCTGTGGGCCACTCTAGCCTAGAACGCGCAGCAATCCCCCCCTGCCTCCATCTCGGAAGGCCTGCCTGGGACAAAGCGTGTGTCTGGTGGGACCCACCACCCCAGACACGAAACAGTTTTCTGAAGCACTGGCTCCGCGCAATTGAGACCAAACCTCTGTTTTCTAGACCGGAAGGGGCAAGCAAAGTCTATGGCTTCCTTCTGTGTAAAGAAGCTCTATTTTAAGGCCCAAATTCGGTCGCCGCCGTTTAGTAACTAGGCTGGATGAAAAAGGGCCCCGGGCCGGGCGTTGGTGGCTCATGCCTTTAATCCCAGCACTCGGGAGGCAGAGGCAGGCGGATCTCTGTGAGTTCGAGGCCAGCCTGATCTACAGAGCGAGTTCCAGCAGGACAGCCTCCAAAAAAAAAAGGGCCCCGGGGCTGCTGGTGCAGCAGCCGCTGCAGGAAACCCTCAAAGCAAGGAAGCACACAGACAGACAGACAGACACATTCGCCAGCAAGAGGCAGGACCACAGGGAACCAGATCAGCCACCTAAGACAAGTTCATCCTGAGTCCTGGGAGTAAAGGGGGGCCACCTAGCTCTCAGGGGTCTCCCCACTGCCAACTGCAACAAGGGACAGACAGACACATGGACCTCTAACCCCTTAAAACTCAACTAACATCAACCTGGGGTAAAGTGCCAAAGCTTAACTGCTGTTACATCCTGGTAAATGCGCCCAAGATGTTTAAGAAAGCAAAATGAGTTTAGAAAAACTGATCTAGCCGGGTGTTAGTGGCGCACGCCTTTAATCCCAGCACTCGGGAGGCAGAGGCAGGCGGATCTCTGTGAGTTCGAGACCAGCCTGGACTACCAAGTGAGTTCCAGGACAGCCTCCAAAGCCACAGAGAAACCCCGTCTCGAAAAACCAAAAAAAAAAAAAAAAAAAAGAAAAAAGAAAAAAAGAAAAACTGATCTAGCCCTCCGCTTCATCGGTTAACTTTTGGTGGTCACCATGACAACCGTGGGTCCGTTTATTAAGTCACAGCGTCCCCCTGCCTCACGCCACGACGCAGGCAGTGCAGGGAGGGGGGTGCTGCTGGCTCCGGACTTACCTTGAAGTCATCTGGAAGCAGCAGTTTTGACGTCCGCAAGAAACTCAGGATGTAGCGGAAAATCTCCCCATCCCGGTCGATGAAATAATGTTGCTTGAGACTGTCTAGAACAATGGGTTCTGTGCCGTTGAAGAGGCGGCTTATTCTGGGAGAGACGGGCAAGTTGGGATATGGTCAGCGGGGTAGGGTTGAGCTTCACCTGCCCTACATCCCCACCCCTGAGAACTCACTCATCTGGAGGGGCAAGAGGTCACCCTCAGAGACCTCTATGGGTAACTTGGAGACCCTGCCCATCCTGACAATTGTCAGCTGCCCTCACAGACACAGGACACTAGGGCAGCCGTGGCACGGGCTCCAACCACATTCATGAGCTGTTAGCCAGCTAAGCGACATACCCAGCTGTGTCTGACGGCCCACTGACACATATCACAGGCCTGGAGAGTCACACACAGCAAGACACATTAAACCAGCTGGCCCAAGCTGAACACACACCCAGGGCCGAAAGATGAGCCCAGAAAACACACGTCGACCACCCAGCACGGCAGCTCCCCGTCAAGACACCTGCTAAAAACGTATGTCGAGCCACCTAAGTCCCTGGGGACACACACCTCCTCACCCAAGCCACAACACCAACATCAAACACCGTCGCGTGCAGCCAATAGGCCCAGGATCACAGTCTCAGGCAGCGACACTCACCGGTTAACACAAGCAAGCGACTCAGAGACATGAAGTCACCAGTGCCCTGTAACTGTCTCGCTTAAGGCGCCACAGGGGAGAGACGGGTGCGGGGGGGGGCACGGCCCCGCGTGTGCTTGCATATAGACTGCAGCACGCATGCTAACCCCAGAGCACGTGAGCACGAGGCCCAAGCGCTGGACAGGTATTCATATATACCACGAGTGGACATCTGGTGAGAGGCTGGGATTGGAAAGGACCCGGTGCCTAGAAAGACACAGGAGACCTCGGGAGAGCCCTGATGCCTCTCACTGTCCATTTCATGGCAGGGAAAGTGTGGCCTTAGGCCTAGGCTACTGCCCCCCTAACGTACACAGTGGCGGGTGTGTGTGTGTCTGTCTGTGTGTGTGTGTGTGTGTGTGTGTGTGTGTGTGTGTGTGTGTGTGTGTGTGTGTGTGTGTGTGTGTCTGATTTGGCTAACTGCTCAGCAGATCTCAAAGTCTAAGCTAGATAACTAGGAGCCCCAAAGCCAGCTGGGCACAGCTAAGATCTTCCCTTGGGAGCAGAAGGGAGGTGAGCAGTGTTCTTCAGTGATTGGCTGACTTGGAGCCTGGGAGAATTGTTCCTAAGAACGCCTTGGAGGCCAGGCGGTGGTGGCGCATGCCTTTAACTACAGAACTTGGGGAGGCAGACACAGGCGGATCTCTGTGATTTCGAGGCCAGCCTGGTCTACAAAGCCAGTTCCAGGACAGCCAGAGCTATTACAGAGAGAAACCCTGTCTTGAAAAACCAAAAACCAAACCAAACAAAAACAAACCCAAGCCTTGGAGAACCAGGGAATTAGGGGACAAGGGGACGTTACTGGCTTGGCCTACACCAACCACCCTGACCCCTCCCAGAGTCCTCTTCTATTCTGTTCCTACAGCCACCCACACACTGCTTAGACCAACTCAGTCACACCCAAGTCACAGCCATGTGTGACCAGACCATGCCAGTTGCCGGAGCCGAGAGGTTCAGAGCCCCCAGTGCCCTTCCGAGGTACGCCCAATCCACACAGCCCCATGCTCCGGTGGCCGAGCAGTCACTTGCTCTCATTCTGGGGACAGACACGGCCCAGCCTGTCCCAAGGGGGCAGTAGGAAGGGCACGGTTGCCTGGTGGGTGCGAGTGAGCAGGTCAGAACCTGCGTGTTAAGAGGTGTGGAGGCCCGGGCCTGAAGAACCAGAGGTACAGCTGACAAATATAAATCCTGAGGGCTCCAGAGGCTGCTGGTGACAATGTCCTCCTCCGGACACAGGGAAGGGCAGTGCCAAGGGCCCGCATATTCATTCTCCCTCCCTCCCTCCCTCCCTCCCTCCCTCCCTCCCTCCCTCCCTCCCTCCCTCCCTCCCTCCCTCCCTCCCTCCCTCCCTCTCTCTCTCTCTGCCTGGCCTGGTGACCCTGATGCAAACCCTTGTGAGTTCTGCAGCTCCTCTGAGACCCGGCCCTGCAACACTTCAACATTTAGCTGTGGGGGGATGTGGGGGCACCCAGAATCCCTGGGCGCGGATGTGAATGAGCCACGGTATCAAGGGCCAGGGCAAACAGCCGAGAGTCCAAACCGGGCTCTGGTAAGGAAGAGGTCAGAGGCAGGCAGGCAGGCTCGCGCACAGGTGAGTCAGCAAATTTACACCTCAGCCTTCCTGGGAACGCGTTCCACCCTCCCCCGGCAGAGCGCAAGCGTTCTGTTCTGTGAACCCGGGTCTGGCTGGGCTCCAAGCTGCTCTGATGTTAAGAGTTTGGCGGAGGCTCCCGAGCGAGCGTCTGTCCTGTCCGTCTAGAGGATTCCCAGTCCACCCACAGCCCCAAGGCTGGCAGGGTTCTAGGCTGTCTACTGAGCCAAGACAAGCAGGTTCTAGATCCTTCTGAGGGTTTGGTGTCTGTTCCGGGACTAATGGCAACAGGGCGCCTCCTCTTAGGGCAGAGGCCAAAGCCTTACCGTGGATATGGGGAAGGCTGGCGAGATATTTTGGACAGTCACCACAAGGGGACCCTTAGCATTTCACAGGGTCTCACGAGCAAGCTCCTGAGCTCTGCTGGTGGCTTCACGTGCCTCTGTGGGGACATTCCGAGACCGGCCCTTTCGAGGGAGTAACTTCAAGGGGTCCTCTGTGGAATAAGCTGGTGAGCTCACTTTGGCGGCTGGGACCTCTGCACCATCCAGCCACTTGCCCTGAGTATAAAGGGCGCCAACATATTGCCTTTTAGAGTGGCTCCCGGGGAGGTTTAGTGCACAGGGTTATTGGCTCCGAAGCCTCATGCCCCTGTGCCAGCATGGGACGGTGTCAGCAGCAGCTAAGTGACCAACCAGTCAGCGGGACACAGGGAGAGGCAGACCATGAGTCTGCCATTTGCTCGGGTTGAACCAGAGGAGGCACCGGCACCAGGCCCGCAGGGTCTAGGCCACCCCGTCAGCCAGAGGTTACTAGGAGCTCAGAGATGCCAGGCAAGGGTCCCCCGACTCCTGCAGTACTTCCCAGGCTGGGACACTGCTGGCATCCAGAGCTGTCTCCGTGGGTAACCATCAGTGGCACATCTTTTCCAGAACTGTAATATGCCGAGGGGACCCGACGGGGCATTTTCCACACATAACAGCTCTGGCGTGCCTCACGGCCTCTTGTCTTTACTGTGCCACAGGCCTCAGCTTCAGGCCTGGCAAACAGCCCTGAGGAACCAGAATTATCTCGGCAGAGTGACGCATTCACCCTGAGCCCAGCTCTGGTAAGGCGCGCGGCAGACCCTCTAGGCATACCCAGGCCCAGGAGATGCCACATCGCAGGTCCAAGTCCTCAGCTCCCCAGAGGAAGAAAGAGCATGCCCACACTGCACAACAGGGAAGGAAAACGTTCCTCAGTCCCCAAAAGCCACCAGAGACAAGCGTGTGAAGGGAGCCCGCTCCCTGACCACCTGGGCCTGGGTGGTGACGGCCACAGGAAGGCAAATGTCCGATTTCAGGAAGGTTGCGGGCAGGGATTTTTTTCTTATGAGTCTCACTCACAAACACCGTCAGCCGATTAAGGGTTGATCTATCTCACACAACTCGGGAACGCCGCAGAAGGCAAAACTGAAATTAAATGAAGAGAATCCGTCTCCTCGCCTAGGCAGGGCTCCTGAAGCAAACAGGCGGCCCAGGCCGTACAGAGCCTCACGGCCCCCGCCTTACCAACGCTGCACGTTCACAAAGACCCTGAACCAGGCACAAAATCTACTTCCAGCATCCCCCCTTTCTCCAGGGCGCTCCTCTAAAGATGAGGGCTCTGCCCCAGACACCTCTGCACACCGAAATCCTCTAGGCTCTGAGTGGCCACCCTGGTGATGAGGCCCTCGGTGTCTTGGGGATTAATTAATTTCTATTCTTATTGTAAATAAAAGACAGGCGATGCCTGACAGGCCTGCCCTCCTGCTGGCCAATGGTGCTTTCCGCCAGTCGGTGCCAGGGGCAAGCAGCGGTGGGCCCAGCAAGCTGCCCGCAGTGTCACCTGTAGGGGACAGGCACAGAGACATAGGCCACACCCCCATCAGTCTTGCCGCCAGCTGCTGGGCCAAGGTGCGTCTTTGGGAAGTAAATCCACGAGACGCTAAGAGCAAGCGGGTACTCAGTGCCACCCCGCTAAGGGTCCCTCCCGGGGACGAGTCTGAAAGTCCCCAGTCAGGGTCCTGGTCACAGACAGTTCCATACATTACAAGGCATTAAACTCATGCTCGACCACTGTCAAAAATATCCCCGACTTGTCCTGCGATTTCCAACTCATTGCTACAACATCCAGCTCCAAAGGAAAGCTTGTCCCTAGTACCCCAGGTCAAACGGTGTCCACCCAATAGAGGAGCTGGTACTCCATTCCTTTATCCCAAGGGTAAGGGCAGGAAACAGCACTGCCCACGCCCACCCTCACCTGACCCCCGAGTGTCACTCTGTTGAGGCTCCCCAGCCAGCTGCTGGCCAGGCTCACGTGGGACCGTGTCTTTAAAGGTCAGGAACCCCAATGTTATATACCACGAAGGCTACTAACGTAGGGTCAAAAGCCCCAGTCAGGGGCGACCCTCAACAGCAAGCCATCTCTCAAACCCTCGGGAGCATCAGGGAGCGACCGACCTTGGTGTAGTAAGTACCCTACGACCACCACAGGCCTGACACTGCGAGCGGAGCTCTTACCTGGAGTCGGGGTACTTGGTGAGCGTGGCCAGGCTGCTGGTATACATGTGACCGCCCACATCAATGTGCACGGGTGCATTGGCTTTGGTCAGCTGAGCTGGTAGTGGGATCCCCTGGGCAGCCAGGGGAGACACTGGCGACCGGGTGAGTGACAGCCGGGACATATTTCCTCCCTCCTGGAGACAGAATTGAAAAGCAAGGGTTCCTAAACCTCCATTTTATGTCCAATGTGATCACAGATTTAATCAGATCACTTCTGCTTGTGCCTGATCACATATTCAGCTGACAAATTACGGCCACCACTGTAATTAAGCGTATTTGCATCTTGGTCTTCAAAGTGCTGGGGATGGGGGTGTAGGGAGAAGGATGCTTATTAGCAATAAGAAATCAAGGGGAAAAATTTTTTTTCCAAGGTGTCAGCCTCCAGGGGCATAAAACAAACTGCAAAATTCTAATTAAAGGTCGCGGGCTTATGTGTTAGATGTGAAATATCCCCTGACAAACGAATCACCAATTTGTGAATTGGGATTCAGGGGTTTTTTGCAAGTTTGTCTCAGTAACGAGACACCTCTAAATTAGTGACTTCCTCAGCACCTAAGGCGCCGGAGCTTTATACATGTAGTAAATTTCACATCAAATTAAGAGCATTTTCGTTTCAAAAAAAAATACATAATCGTACAGCCAGTCGACATCCATCTCCTAAGTGCTGGGCCCCAGAAGACCTGCAGATAGTCGAGCAGGTTCCCTAGGAAAAGAGCAGAGTACTGCGGGGCTGACCTAGCCCACCCTGCAAGCTCACCGAGGTGGTGCCTCCACCGCCGCCGCTGCCTTGTGCGTATGCAAGCGAGGACCCGCTCGGCCGCTCCTTGCGGTGAGGCATCTAGGCTTCCATCCCTGCCCAGAGTATCTGTGGGAAGCAGCGACAGGGGGTTTACCCCTCAGGAGCCACGGACACTGGACCTCCCCTGGGGTCAATGGTTTTTACAAAGATGCCATCTGGGACCCCATATATGCCGGGCAGCCCTCCCAGATTCCACCCAACACTCCACACCCCAAAGCAGACCTCCAGGCCACCTCTCCCTCCCTCCCTCCCTCCCTCTCTCTCTCTCTCTCACACACACACACACACACACACACAGTTTTCTAGGCAGCTCCCTGTCTGCTAATTTGGCTAATGACAGCCTAAAACATATGCTCGCCATTATTGCCCTGCAATGTTTCAGAACAAATCTGATTTCTTTGGTATTTTGAGTTAGAGCCGTGTCACCAAGCGTGTCTCCTCTTACATCAGTGGAGGGAACCTTGGGGGAGTGCAGCTCCCCTTAATGACCCCGGGGAGCCCAGGACTTCTCGCCACACAGTTAGGGTGCAGTTTGTACAGGACCCCTCTTCCCTAAGAAGCCAGGGCACAGGGAGCCACCAGTCACCTAGGGCTCCCAAAGCAGACAGAACCTGTCTTTGTTCGGCCTCCTCCTCGCCTCCCTGCTTCTCCACAGACCCCCAGAATGGGGCTGCCTGAGCCTAATGTATTCCAGACCCCCTCAGGATCATAGGCCCTTGAGGCATGGAGAGCTGGCCAGACAGCAATCAGTAAATGGGCTTTCCTCCCCTCCTCCCCAGAGCCACTCAGGGACTTTCCTATGAGCCACAGACACCTGAAATAAAACGGTGCCTCAGTCCCCAGAAGCTCCCTGTGGGGGCTTTTTAAGGGACCCATACAGGAGGGTGGAAAAGGGAAGGTTTCCCGGCTACCACCACTACTGACTTAGGGATGCCTTGAAGGGAGATAGAAGTCTCTCTCTCTCTCTCTCTCTCTCTCTCTCTCTCTCTCTCTCTCTCTCTCTCTCACACACACACACACACACACACACACACACACACACACACACACGGTGGGGGATTCCACAGACAGAACCTGGATTTCTCCGACACACGTTTAACCCTTATGGGTCAACTACAGGTTACCATGATGCTCTCTTTCCAGTAAACTCTCTTCAAGAGCTATGCCTTAAAATCCCGGCATCCAATTATAAAGCACGGTCAGAGGCACATGGACGCAAACCCTCGAATACAAGACTCCCCCCCCCCCATGGCTTGTTCTGTGCCCCCAGCGCCCTGGGAAGCTCTCTAACCCTGAAACTGTTTGGGGTGAAGGGAGGGGGCTCTGTGGGGGGGGGGCAGCTTGTTTTGGACATTCCAAGTCACTCATCTCAAGGAAGTTTCTGAGAAGCACAAACAGACCTGAGGGGTGGATGGATTGGTTACCCAGCCCTGGGAGGGGGTGGGGACGAGGACGACCCACCGAGGGTCACACGGGCTAGAAGGAATTCCCACCCAAAGTCTCCCAAAGCGCCCCCGTGTCTCCTGCACTGCCAGGGCCCAGCTCGCAGTGACAAGCAGCATCAAGTGCCCATCTCCCAAGCTGCCCGGGAGAGAGAGAGAGAAAGTGTTTCCCACAGCACAAAACCAGAAACTCACCATTGGAAGCCCCAGGCCTTACGCCTTGACCCGAATCTCCACTGCTCCCTCCGACAAATGCATCTGCGGTGGACCGCGGCCCGAGACCAGTGCTGAGATCACAAGCATAAAAGTGCATTTGGTAAGAGAGACACCCAAGTCCACCGCACCAAACGCCACACGACTCCCGGCTGAGGCTTGGCCAAGCCGCCTGTTGCAGGGGACCTCGGCCGGGTGTGCAAACCGGCCCAGCAGCGACCCGCTTCTTCTCCAAGCTGCGGTGGGAGGACGCCCCCCCCAGTCCCGCGCCCACCCGCAGCCGAGCCCCGCCCGCCTCAGCAGAGGGAAGTGAGCAGAATGCCACGCTCATTTACACACAAAATGACTTTGTGTCCCATTGTGCTCGCAGTTGTTCAGCTCTCTGGGGGTGATTAAACTGGCTGAGCTGCGGCAGCTTGAGACGATTTCGCTAAATCGCCTTCCTCGCTTTCTCTAAGTCGCTTCTTTTGCTAAGCTGTTATTTTAACCATAAAAGGTAAACAGAAGGCGCCTCCGAGTTCCCTTCAGCTCTGCGCCCTGGGCGCCTGCCCGGAGCGACAGTGCCAGGGGCCTGCAGGACTGTCCCGGGGGTGGACTGAGAGGGACGCGGACGGGCCACCTGGTGCGCGACAGCCCCGGCCGCAGAGCCTGCCGGCCCGTGTGAACTTCGGGGCTACAGGAGGCGGCTGGGCCGAACCTCCGGCCCCGCGGGGCGGGGTGGCCAAGGTACCCTAAGGGCCCAGGGAGGAAGGGGGTGGGAGCGCGGCGAGGGGGGGCGGAGACAAAGTTAAATCAAGAGGCAGACACTTCGAGACCACAGATGGGAAGCTCGCCTAATTAAGGACGTAAAAGCGCTTTTGTTCTCAAAGTTTATTGTTGCCGGGATTTAAAAAAAAATTAATTGAAACTAATGCTGTTATTCTACTCGTGCAGTTAAATTCCTCCATGCACATTTGAGACACGGAGCGAAAACTTGGAGGTTTTATCTTTCTGCAGCAGTCGGGGGTTTCTGGGAGGGAGGGAGGGCAGAGGGGCGCTACAGCGGCGCGGAACGCGAGGACGAGGGTGTCCGCACCCAGGTCAAGGGGTGCGTGTGGGGCAGCGGAGCTACGGAGACCGAGGTCCGGCCTCGGGACCACCACCAGCGCGTCTGGCGTGGGACCCGTGGGGTGGGCGTCCGAGGACGCACATCCGTCCCGTTAGAGACTTTTCCCTCCCACCCGCCCCCCTTTTCTCTGATTTGGGCGCCAACCCAGTCCTGTGCGCGCCCCGAAACCCCAGCCGCGCGGAGCGGGGTTTCAGAAAGTCATCGGCTCTGCAGGGCGCTCGAGCCGGCACTGGAACCAGAGTGCGGGGAGGACCCGGACGCAGTGCACCGCGCGGCAGGAGGATCGGAGCCGGGCCGGGCGGGGAGGGTCCACCCGCGGCCAAGACCAGCCCACGTGGGCACCCCCCCCCCGCCCCGTGCGCGCCCAGGCCTTTGTGCCGGGCGCCCCCACGCCGCCAGCCCCTGCGCTCAGCCGAGGGACAAAGCAGCCCGCACACCGCCACCCCCCTCGGCCCTCCCCAAAGCCCAGGTCCCGGCCCCGGGCCGAGTGACTTTCTCGGCATCGCCGCCACTTTGGGAAGCAGGGGGGAGAGGGGGGTGTGCGGCGCTGAGCGGTGGCCGCCCGCGCTGCGCTTACCTCGGAGCCGGAGCGGCGGATCGGGCTCCGGCGCGGCCCCCGCCCCCCCGCGCAGCCGCCGGTGTCGGGCGCCCGGCGCAGCCTGGTCGCCTGGTGCTCGAAGCGCGCGGGTCGCTCCGGTCTCGTCCTGGAGTTACTTTCTCTCTCGCCCCCAACCCTCCCCCCACCCACCCCTCCCGCCCCGGCCCCCGCTCCGCGCGGCCCCTCGCGGCGCGCCGCGCCGGGGCCTCCCCTCCCCGCCCTCTCCTCGCCTCCTCCCCTCCTCGCCGCGGCCGCCGCCGCCGCCTCCTCTCCGCGCCGCTCTTCGGCTGCCCTCCCGCCGCTCCCACCTCCTCTCCTCCCTCCTCTCTCTCTCCAGAGGCTTCCTCCCCACCCCGATGACTGGGGGAAACGAAAAAAAGAGAGAGAGGAAAAAAGAACAGCCCCCCCCCGCCCCAAACCAAGCCGGTAGCCTGTGCGCCTCGCCGCGGCCCAGCCCGGATTGCAAAGGGCAGCGATCCGGTTCCAAATTACCCCGGCGCGGCGAGCGCGAGCGGGCGGGCGAGTGCGCGCGGGCGACTCCTGGCTCGGGGCTCAGCTGCGCCTCGGGGCAGAGGATTAGAGTCGCAATTAGCTCCGCGCGCCCGCGCCTGCCGCGCTCGGCGACAAAAAATGCACCGTTTCCCCCACCGCCGCCGCCGCTTCCTTCCCACCTCCCGATCCCCACCCGTCGTTCCCGAAGCCCGGTGCCTGGGTGCCGGGGGCGGGGAGCTCGGCCAGGACCCTTCCGGCAGCGCCGCGCCGGGGGCCCCCCGCGCCCTCTGCGCCCCAGCCCCCCGCCGTCCGGCCACGCGGCGCCCGGGCCTCCTCCTCCGGGCTCGGGGAGGGGGCGGGGGAGAGGCTGATTTTAATCATTGTCATTTCATCTGATGTAATATTTCCCCGGGCGCTTTCAGCTGGGCATAAATTTTCGACTCCCAAATAAGTAACACAGGGCACGTTTCTCACATTTCTCGACTCCTCGGTTACAAAGAGGAGAGAAGCAGCCGCCGCTGCGGCGCCCCGGGGCTGAGGGCGGGACTTGGCGTGGGGAGGGGGAGAGGAACTGGGCTGCCAGGCCGCTTACCTCCCTCTCTCCCTCCCTCCTGCCCGGGGGTCTCGGCCCGGCTGCCCCCTCTCCCGGGGAGCAGCGCCGCCCGTGACGTCTGCGGACACGCGGTGGCCACCGCGGGGGAGGAGGGGCGCGCGGGGCACCCGGGCCGGTCGCCCCGGGGCCACTCGCGCCATTTCCTGAACGAGCGCGGCGCGATGGAGACGGCGGCGGCCGAAAGGTCCCTGCGACGCGGGGCCTGCGCCCTGGACGCCCCTGGCTGCTCCCCGCTGCCCCTTCGTCCTCCTCCTCCTTCCCCTGCGCCCCGCACGCCCCTCCTCCTCCTCCTCGACCATTTCCCGGCTCCTAGGAAACGGATCGTGGCCGGTGCGAAGCTTCGCCCACACTGCGCCCCCGCCTGGTTCCCGGGACGCCGGGGCCAAAGCCAGGCTTTCGGCTAGAAAGGCGGGTGCGCTCCGGCTGGGAGCGGCGCCCTGGTCCCCTTCACTGACTCCGGCCGGGCCTGGGCGCCCTCTACTGGACAAATTCCTGGGGGTGCTCTCGAGGCCAGACCCGAGCACTGTAGAGAGAAGATTGGGGGGCCAAGGGAGTGGGGGGCTAGTCTCACCCGATTCAGGAGACCTCTAGTGCCAAGAAAGCATCCCGACCGCGCATCTGTAACTTCACGCGGGAATAAGAAACTTTCCTCCCGAGGGATCTATTTATTTATTTTTTTTTATCTCAAAACTACTGGAGGAGGGGGGAAATTTATTTTCTCATTAAAGATACATCCCTGCAGTTAGTTCAATTACTTGATATATGCAGAAGATGTTGTAAATTTATAGATTTAAATAGCTTACAAAGATGCCGCAGGCCCCATCAGTTAATTTCCTTAATTTATGGATTTTAAGCTGCTCCAAGAACAGAAAGGGGCCCGGGAAGTAGGTCAGGGAATCTGAACTGTGGGGTCCTTGGCTGCCCACTTTTGCTTCCCGAGCTCCGGAACCCCCTGGGCTTCCAGCTCCCAGCTTCGCTTAAAACGGTGCTACTCTTCGGGCCAGCAGCATCAGGCCAGGTCCAGTTCCCTGGGTGGCTTCCTCGATCTTTCGACGGTCTACGGGAGTGGAACCTAGAAACAGCCAAACTCCCCAGTGTTGAAGAAGGTGGCCCTCAGAGCAAAGCAAAAACAACTTGGCACAGTCTTGTCTGGAGTCCTTCCCGGAGCTGGCTGGTGCGCGAATGCCCTCAGCTCCGGGAATAGAACTGTCCCATGTCGTGCTGGGCGGTGGTGCCGCTCGCCTTTAATCCCAGCACTCGGGAGGCAGAGGCAGGCGGATCTCTGTGAGTTCAAGACCAGCCTGGTCTACAGAGCGAGTTCCAGGACAGCCTCCAAAACAATACAGAGAAACCCTGTCTCGAAAAACCAAAAAAAAAAAAAAAAAAGACCTGTCCCATGTCTCTGAAGAGGAGAGAGTGAAGGAGGCCTATATGCTAAGATCACCTAAGGACCAAGGAGCCTCCGAAAACCACTTGCCATGGCCTGAGTGGCTGTTGGCGAGTCTTTTTGTCTTGCGTTCAATACGGTTGAATACATACATATAAATCCAAACTTGAAAGGTTGGCATGAACTCAGCTGTTTTAGGAGGCCACGTGGCAACGTGATCAGGGCTGGTATTCATGATTTAACATTTCTTTTCCCTCTAGATGAAGTTTCTAAGATTCACAAGGCACATGTCAAGGACGGGTGTATAAATGGATTTTTATTTATTCACAACTCCACGACTAATTGCTTCCCTTTGCCTCAAGGCCACGAGATTGGTTTTAATACGACACTTCAAAAGTATTCATAGAACTCCAGAGATAGCAAGTGTCATTGTTCAAGAGACAAATCTCACCGTGATACTGGTGACCCGAAAAAAGGAGCAGGTTTTCGCTTTATTTTAAATTCCTGCATTTTTTTCAAAGTTTCGCTTGATACCAACTCTATTAAAAATGCACAGTTTAATCAGAGCAAGGGCTGACCACTTACTTCCTTCATGCGGAAAGTCTTTGTTTCCATGTTCTGCGGTCCCTTTATTGAAATGCTGAACTGTGGGTGTGGGTGTCATTAGGAAGCATTAACTTAGGTCTCAGCTTCTCAAGTGTTTTCAAAGTTCCTGGCGAAAGTGGCTGGAGAGATGGCTCTGCGGTTACGTCATAGGCTGCTCTTGCAGAGGATAGGAGTTCAGTTCTTGGCACTCACGTGGCAGCTCACAACTGCCTGTCACTCAGGCTCCAGGGACACCCACACCCTTCTTTCTGGCTTCCAAGGGCACCTGCACATAGATGCACGTTACCCTCTCCCCCAATACAAAATCTAAAATCAAACTTTTTTTTTTAAGTTGCTAGCTTAAGGTCACGGCCGCCTCTTACAGGCCCATGGCAGGTGGTTAGTGATCTGTGATATTTACTCCAATAGGGGTACATTTATAAATGGAGGGTGTATGATTAGGACTGGGAACGCTGGAACAATCGTGTGGACTCTATCTTGCGTAACTACCATCCGAGAGATGAAACTTCGTGATTCCAGGCAGGACTTGTGCCATTTGGATTTGACTAACGCTGAAGTCTTCACAGTCTACAAAGCAGTCCAGATCTGTGCCCAGTGTTGACTCACACACACCCCCCTGCTTAAATTTCCACACAAAGCACCAACCAGGGCAGCCCTGCTAGTGGCAGGGTGCAAATCCTATGCTATCGAGTCGTGGTGGTGAGGGCCTTCGATCCTAGCACTCGGGGCTGAGGGAGGTGGACCCAGACTCAAACAACCGCGGGCCCGGCTGTTGGAACAAGGAACAGGCCCCCAGAAGGAGGAAATGAACCTTGAATAAATTGGTGAGGTAGCCCACTTCCAGATTCTCGGGACCAACGGGGGATGAACAGCCTGAGGGTCCTTCATCCTAGTGGAAGGAGGGATAAGTGTCCAAGGAACTAGGTAGAGACAGAGACGTCTCTTCTTCCAACTGGAGGAGGCTTTCTGGGGTCAAAGCCTACCTGCATCTGTATCTACGTCAAGGCTAAGAGAGGGCCCTCTTCATGCGGCGCCAGGCTGGACCAGAGCTCACAGATGGACCTTTACCTGGCCCTGCCTCCACCATCTGAGTTTTTAAACTTTTTGTTGTTGTTTGGTTTTTTGTTTTGTTTGTCTTTTTTTCCTTTTTTTTTTTTTTTTTTTTTTTTTTTGGTTTTTCGAGACAGGGTTTCTCTGTATTGTCTTGGAGGCTATCCTGGAACTCGCTCTGTAGACCAGGCTGGCCTCGAACTCACAGAGATCCGACTGCCTCTGCTTCCCAAGTGCTGGGATTAAAGGCGTGCGCCACCAACGCCCGGCCTTGTTTGGTTTTTCAAGACGGGGATTCTCTCTGCAGCCCTGGTTGCCCTGGAACTCACTATATAACCTTGAACTCAAGAGATCCGCCTGCCTCTGCCCCCTGAGTGCTGGTGTTAAAGACGCTGGTGCCGCTACTGCCTGGCTTGAATTTTCTCTAGAAGATTCTAAAGAACTCAGAGACCCAAGTGAGCAATGGAAATGAGATAATGGGCTGGTGGCCCGTGTCTGTAATCCCAGCACTGGGGAAGTAGAGGCAGAAGGATCAAGAAGTTAAGGCTAACCTGGGCTAATTTAAGTGCCACTCTGTCTCCAATATGCTAGGTCTGGTAACCCGTATTTGTAACCTCCGCACTTCAGAGGGAGAGGTAGGATGCTCAAGAGTTCAAGCCCAGCCTTTAATCCCAGCACTCGGGAGGTAGAGGCAGGCGGATCTCTGTGAGTTCGATCCAGCCTGGTCTACAGAGAGAGTTCCAGGACAGCTTCCAAAACAATACAGAGAAACCCTGTCTCAGAAAACCAAAGCCAAAACAAAACAAAACCAAAACAAAGAGTTCAAGCCCAATCTTGGCTACATTGTAGCTAGCCTGGGCTATATGAACTCTGGTCTCAAAACAAAATATCAAAATATAAATGCAGCCAGGCGGTGGTGGCGCACGCCTTTAATCCCAGCACTCGGGAGGCAGAGGCAGGCGGATCTCTGTGAGTTCGAGTCTGGGCTGGTCCGACAGCCTCCAAAACAATACAGAGAAACCCTGTCTGGTAAAAACCAAAAAGGGAAGTTATCCCAATGACCCCCCACAGCACATCATGCTACACCATACTGCCCCAAACTGGATTTCATGCTAACAAACTTTTAACAACCAGACTTAGCTCCTGGGTTGGAGTTCCTTCCTTGGGAGTGAAATGAATATCGGGCAAAGTTTGTCTGTGTCCGGGGAAAGTTGGAAGAGAAGGGTTTTATGCTCAGGCTTAGAGCCCATAGGAATTTGTGAGGTGTTTCTTAGGACCCTTGCCAACTCCCAGTGGCATATGCCTGAACTATCCGGGCTCGGGAGGTTGAAGCCAGCCTAGGCTGCATAAATAAGTCAGATGCCTGTCCATATATATAATTTGAAGACCTTTTTTGGGGGGGAGGGGGCAGGGGCAGGCCAGTGTAGCTCTGGCTGGTCTGGAACTCCCTCCCTTTGTAGACTAAGCTACAGAGATCCACCTGCCTCTACCTCCCATGTGTTGGGGTTAAAGGTGAGCACCTCTGTGCCCAGCATAATATTTAATTTTAAAGAAGTTCCTCGAGCTCCAGCCGGAGATGGCTTAACCGCCTTTCACCTACACCCTCAGGAGACAAAGCTCTGAGGTGGGGGTGGACAGGCAAAGTGTGGCTTCTTCCAGGCAACCAAACCAGGCCACCGGCCCCAGGCGCTCCACCTGGGTTCCTCTCCGGGCTCATTCCACTCCAGGGAGCTGCTTCAGTAGGGCCTTGAGGAGCTCCCAGCAACCCCTCCAGGCATGGGGGGTGGGGCTGCTCCCTGTTAACTCAGGGAGAAAACAGTCTAGTGGATTTCCACTTACACTCAGGCCTGGCATTGGTAGGAACCTCCGGAGTCGTGTGTGTGTGTGTGTGTGTGTGTGTGTGTGTGTGTGTGTGTGTATGTGTGTGTGTGTGTGTGTGTGTAGTGAGGCTCTTTCTGGGGTCCTCCTACTAGGAGAACACAGGCGCAACACTTGGGTCGCGTTGCCAAGTGTCTTCTCGTGGCTTCAGGTAACAGTCTGGTTCTCATAAGACACGGGGATCTTTAGACACTTTTGCAAGAATCCCAGGGAATTTTTTTTCCCAGGAAGGATTACAGGTCAAGAGGAAAGTGACCTTTGGTCTCTCAGTTCAGTCCTGGGGCTCTTTTTTTCCAGGACAAAAACCTCCCAGGATGACACTTCTGTCCCTTCCCAGGCAAATTTTTTTTTCTCCTTGGGTTTGCTTTGGAGTATGTGTGGGGAACACGGGTCTGCCTGAGTAGCCCTGGGCATGGCCGTCCCCGTCTGCCTTCACATGTGATGTTGGAACGTTGAGAAAACTGAAGGTAAGCACACAGACAGCAAAGAACTTGACCCAGCCTAAGCTAAATTCTTTAGCACGGGTGTTGCTTTTAAAGTGCTCAGCACGCTGGGGGTGTGGTTCGGTGGTTGAGTGCTCACACCCAGCGTGGGCAAAGTCTTGGCTTTCACTCCTGGCATCCAAACTGATGACGATGGTGACAATGATGGTCCTGGTGGCGGCGGCGGCCTTTTCCAAAGGACTCTTGAACCAGCTCTGGTCAGCCTGGATTGTACCCTCACCCCTGCTGCACACCTGACGGAGACACGGTGCATCATGGGAAGGTTGGGTGGAGACCGCTAAAGCAGCCCCTGGATTCTAGAGTTGGGGCTTAAAGCCCTGTGACTGCATAATTAAGACAAACACGTACACCTTAAAGGGGTGGGGGGGGGGGGACTGTAAAATTTGCCTGAGGTTTAAAGATAAAATGCAGGACTTCAGAAAAATGTCCTATTTGCTTTGGGCTTTATCTTTGAGGCAAGATTAGGAAATGTCCTGGGGTTTTCTGTCCTCAGGGCCCAGGAGACAAAGGGCAGCACAGCTCCAGGGAGGAGACCCTCATCCTAGCTCCAGGGCATGAGGGTCTTCTGGGAAATTCTTTTTTTTCTTTTGCAAACCAGGAAACACTTTACTGTCTTTAAAAATATTGGAAGGGAGCCGGGAGGGTGGCGGCACACCTTTAATCCCAGCCCTCGGGAGGCAGAGGCAAGCGGATCTCTGTGAGTTCAAGAGCAAGTTCCAGGATAGCCTCCTAAATCACGGAGAAACCCTGTCTCGGAAAAAACCAACCAACCAATATTGATCATTACTACTGTATGAAGGTGTTGAAGTTTAACCCATAACCCCATTGTCATGTACAAACCTTAGATTTAACATAGCTGGGTTTTGAGGGGGGGGGAATTTTTTTTCCTGTCTTTTGTTTTATTTTGTTTTTTTCAAGACTTGGTTTTTCTGTATTGTTTTGGAGGCTGTTCTGGAACTCTCTCTGTAGACCTGGCTGGCCTCGAACTCACAGAGATTCATCTGTGTCTGCCTCCTAAGTGCTGGAATTAAAGGTGTGCGCCACCACTGCCCGGCTTCGTTTGGGTTTTTCAAGATGGATTTATCCGTGTAACAGCCCTGGCTGTCCTGGAACTCGCTCTTGTATACCAGGCTGGCCTTGAACTCACAGAGATCCGCCTGCCTCTGCCTCCCGAGTGCTGGGATTAAAGGCATGGACCACCACTGCCCAGTTTAATAAAACCCTTTAAAACACATGATTATTGTAAGCAAATACAATGAACCTCAATAAAATCCACAAAAAGGACTGCTTCCTCTTCCTCCCCCTCTTCCGGGATGCTGCCAACACTTCAATTTGTCTGCCCAGACTTCTCCTGTTCATGTACTCACAGAGTGCCCCTGGACTCACAGATACACATTCGTGGACACGCATGCTCAAAGGCACAGAGAATTAAAACCCTGGGCATAGTGCCATGGGCAGATGCAGATACACACAGTTAGTGAAACGCAGAATGTCACATGCAACTCCAGTTGTGCACGTATGTAGTAGAAGCCCATGTGCTCACACATGGGACAAACACTTTTGCGAGCATGCGCGCACACACAGAGACACACACTTGTGATTTTCAAGCACGGAATTATAGGCAGGAGGCATGACGCGGTGGCAGGGTTGAGACCCGGACAGCAAAAATCAAATCAAAAGGAATTAACCTACTTGTCTACCCCAGACTGTTCTTCCTCTTCACTGTGTCCTGGTTTCCCATTCTTCTGCTGAGCTAGACCCCCCCAAAGTGTCTCTCTCATCTTGTGCGTTTCAAACCACAGAAAACATTGTCACAGATAAGCAGGCAGCCCCCACCGAAATACAGCCAATAGTATACAAGACAAAGGAAATAATACACATCAGTTAAAACCCATCCCTTTTTCGCCGTCATATTCCTCTGTGGGCAGCAACATAAGGATGGACTCACCAGCAAGGGGTAACACCTTGTTTTAGGTTTTACCTAAATGGACCTCCTCTGGCATCCTGTGTGGGTGCCATTTGGCTGGGCTCACATTGCTGGACATGGCTGGCCCCTCCCTTATCCCTCCATTGATCTACGGGGACTCCACAGCTCCTACCCCTTCCCTCAACTGGCATCCCTCCCCCTTCTTCCTCCCTGCAGCTCCTCTCTCTCTCTCTCTCTCTCTCTCTCTCTCTCTCTCTCTCTCTCTCTCTCTCTCTCTCTCTCTCTCTCTCTCTCTCTCTCTTCTCTTCCTCCCTTCTCCTTTACCTGTAGGGCATTCAAGCCTCTGGCAGAAAAACCTGGAAGGTCATCCAAGGAAATACAAAAAGAGGCATCTAGATATATTTCACAACAGTATCTCCCTGTACATATTTTTTTAAACCATGGTTTTTACATTTAAGGCTCTCATCCTTCTTAGAATTAACTTTTGCCTATGGTTTGAGGCCTTGAGCTAAAAAAGAAAAAAATGTAATTTTCAAAACAGCTAGCCAGTCTTTTAGACATGCTAACCGATAAGAGATCTCTCTCTCTCTCTCTCTCTCTCTCACACACACACACACACACACACACCTCGGTGTTTTGCTGGAACTGGGGGAATGGAAGCTTCTTGGTTTTTGCTTTATCACCGAAGGATCTGGTGAGTTCAAATGCGTTGTAAAAAATTAAAGCATCGATTCCTTCAGTAATTAGAACTAATTACAAATGACTCCCCCACACCCTGGAAATCTCATTTTCTTCTTCGTAGGGAAGCTGGGTTCGGATGCGCAAGAGGTTAAATTATTGATTCCTATTCTCTCCTGCCCTGTAGTACCTAGTGATGTCTGTGGCCGCCACGTCACCGCCTTTGTGGTGGGCAGAAAGGACTTCAGACCCGGCAACCAGTGTCACCAAAGGTCTTCAAATAATGGCATCAACCGAAGCTGGAAATGGGGATGTGACCTCTGGCTGCAGGGCTGGAGCTTGCAGCTGAAGAGAATGCCGTAGGCGGGCGGGCAGCCTGCAGACCCGGCCCCGGAATGAACCGTGGAGGGTGGGGCTGGGCACGGCACTGGTCCACACTGGAAAAATGAAGATGTCTAGGAGCCTCTGATATTTTGTGTTTATCATGTATCAATAGTGGAGGACTCTAAACTGTGGTGTGTGTGTGTGCGTGCTCGTGCACACGCAAATGTATATAAGTTCCATGAGAATAGTATACACACTAGTCTATGATTGATAATTATATAATGTGCTGTGTATAATTATACATACCATAATATCATATAACATTAGAAGTGTTAGTTCGTATCTCTTGACCCTACCCAAACTTGTAATTTTTTCTTGTTTGTTTTGTTTTTCGAGACAGGGTTTCTCTGTGGCTTTGGAGGCTGTCCTGGAACTGGCTCTCGTAGACCAGGCTGGCCTCGAACTCACAGAGATCCACCTGCCTCTGCCTCCCAAGCGTTGGGATTAAAGCAGTGTGCCGGTACGCCTGATTGTTTTCGTCTGTTTGTCTTTTATGTGTACCGGGGTGCGTGTGTGAAGGTGGGAGTCAGTTCTCTCTATCACCTCGTGGGACCCGGGGACGGAACTTAGATGTTCAGGCCGGGTGCCCAGTACCTCGCAAGCAGAGCTATCTGGCCCATTAACATCTTGGGGCCCAGACTGTGAGGTTGCAAATGTTTAAGCTTTTTCTCTTTCTTTTCTTTTCTTTCTTTCTTCTCCCCCACCTCCTGCCCCCCCCTATAGGGTTTCCCCTGGCTATCCTAGAACTGGCCATATAGACCGTGCTGGCCTCTAACTCATAGAGATCTGCCTGCCTCTGCCTCCCCAGTGCTGGGATCAACGGAGTGCACTGCTACCTCTCCGCTTTAAGAGGTTTTTTTTTTTTTGTACTTGCTTAGTTCTGTTGTTGAGATGGGGTCCTAGGCAGGCCTTGAACTTGTGACCTTCCTTCCTGCTTCCGCTTCCCCTATGCCAAGTTACAGGTGTGCACCGCCAGATTCGAATGTCTAGTTATTTCAAAGTTGTGAGCTGAGCTAAGCACAGACATCCTTCCTCCTTGACATAAATGACCAGGGACGTAAAGTTCACTCCGGAATTCTCCATTCTTTGGTCCTGTGCGCTTGGATGTGGCTACTTGGGATCAGCCATCTATCTGTGTGTGTGTGTGTGTGTGTGTGTGTGTGTGTGTGTGTATGTAGGGGTGGGGGTGTCTCATGTGCACAACCCGCTTGCCCATTCCGGATCTCTCTGTACCCTGCACAGAGTCATGATTTCTCCCACCAGCAGAGCCCACCGCCCACTTGGTACAGCCTCGTTGGGATATCCAAAACGCCTTAGCCTCTATAGACCCGGGTGTAGACTCAGAATCCAGTCTTGCTGTTCTCCCAACCTGCACTCCACCCCAGGGCTCCTGTCCTGTCTCACCCGTTACTCAGCTCCGTAAAGGAGAAGCCGGAGGTCGTTTGAAAGCCTGCCTTGTTACCCTGTCTCATCCCCAGCCCCTCATTAACGTCAGGTAAGGCACTCCACAAACCCAGGCCTGACTCCATCGCTACCTCCCCTCACCCTGGGCCAGGCGCCGTCGCCCCCATCCGGGCACTTGAAGCGGTAAGGTAATCCTTCTGTGCTCGCTGCTTCAGTTTCCCTCTTTAGGTCCCCTCCAGGAAACCAGCGGGCAGGAGATCACAGGAGTGCTCCCTTAAAGCCACGCAAAGGCGTTCCTTGCTCTTGGGTGGAAACTTACATCCTCCTAAACAGGTCGTGCTGTTCAGAAGGGCCACTGTTGTCAGCTGGGATCTGTCTGGCTTTTCAAACAGCCAACTGGTCCACTCACTCGGGGAAGGTATAACAAGCGTGCTGCCCTGGGCTCTTTGGGCTTTAAAGGCTAGCACCCAATGATTGCCATCTCCGGCTGTTTCCGAACATTTGAGAGAAGAGCTCACACAAAGCTTCAAGGGGCGTTTCCCTGCTTAGCTCTGTCCCCTTCTGGCAACCTCTGTAGACAAAACTTCCAGATCTGAGCCGGGCGTTGGTGGCGCACACCTTTAATCCCAGCACTTGGGAGGCAGAGGCAGGCGAATCTCTGTGAGTTCGAGACCAGCCTGGTCTACAGAGCGAGTTCCAGGACAGCCTCCAAAACAACACAGAGAAACCCTGTCTCAAAAAACCAAAAAAAAAAAAAAAAAAAATTTCCAGATCTGGAACACCTGGACTGTCGGGTCTCTCCAAGGCTGGGACCAAGAATGAAGATAAGACCACTTCTTCCCTGAGCCCTGGCTGCTGCTCTGTGGATACGGTAGAGGAAGCAGGTCCACCACGGGACAGAGAGAGGCACAGAACAGGGACAGAGGGGACGCCTGTAGAAAGAGCCCCTGCTATGCAAGTGTCTCAGGCCCTGGGTTCCAGTCATCATCTGAGCTCTGGCCAGGTCCTTTCCATGTGGAATTGGTGGCCTTGAGCTTCTGTCGTTCGCCACTGAACGGTGCTGCTGGAACAATGTCTGATTCTTACCGTCGTTACCTAAAGATGGGAACACCATGTCCCCCTCCTTGGGAATGTTGTGTGTCTGCGGTCTGTGACAAAGTTGCATGTATTCTTGAGGACTCTGAATAGTGACATAGTCTCTGTAGGAGGTCTACTTCTCTCTCTCTCTCTCTCTCTCTCTCTCTCTCTCTCTCTCTCTCTCTCTCTCTCACACACACACACACACACACATGTGCTCTCTCTCAATATACTCACATTAGTCTGAATGTTGGTCTTGGCCATGAGACAGACTGGGTCTCTCTCTGATTCTATTCAGCTCTCTGCAAGAATTGGCTTAATAGGGGTGAGTGAATATGCCTGACGGCTGCACCCTGGGGCCAAACACGGTGTGCAGAGCCCCGAGAGGCTGGTGGGCACTGCAGGCTAGCCCAGCATTCCTGGGTAGGCTAGGGAGCAGTAGGATGCAGTTGCCTAAAAGGGTGGGGTCACGGCTTCAGGGTCAGCACAGTCACCCGGATGTGTGGCTGAGGGCTGGCGTCTTATCTGCTTTTCTGCTGTCAAGACATACCGCGACCAAAGCTACTTTTAGGAGAGTTTATCGGAGGGTTGCTTACAGTTCCAGAGGGTCACAGTAAGGAACACGGCGGCAGGCAGGCATGGCGCTGGAGCACTAGCTGAGAGCTCGCATCTGATCCACAGGAGCAGGCAGAGAAGGAGAGAGCTGACTGGGAATGGCGTGGGCTTTTGAAACCTCAAAGCCCCCCACCCCCCCACCCTCAAAGCGTGCCCCCCCTCCCGTGACGCACCTCCTCCAACAAGGCCACGCCTCCTGATCCTTCCTCAACAGTTCCACCAACTGGGCACCAACCATTAAAAAAAAACCAACAAATAACCCTAAGGGTGCTGTTTTCTTTCAAACCACCACAGGCGGACAGCAGACAGTGAAGTCTCTAGCGGCCGTTTGGGCGGCGATGGGCCATGTGGGTAATCTCCATGCTTCCCTGGGATCTGGATGCCCTGGGTCCCGACTTGGGTGCTGCCACCAAAAGAGAGCATTGCTTAGCACAGGGTCTGACACAGGTGAGCACCGTATATGTAAGTAGAAATTACGGCATGAATACTCGACCCCCACACACACACATAGGGTACTATGTTAAAAACCTCACTCCCAGGGGGCCTTTGGGAGGGCTGAGGTCATGAGGGTAGAACTCAAGACTGGCGTGGATGTCCTTCAGAGCATCTCCCAAGGCTGCTCTCCTATTGCTAGCCTTCTGTGAGGACACAGCTGGGGGTGGCTCTGGGCTACTGCCACCCTGATTTTGGGTTCTAGAACCTCGAGATTCTGCAAACGGAATCCAGAATGTGCTAAACCTTACAGGCAAGCCCCTGAGTGACATCTTAGTCTTTCAGTTTAAGATGGGCTCTCTTAGTGTTCCTCAGGCTGGCCTCGAACTGTTCTGCTTCCAACTGCCTGGGTAGCTGGACCCAAGGCCTGCGATGCCAGGCCAGACTCAGGTTCCCTTACGGTCCTTTGGGATACAGAAGCTGAACCATGGTAGCCTCGAAGCTCTTTACCACCTCCTGGGGCAGCGCACACTCTAATCTCCCTGTTGGGACCTAACAGTTACCCGGGAGCTGGTGTCAACCCTCCTGGGTAGTCTCCTTCTATACTTTCTGTACCGTTGCCCGGGTAAGGGGAGGTTCACAGCGATTGCATTTGCTCCCACGGGTCCAAACCCATCCACAAAGGGTGGTCCTGATTCCTGTGTGTGTGTGTGTACATGAATCACATGTATGTATGGAGGTTAGAGGTTGACATTCAGCGTCTTCCTCAATTCCTCTCTAGGTTATTCTTTGATCTCAAGTCTCCACCGGGAGACTGAGCCCGGGGCTCAGCTAGGCTGGCCGCTAGCAGGCCAGCTCTGGGTGTTGAATCTCCATTTCCCTGGTGCTGCGATGACAGACACCCTTCAAGGTACCTACTTTGCACGTGGGAGCTGGGGATCTGAACCCGGGTCCTTGAACTTACACAGCTAGGGTTTTACTGACTGGGTTGTGTCCTCAGCCTCCTGGCGCTTGGTTTTGAACATAGCACTATGATGTCTCAAGACTTGTCCATCTTTGGGATGCACCAATCCTAATCACTGCCCGCCCCCTGAGGCCACCCCAAGCCCTGCCCCCCAGCCACCTTCCAGTGGTCCCTGCTCATTTTACACAGACTCCCTGAGGCTAGCCAAGCTGGCTGCCAATCCATGGAGCGCGCTAACGTCTGAGAAATGATGGTGAACCCTTGTCCCTGTGTCATTAATTCTCCCGTGATTGAGGCCTTTCCCCGGGGTGGGTGCGGGGCCAGGTGACTGATCACACCTGCTGAGTCTCTTGAGGACTTTGGCCAGTGGGAGGCATCAACAGAATTTCCCCAGTGGAAGGCTGCTTGGAGATTAATGGCCCTGAGCTGCGGGAAGTTCTGGGTGTGTTAGGCAGCTGGCCCCAGGTGCCCGAGGCCCTTGGATCTGCCCACCGCCCCTCTCTGCCCGACCCCTTCCTGGATCAGAGCCGCGTGCCCGGACTTAGCCTTTGCTTGGATCTCAGGGTCCCCCAGAAATGGTAGTCTCGGCACATCATGCCTGAAACCTCCAACACAAATAATTTTCAATTTGCCTGGGAGTTTCAATCGTACAATCCGATGTTAAATAATAGATTAGATGCCTCAGGGAGAGAAACAGGATTTAAGGAGAAATAAATAAAAGGCAAAGTAAAAACCTGTGCATGGGTTTGGAGAGTAACTCTGATCTCCCCAGTTTCTGCTCCTGGCCTGGATTTGATTGCAGTGGCGGGGACAAGCAGGTCTGGGGGGGGGGCAGGGGCAGTAAGGACTGCCACCCGCACTTATCCCTGAGAGCAGCTGGGTCTCTCTTCCAGATGCTGGATGAACTCTTTCCATCCCCTGCGCCCCCTTTTGGGGGCTCTGTGCCCCAAGGAGATGCCTTAATCTGTACCCTGACAGCTACCGCCTGGCCAGGGTGTCAGGCTGGCTCGATGCTTGCACAGACACACAGACGTTGCTGGGCAGCTGCAGTCTGGCATGTGAAGGGTGGATAGTAGGCAGGCGGGGGCTCATGGCATCGTGGGTGACGTCCCAGAGGATGTATTGATGGGACAGGTCCTGCCCACTGCCCCTGAGCTGTCTACCCTGTGCCATCTTCCCTGTCAGCCCAAGAGAAGGTTCCATATCTCCCCTTCCACACCCCTGTCTCCACTCCCCAGACCTGGCTGGTTAGGATTGATCCCTCCTCCTCCCCCTCCCCCTCCCCCCTCCCCCTCCCCATCTCCCTCCTCCCTCCCTCCCCCTCCTCCTCCCCCTCCCCATCTCCCTCTTCCTCCTCCCCCTCCCCCTCCTCCTCCTCCCTCTCCTCTTCCCTCTCTGCTCCCCCTCCTTCCCCTCCCCTCCTCCCCCTCCCTATCTCCCTCCTCCTCCTCCCCCTCCTCATCTCCCTCCTCCCCCTCCCCTCCTCCCTCTCCTCCTTGCCCTCCCCCTCCCCATCTTTCCCCTCCCTCCCCCTCCTCCTCTGGCTCCTCCTGCTCTCATCCCTCACTTTTACTTTTTGAGGCAGGGTCTCTCATGTAGCCCAAGCTGGCTGGGGATTGCTGTGTGTGTAGCCCAGGATGGACTCCTCAGGGTAGACCATCCTGTCTTAGCTTCTGGACTGCTTAGATTCCAGGCACGGCACTAACCCACTCAGGACCTGTCCCCTTCTCTCCTGTCACAGCGGATGGGTGGGCGACTGGGGGGCGGCTCTGGTCTCCCCACGTTGTCGTCGGACAATGGGGCGGGGGGTGGAGGGTGGGGGCATTCACCAGAGTCCTCCGGCAGCCATTCCAGTGTCTGGAATCCCGGCTGCCTTCGAAGCTTGTCTCTCCCTTGCTCCAGAGACCGCTGGATTCCTAGTTTGTTCTCACCAACCATCCCCCACTGGAGCAGCCAAAGTATTCAAACGGTAAGGACCGGCCACCAGACCAAGCTGCCTGGCGATGGAAACCGGAGACAGACCTCTGGTAGCTATGCGGCCTCAGGCGAATGGTTTAACCTCTCTGTGTCTCAGAGTCCTTATCCGTAAAAATCTGGGGAGGATATAATTGCACCGTATCTATCTTACAGGGTGGTAATGGCAAGTAAATAATATATTCATGAAATATGCAGAGCAGCGTGGCGTAAGCCTGGAAATAGCACCGTTTTGCGTGTGTCTGCTGGGACTTGAACCTGAGGTCTAAAGCACCGACCCACACCCTCAGCCTCTCACTGGGGAGTCTAGGAAGGCGATACACCAAGCCATGGCCAATATCCCCAGTTCTTTTTTAAAAAATCTACTGCATCTGTTTGGTTTTATTCGGTGTGTGCATGCTGCCACTCACCGTGGAGGTCACAACTTCTAAGAGTTAGTTCCCTCCTTCCGTCCTGTGGGTCCCGGGGATTGAGCTCGGGCCGTCAGGCTTAGCGGCAAGCCCCTTTACTTCCTGTAGGCCTTTTTGCTGATGTTTTCTGAGACAGTGCCTCGCTTTGTCTGATCTACAACTCACTGTGTAGCCCAGGCCGGCCTTGAACTCAGAGCGTTTCTCTTGCCTCAGTTCCGAGAGCCACCACACCCAGCCATTACTTCAAGAGCCAAGGCCAGAGAGGGCAATGGCGTGGGTGTAGATTACAGCTCAGATAGTTTGGAAAAGGACCTGGTTGGCCTACGGTGGTGCATGATCCTGACGCCGGCGCCACAGAGGTGGAGGCAGGAGGGTGGTCAGCCTGGCCAGCCTGGGCTACAAAGTGCATCCAAGGCCAGCCTGGGCTACTAAGTGCATCCAAGGCCAGCCTGGGCTACTAAGTGCATCCAAGGCCAGCCTGGGCTACTAAGTGCATCCAAGGCCAGCCTGGGCTACTTAGTGCATCCAAGGCCAGCCTGGGCTACTTAGTGCATCCAAGGCCAGCCTGGGCTACTAAGTGCATCCAAGGCCAGCCTGGGCTACTTAGTGCATCCAAGGCCAGCCTGGGCTACTAAGTGCATCCAAGGCCCGCCTGGGCTACTTAGTGCATCCAAGGCCAGCCTGGGCTACTAAGTGCATCCAAGGCCAGCCTGGGCTACTTAGTGCATCCAAGGCCAGCCTGGGCTACTTAGTGCATCCAAGGCCAGCCTGGGCCATGGTGCGAGGCACTACCTCAAGACACAAACAAGAAGGCAGAGAAGACAGAGGGGCGAAAGGGAGCGCACTCAGGACACCCTTAGGAGGCAGGACCCCCAGAGTGGAGGAGGAGAGGCTCAAATCGGGAGACTGAGGCAGACGCGGGGCAGGCATTTGGCTGAGAGGGGTTGGGCGGAGAGTCGCTGAGGTCAGGGGTGGTGTAAATCGGGAGCCCCGCGTAGGGGTGGTGAGCTCTCCTCCGAGGCAGGTGACTGGCTGGCTGCTGGACTCAGAATACTGGAGGCGGCAGCGGCGGTGGCGGAGGAAGAAGCCACATCGACTGTCAGACAGGGGAGGGAGGGGTGTGATAGTGGGGAGGGGTGGAGGGGGGAGAAGGAGGAGGCGGAGGAGGAGAGTCAGTGGGGTGAGTTCTGGTGGGGAAGTTAGAAAAGGAAGACATCTATTTATTTATTTATTTAAGGTTTTTTTTTGAGACAGGGTTTCTCTGTGTAGCCCTGGCTTGTCCTGGAACTCGCTCTGGAGACCAGGCTGTCCTTGACCTCAGGGAGATCTGTCTGCCTCTGCCTCCTGCGATTAAAGTCATGTGTAACCACTGTCTGGCTCGTGTATTGTGTTTGAGGAAGGGTCATACTAGGCAGGCAGCCCTGGCCGGTCTCAAACTCATGATCAGACTCTTCTGAGCCCTTCCTCCTGGGTAAGGTGCTGGGATTACGTGGCGTGCACCACCATGCCTAGTTGGTTCGTTGGTTTGTTTTATGGCGTGACTCTAGTTTTGTGTTCTGTTGATGGGAAACTTAAGGACAGTGCTTGGGTCCTTATGTCTTGGAGAAGGAGGAGGCAGAGAGACGGGTGAATGGATGGTGGAGAACACTGGGCGCTGGGAGGGAAATAGGACCCGTCTGTTTATTTATTTATTTTTGGTTTTTCGAGACAGGGTTTCTCTGTATTGTTTTGGAGGCTGTCCTGGAACTCACAGAGATCCACCTGCCTCTGCCTCCCAAGTGCTGGGATTAAAGGCGTGCACCACCAACGCCGGGCAGACCCGTTTGTTTAAACACAGGGAAAGGTGACGCTCATGACTGTATGAGCACGTGTCCATGTACGTGACGGCTGTGTCAGTGAGGATGTGTGTGTGTGTGTGAGTGTGTGTGAGTGTGTGTGTGTGTGTTTTATGCAGGCTGCCAATGAGGTCAGAGGATACCGGGTACCACTTGGATGGGCGGGAAAACATTCCGCTGCCTAGGGTTGGTGACCTTCATCTGGGGCCAATATGAGGGGTGAGAGAAATTGAGGTGCTGGGAAGCATGGTATCGGGAGAGATAGGCTCTTTTGGAACCGATGGATTTGAAAGTAGCCTCCGGGGTCTTCCCAGGGGCTCTGTGGAGGCAAAAATCTCACCGTACAGACTCTGGAGGTGCAAGTCTTTCTGGCCAGCCGTTCACTACCTAACTCTGGGACGTTGCTGCCACCTGGTGGTCAAACTAGGGATGCACAAGCCTCTGTTTAGAAGCAAAGACTTAGCCCCTCCTGCTGGTCAGGAGTGGTTCTGCATCTATGATGTCCCTGTTGGTGGCAGTCAAGCCGCCTGTCCTACCTGCTCGGCTCGCTGGGTCCACCTGTCTAGATTATGAATGTCCTCTGTCTCCCCGAGGGATTCTTTTGAGGGCCTTGGATTCTATTTTCAGGACCAAGGAGCAACCATGGGCTTTGCAGTGGCTGCTGCTGACTCTCCAGACAACGGTTTCTATATCCAGGGAAGCTCAACCACCCAGAGACGCGGTGGGGATCGTGCGTGTGGGTGTGCGCATGCGTGTGTGTGTCCTAGTGAGGCACCGTGGGATGGATCGCGTTAGAGGGGGGCACCAGAGACTGGCAGTGACTCTCCAAACTTGATGAGCTTTCTTGACCCCAGTGACCCTTCCTAGGTCTCTGGTCAGGCAGACCCTTTTCGGGGGGCATGGTGGGCACGCGGGACAGGACTGGGTAATGAATACACAATGCTGCCAGGGAGGGGGGCGCAGGTTTGCCCACGGTCCCACCCACACAAGGTACCCAGCCACAGGGAGCCACACAGAGCCCCAGACAGACAGATGACACACATGAATGCATGTGCTCTCTTTCCTGTGGGGCACCGTCTGTCCCAAGCCCGTGAGGCTGGAGATACTGCGGTGAATTCCAGGCAGGGCCTCAGGGCTGGGCCTGTGGCATGCAGCTGATGTCCTTTGCTGGGGGCCATCAAGGTGGTGATTACGATTGTCAGAGCTCTGTGTCCTCTTCCCCTCCCTTATAACCAGTAACAGACACATTGCATGTAGATCTGCCCCGCTCAAGCCTGGGTGCCCCTGAAAAATAACCCTGAAACACGTTTTTATTTTTGGGTTTCTCTGCAGCTTTGGAGGCTGTTCTGGAACTAGCTTTTTTTTTGTTTGTTTGTGTTGTTTTGTTTTCTCTGTATTGTTTTGGAGGCTGTCCCGGAACTCACTCTTTTTTTTTTTTTTTTTTTTTTTTTTTTGGTTTTTTGAGACAGGGTTTCTCTGTGGCTTTGGAGACTGTCCTGGAACTAGCTCTTATAGACCAGGCTGGCCTCGAACTCACAGAGATCCGCCTGCCTCTGCCTCCCAAGTGCTGGGATTAAAGGTGTGCGCCACCAACGCCTGGCAAAACGTGTTTTATCTTTAGCCTGTCCCTGACGCTCTGTCTCTGTCTCTCTCTGTCTCTGTCTCTCTCTCTCTTTCCTGCTTGGCCCTGAGCAGAAGTAGACCAAGCCACAGGGCAAGCTGCCCAGCCCGGCCTCCAGGTGTCCTCTTGCTGCAGACTATACCTGACACTCCGCCCCGGGCTCTGCCAAATGCACCCACGCCCAGGGACAATGCTTTCTGCTTTGTGAATTCAGCTTCGCTTTGTGAGTGCTGGAGCGCAGGCCCTGCTATTGCTGGGCCTCAGTGAGTCAGTCAGGCCTCTCTTGCCTCCTCTCAGGGAGAGGGACAGCCTTCTTGGCTTTCCGAGCCTTTGGACACCTGCCTTAAATGAATCTCGAGTCCCCCAGGCTGTGATCTGAGCTTCCTCCCTGCCCCTCACTATCAGATGGTCACCTCCAGCTGCAACCAGAGGGCAGCCTCACCCTTGCTCGGGGCTCCAGGATAGAATGCGGCCTCAGCTACTTGTTCCAATCATGGAAGATTCCAGAGTCCACAGTGGAGGCAGAATGGAGATGTACTAGCTATAGTCAGTGAGTCAGGCTAACTGGATTCCGGCACCATCTCTTGCCCTGGGGTGTCAGTGCTGTCTCTTCTTAGGGATCCAACAGCAGCAACCTCGCCAGTGGGAACGACTTTAGGAGGACCAGCAGATTGCCCCACACACAGGTCCAGGAGGCAGGCAGAGGTTCCCGGTAGGCCCGGGGATACAGGCAAAGACATCTGCCTCTGTCGGATACAAAGCGCTTTCCTCGACGGGCGTTGGTGGCGCACGCCTTTAATCCCAGCACTCGGGAGGCAGAGGCAGGCGGATCTCTGTGAGTTCGAGGCCAGGCTGGACCGACAGCCTCCAAAACAATACAGAGAAACCCTGTCTCGTAAAAACCAACCAACCAACCAAAACAAACAAACAAACAAACAAAACCAAGTGCTTTCCTCTCCTACGGACAGTCCCCACCGCATGCAAAGCACCAACAGTACTTCCCCTGGGACCCTTCTGGTGTCACTCTGGCCTGTGACAACTTCGGAATCCATTCTGGCTTGCAACCGGACGCGTTAGGGGTGTTTTCCCCTGTAGCTTTGCTTCCCCTTCCCCAAGGCTGGTTCCTCAAGGACAGGTGATCTGCCACTCTTGAAGCGTTTGGTCAGGTGAGTGGGGGGGGGCTCATGGTCAGGGTCAGGGATGTGCGGATGATAGCTTCAGTCAGCAGACGTCTGTCCGTCCATCGGGGAGGCTGGGGACAGCGTCACTCCCTCCCATGAGAATCACGGGCATTGGCAGCGGGCAGAGAACATGGCTCCTATTCCAGCAGTCCTCAGAGGGCCTGGGTGTGACACAGGGCGTTCGACTCCCTCAGTGGGGATGGGTCTGTCTTTCCCACAGGGGCTTTCCACTAGGAGGGACCGCAGGGGGTCCTGCTGACCGGAAGAAAGGAACAATGCCCTCCCCCCCAAACCAGAGCTACAGGGCAAGACCCTGTTTCAACAAAACAAAAGCAGGAGGTGGGAACTTGGCTCAGCGGTTAGGAGCTCACGCTACTGCCACTCCTGTAGTTCAGACCAGGAGTTCCGTCGCCAGTGTCTACAAGGGGGCTCCCAACTGCCTGTAACCCCAGCTTTGGGAGAATCCGACGCCTCCGGCCTCCACGGACACCTGCACTCCTGTGCACCTGCTCACGTATGATCAGGAGTAAAACAAATCCGAAAACGCAAAATTCTAAAACTCCCCAAAGCGTAGGGCGAGGTCCCCGCGACCTCACGGAGTGGACGTCACTGCTTTGAAAACTGTGCTTTATTGAGACCTTCCCCTGGGTCATAGAAAAGCAGCAAACCACATGGTGTGGTACAAGGCAAAGGATAAGGGAATGGAGGGCATCCCCTACCGCCGGGACCCCCCTCCCCAGGCTTCCCTGGTCAGCGTCTTGGCCGAGCTCTTGCAGCGTCCAACTTATCACTGGGCAGCAAGCTCAGCCTCGGCAGCGAAGTAACGGGCGTGGGGCAGTGCGATGTCCGGGCCTCTGTCCCCCCACCTAGGGTCACGGCCAACCACACGCCACATCCTCCGAGGCTCCCCGCGCTAATAGCTCAGCTCCTAGCGGGTGGGAGGAGCCTCCGCGGAGGCAGGCGGCGCAGGTGATTGGGCAGACAGAGCCCCCTCCCCCGGCCCCGGCCAGCAGCGGGCCTCACCCCCTCAGTACAGGTCCGAGAAAGGCTTGGAGTAGTTGAACATTAGGTAATCCATGTAGTAGAAGTCGTAGGTGCGCTGCCTCTGCAGGGAGGAGAGCTGCGCGAAGTACTCCCGGGTGATTCTCGAGGTGGTGCGGGCTTCCTGCGAGTGCCTGTCCTTGAACCTCGGGAAGGTCAGGTTCCCAGGCGCGCGGATGAGATGCAGGAAGAAGTCGGCGTCCTCCTGCATGCTCTCGAACTTGCCCACGAAGTCATAGTCGATGAGGCAGGGGCTGCACAGCCGGCTAACATGATCCCAGTGGATGTCCATGCCCACGGGCCGGTGCACATCCAGCAGGTACTGGATGAACTCGGGGAACTGCACGCCGGAGCCGGTGCGCAGCGCCTCCCGAGACGCGTTGGCGCGGTAGCGGGCCAGGATGGCCTTGCCAAAGACGGGGTGATAGTAGCTGTTGGGGTGCTCGAACTTGTCTCGGAAGGCAGAGACCAGCCTCTCGAAGGGCTCCCGGACGAAGAGCATCTTGGTGTAGGTGCTGAGTCGGCGCACGATACCCTGACGGTCGAACGTATCCAGGCGCTTGAGGGCGCTGCCGTAGTGGACCGTGTTGTGCTGGATGTCCGCCGTGGAGGAGGCCAGCCCCGCCAGCACCATAAGCACCCGCTTCCAGTTGGAGCACCCTGCCTTGGGAACCTCGCAGTACAGCACGCGGTGGCGGTCCTCCACGAAGATGCGGGACACGTGGCGCGGGGTGACGGCCTTGCGGCTGCTGCTGGCCCTGTACTTGGCACAGGCCTCTCGCATCACGCGCTTGCGCTCCTGCTGGCCCTGGTGCAGGCTGACCCAGCGTCCGGCCGTGGAGTGGGGTCTCGGCTGGACAAAGGTCTCAGACGAGCCGTTGCCTCGCGCGGTCCCCGCGGCTGGCATCTTTTTGATGAGCAGTCTCCGCCTGCGCTGCCGCCGGAGTCGCAAAGGAGACCCCGCCGCCGCCGCCGCCGCCTTCGCGTGAGGTCGAGGCTGGTCAGGCACCTGCAGCTGCAGACCTCTTGGGGACCCGCTGGGTGGGTCTCGTGTGACCCTTTCTGTGGGTATCCTCGAGTGGCCATCCTGGGGGCAGGAAGAGAAGTGGTTAGGGGGCGTTTAGGACAACTGGGCGCGGAGGGGACACATAACCCTGGCCCTCCACACGGCGGGGGGGGGGGCTCTAACCACTCTGGCTTAAGTTTGTCTTCAGGAAAGGGAAGTTGGGACAGGCTGGCGTTGTTAAGACCTGGCCGGTCACAGGCCACACAGTATTGCGTAAATGTGGCACCTGAACGACCAATATAATTTCTACCGCAAGGTGGCGCAGTCACCCCAGAAACGTCGGCTTGGCCAGGGTGGGCGGTGGGAGATGGCGGCCTGCAGGAGGCTTGCTCAGATTTACTGCGGAGTCCAAAGGCGTCATCTCACAGGGAAGGGAAATGCATGGATCCAAAGCCCCGGGATTTGTTCCCAAGGCTCCGGGAAAGAACCCTGAACGTTTGTCTCCTTAGGAACGGGTTCACCATCAGTCCCCGGGGTTGGCTTTTTTTTTCCTCTCCCGCTTTCCCCCAGGCACCTGCTGCTTTTTTGGGGTGTTATTGGAACTTACATGCTGGGGTCTGATGCTGAGCTTCATGCCTGGAAAGCAAGAGAGGGGAGAGATTTGCTGAGCAGCGGAAGTCACCCCGTACCTGCCCAGCCCAACAGGCAGGACTCCCTCAGGCCACCCTCCACCCCACCCCGTCATTGAGTTTCAAAGTAACTGAACCGAAGGCTCCGTCCAGCCCCTCTCGGCGCCTGTCCACCTCACCCGGCTCCACTCTTGAGTGCAACAATACTTTGCAGGGACCAAGCCCTCGGAAGAAAAGCCCTCCAGGACTCCCGGGAGGTTCCCTTGCCTTGGCATTCCCAGCATAGCTTCGGCCTTCTTGGGACAGCCAGGGGGATGATGTCCGTCCACGCCTGGCTCATCCTGGTGTCCCCTAAAGGTGTGAGCAGAGCTGAGGCATGGGTGCGTGCTGACTGGCGATGCGGGGAGGATGGAGAGCGGATCTGTATGTCACTGACCGTGTCACTTACTTTCCTGGTTGCCGTGACAAAATGCCAAGTAAGAGAGGAAACGCGCCCTCCCAGAGGACCTGGGTCCAATTCCCAGCACTACACACCAACCGAGAACCATCTGTAAAGCCAGGTCCAGAGATTCAAACGCCCTCTTGTGGCCTCTACGGGCACTGCACACATACAGCAAACACAGGTATACGGAAAATTAAAATGAATGGATGTAAAAACAAGCAAAAAATGCAAAACAGGTACGAGTTTTTGAGGGCCACTGTTTTAGAGGGACCAGTGCATGGTTTCTTGGCCTCATGTGCTTGTTGGAAGCACGGGGTAGAGGGGGAGTTTCTCATCTCACAGATGACCTGGAAACAGAGAGCAGCCCAGGAAAAGGCCTGGGACAGAGTACCTCCAAAGACCTGCTTCCAGCGACTCACTCCTTCAAGCTAGGTCTCACCGCCTAAAGCTCTCAGGACTCCCTAAGGAAGGCCAAGAGCTGGGGACCAAGCCTCTGACACATGAACCTTGTACTAATAAGTACTTCTGCTGTTACTGAGACAAAATATAGAAGGATTTAGTTCCGGCTCACATTTGCATGGCGGGTGGCTTGGCTCCTGTCTGGAATCGGGAAGTGAACTGTTTTATCTCAGCCGACCGGAAACCAAAGATCTCAGACCCCAGCCAAGGAGGCTGGGTACAGACCTCTAGCCAGCCCCTATAATACTATAACTATAATCTATGCCGTGCGTCCTAAAGGTTCCACAGCCCCCAAACAGCGCCACCAGGTGGCCAAGTGCTCAAACACCCAAGGGTGTGAAGGACCTCTCACAGTCAAGCCTTTTAGCGGGGCACTTCCTATCCAAGCCACGGCATTGGTCAAGTTCTGGAATGTCCCCTCTGCCCACCGGAGAGGTCCCGTTGGGCTGGGCAGGGGCCACCCAAGACAACATGGTCTAGGAACGTGAACCTTTGGCCAGGACTGGGAACTGAACTCCGCTTCAGATCATTTGGTGTATTGGGGGCAGCTGGTTGGGAAGGCGGATTTTCTGTTGAGGGATCCTCAACAGTCAGGGACTCTGATCCTGAGCCCCGAGTGGGCATTCGTGCTCTGAAACTTTGCTGAATTCTGGTTGCAATCAGAGGAACAGCTGCCCCTCACACAGCAGAGAGCCAGAGTGAGGGCCAGCATTTTCGGGGGCACTGTGCCCAGCTTACCCGACCGGCTCCTGACGGAGAAGGGGCGGTTCTGGTAAGCCAGCAGTCCCCCGATGTCTCTGTGTATTGGGGAGAGGACAGTGGCTATTTTTTATTATTTATTTATTTATTTATTTATTTATTTATTTATTGTGTATACAGCCTTCTGCCTACGGGCCAGCAGAGGGCGCCAGGTCTCATTCAAGGTGGTTGTGAGCCACCATGTGGTTGCCGGGAATTGAACTCAGGACCTCTGGAAGAACAGTCAGGGCTCTGAACCGCTGAGCCATCTCTCCAGCCCCGACAGTGGCTATTTTAAGCAGGCAAAAGGACAGCCAGATTCTCACTGACCCAGACTCTCCAAGGGGTTCAGTTCCTTTCTTGGCTTCAGGGCTGCGACCTGGACCTCACGGTGCCCAGTCTGGGGCTGCGCCACACGAACCCTTCATTCATCAGCAAGCAAGGGGGACCGGCAAAGCCTCCTTCTGGGACGGAAGCCTAAATGCCCTGAGTCCTCTGGAACCATCACTGTGTGTGGGCATGTCCATACATCTGGTCTTTTCCTCAACCATTCTCTACTTTATCTTTTCTATGTGTGTGTGATTGCCTTTGTGTGTGTCTGCACGTGTGTGTGCACGCGCGTGCGTGCGAGCACCCATGTGTGTGTATGTGTGTGTGTGTGCACACACACGCACATGTCTTTCTGCATCACTGGGGGGCGTCTCCCACTGACTCTGATGCTCATCACTTCAGCCAGTGAGCCCTTGTGTGTGTGTGTGTGTGTGTGTGCGTGCACACGCATGCACATGTCTTCCTCCATCACTGGGGGGCGTCTCCCACTGACTCTGATGCTCACCACTTGAGCCAATGAGCCCTTGGGACCCCGCGTCCCGGCACCACCATGCTCATGAGCAGAACTCCAGTCCTTAAGTTTGCAACGACAGGCACTGAACTAATGACCACAGCCAGTTCCCCAGACTCCAGAACCTTCCTTTCCAAGACAGGGTTTCACTTTATTTTTATTTTTTTTTTGGTTTTTATGAGACAGGGTCTCTCTGTATTGTTTTAGAGGCTATCGGTCCAGCCCGGCCTTGAACTCACAGAGATCCGCCTGCCTCTGCCTCCCGAGTGCTGGGATTAAAGGGTGCGCCACCACCGCCCGGCCCAGGGTTTCACTTTTACACCAAGCTGGCCTCACATGCACAGTCCTCCTGCTTCTCCCTCCCTGCCAGGCCTGTAGGCGTGGGCTACCACACATAGTTTCTGGAATCTTCTTCAACTCCCAAGAGGGGTAAAGTATCGGGAACTTGCTCACTGCTGTGACCGGGCGCTTGGCAGAAACGAGGGGGACGTCTTTACTTTGGTGCACGGGCTCAGAGGTTTCAGTCCGCCATGGGAAGGGGAGGCAGATGGTAGTCATGGTAACAGGAGCATCAGGCAGACTCCTCCCACAGGAGTCGGTACAGACTCAAAGCTCTACCCTTGGTGACCCACTCCTCCCTGCCAGACCCCACCTCCTAAAAGCACCATGGCCCCCCAAACTGTACTACAGGCTGGGGGCCAAGCTTTCGAATCATGAGCCCGTGGGGGTCACTAACAGAGGGCAGCAGAGGCGGACCTGGGCGCGCTCACTTTCTTCTGCTGGGTTGGGTACCAGCGATGCCCTTTTGAGACAAAGGTCCACCGTCCTGGGTGTGTGCGAGCACACATATACACATAAGAAAGCGTCCAAACAAGCCTTCCTGGTGGCGGGGCGGCGGGGGGTGGGGCTCTGTGCAGAAGTGGGGTGAGCAAAGCCCCGCCCAGTGTCCCCTGAGCCCATTCCAGCCTCCCCAGCCTCCCCTCCTCACCCCATCTTCCGTCTTCAGCACAAGCTTCCAGAGCTCATTTCTCTTTGGCGTGTGGGGTCCCCTCCTGCTGCCTACAATGACAGATCCCTTCACCAGAAGGGACCCGCCTGCCGCAGCCGCCCGCCCCAGGTTCCCTCTCCACCTCGGCGGCGGCCGGCGTTCCTTAATTATTTTCTTCTGGCGACGGACGGCAGCAGCGGGTTCTGCTAAATCACCTCTTCCCCTCAGAGCCTCAGATACGGGGATTTACTCTGGTTGTCACTCCTGTCAACCTGTCAAGGTGTGACGGCGACGGCGCCTATCCACATTTCTCTGCTGGAGCAAAGGAGTCGCGCTAAATTTGGCCAGGAGTGGGGCTGACAGAGCCGCTTACGAAGGCTCCCCCATCACTCAGCCAAGTCAGGCTGCGGCTGCTGGGGCTGCGGGCCCTGTCCCCTTCCGCCTGTGCAGGGGGGGACACGACCTTGTCTTGTGCACCCTGCCTCCCAGCCACCAGGGAGTTTCAACAGAAGGCCGGTCCTGGGGCATCAAGGGCGCAGGGTAAGGGGGACCCCCTCCTGGATACAACCCCAAACATATTTTGCCCACCAAGCCAAGCTGGGTGCAACGGCCCCCTAGGAAAATCAATTTTATCTTGCAGTGAGTAACAGGTAAGAGGACCGATCTCGGGTGGAGCCGTGAGTGTGCCCAGAGCCGTCCAATCCCAACCGCGAAACTCAGGGCAGCTCGTTAGGTGACGGTGAACCTGGTTCCCACACGGCTACTTCCGAGGACGCAGAACTGTCACGAAGGAAATACAAGGGGCTCTGCCCGCTGCCAGCGGCCCTGTTCTCATACGGGGAGGGCGGCTTTTCCGTGTGTTTGTGGAATAAAGCTTTGGGTAAGCCAAAGTCAGAAACCAGGTGTCCTGGCTGGAGTATGGTGCATGCCCCAAATGCCACACTTCAGGACCACTGACAGCAGCACCATCGCTTCTGATGCATCCGCAGCGTGGGGCGCTTAAGAAGAGGGAGGAGCCGGGCGGTGGTGGCGCACGCCTTTAATCCCAGCACTGGGGAGGCAGAGGCAGGCGGATCTCTGTGAGTTCGAGGCCAGGCTGGACCGACAGCCTCGAAAACAATACAGAGAAACCCTGTCTCGAAAAACCAAAAAAAAAAAAAAAAAAAAAAAAAGAAGAGGGAGGCTATGGCTTCAATATAGCCACGTCAGGCTCCCACCCCCAAGGCTCTAAACAAACATTTAGATAAAAACCGAATTTAGCAGGGCATGGTGAAGGGAGGCAATCCTAAGCCTCAAGAGGCCGAGGCAGTAGAAGCCCCAGTCCAAGGATGGCTTAGACAAGTTCAAACTCAGCCTGAATCAACTTAGAGAAACCAGTGACTGGGAGTGTGGCTCTGTTGGTAGAGTGCTTGCTTACAACTAACCAGTGAGGGGCTGGGGGTGTGGCTCAGTGGTAGAGCCCCTGCCTAGAATCCCCCAGTGAGGGGTTTGGGGTGTGGCTCAGTGGTATAGACACTGCCTAGAATTCCCCAGTGAGGGGCTGGGGTGTGGCTCAGTAGTAGGGTGCTTGTCCTAGATTTCACCCCAGAAAAACAACAGTGAAGTGAGCCTTCTGGGCAGCATGAGCTGTGATTCCCCAGCCCCGTCTTCCTTCCAATGACACAGATACTGCCATGTGCCTGTCTCCTTCCCTTACCCAGGACAGGAGACCCTCAAGGCCAGCCACACTCTCTCTCTGCTCTCTCTGTGTCTGGGTTACCTGCAGTGTTAAAGTCTGTAAGGGTGCTTCCAGCCCTCTGCACAGCAGGACATAAACAGTTACTTTCTCCTTCTGGGCAGATGACATTCAAAGAAACACACAGAACGTGAGAAGAAACAAGGCGTGAGTTATGAAGTCTGCCAAATGTGCTCCATGCTGTGAACTCTTCAGTGCCTGGCGGTTTTTTCTCTCCTCATCATTTTGGCTGAAACCCTTTCCAGTTCTCTGTTAAGGGGCAGCAAAGGCCGATGATGATAGGTAAGGCTCATCCCTTTGTTCTCTTCTTTTCTGTTTCTTTTTTTTGGGGGGGGGTGGTACCTAGGAGGGAACTCAGGACTTCATGCATAGGTGTTCTACTGATGAACTCCTCACCGGGGGATTCTAGGCAGGGGCTCCACCACTGAGCCACACTCCCAGCCCCTCACTGGGGGATTCTAGGCAGGGGCCCTACCACTGAGCCAAACCGGCAGCCCCACGAAGCCCAGGTTTCTTTCCTTCCCCTTTCCCCCCTTTTCCGTCCTCTATTTTACTTTTCAAACAGCCTTACCATAGGCTGGTCTCAAACCTGCAATCCCCCCCCCCGGCCTCCCAAGTTCTGGGACTAAAGGTGTGTGCCAGCCAGCGTGGCTCTCACAGCTCCTAAGCAACCAGGAGGGGCGGTCTGCGTCTGTGACAGCTGAGGCGGGGCTCCGCTGGCACAGGGGGTTAGTGGGTAATAGGCTCTTACGTGTACCCCCGGCAGGGGCATAAGGAGACCTACTGGGTTCCACGCTGAAACCCCAGTCCCTAATGTTCAGGAGAAACCGGGGGAGGCGACCAGGTCCATATCTGCAGTCAGACTGTGTGTCACGCAGACTGTGTCTGACGCAGGTGACAGCTGCTTGTGCTACCCAGGTCCTCGATCCTGGTGGGCAGTGTTGAGCGAGCCCCGCCACTCTGACTCTGTGTCCACAGAGGGAGAGCCCCTGTGGAGGACTCAAAAACAGAAGGGTGGGGACGGGAGAGGCAGAGGGCGGGCTCCAGAGTCTTGATTTTTTTGGGGGGGGTTTCGAGACAGGGTTTCTCTGTGCCTTTGGAGCCTGTCCTGGAACTCACTCTGTAGACCAGGCTGGCCTCGAACTCACAGAGATCCGCCTGCCTCTTATGGAATTTTCTTTTCTTTTTTAACCTTTTATTTATTTATTATGTGTACAATCTTCTGCGTGCCAGCAGAGGGCACCAGATCTCATTCAAGGTGGTTGCAAGCCACCACGTGGTTGCCGGGAATCGAACTCTGGACCTCTGGAAGAACAGTCAGGGCTCTGAACCTGCTGAGCCATCTCTCCAGCTCCCCCCCTCACTTATGGAATTTTCTAATGGAGCTATTTCCCTTTTCTGTACCTCCTCGGAACTTCTGGCTGAAGATGCCTCATAGCTGGCTGCCCATACTGTCTCTTCATATCGGGGCTTCCCAGGCAAGTCCCCAGGGCTTGGGCAGCCAAACCTTGGCTCAGTCAGGACCCTGGGAGCCTCCTCGCTGCATGCACCGAGCCCACGCTGGCCACCCCTCACGTCCCCCCAGGGCGAGCAGAGGCACTGGTGTCCCTGGTCACTCGGGTTTCAAGTGAGTATTCAGCTGTTCCCACTTCTCGATGAGAAGCCCACCCGTGACGCGTGTTCTGTGTGTGCGTGTGTGTGTGTGTGTGTGTGTGTGTGTGTGTGTGTGTGAGAGAGAGAGGGGGGAGGAGAAGCAGATGAGGGGAAGGAGAGAGGAATTTAAGGAGTTTGCCATGTGATGACAGCTTACGAAGGTAGGAGGGTCGAGTCAAGCTGTCCGAAGGCAGACTTCTCTCTCTGATAATGTGAATTTTCCTTTCTTTCCAGGGCCTTCAACTGATTGGGTAAGCCCCACCCACTCTGCCAGGCTGGTCCTTTTTATTCTTATCACACAGGGCTCCAAGTGCTAATCACAGCAATGCCTATATTTACAGCAACACGTAGCTGAAGGCTGGTGTCCCCTGGGCTAGCTACCACGGGCTTCCCGTCCCGTGTGGGCTGCTGCCACTAAGTATCTACAAACAGGGCTACGGAAAATAGCCAAAGGGATTCCATTCCTTTCGAAGGACGGGGGTCCGGGAACGAAGGGGTTGGGGCTATAGGGATGGCTCAGTGGTTGAGATCACTGGCTGGTCTTGCAGAGAACCCACGGATGGTTCCCAGCTACGTGGTGGCTCTGTAACTCCAGCGTCAGGGGATCTGATGCCCTTCTCCGATCTCTGAGGGCATATGCGTATGGAGTACACATACATACATGCAGGTAAACCCCTCAACATACATACATAAAATAAGTTAGAGAAATAAGGGCGTTGGCAGGGCTACACTGGCCCCCAAGCCTCTGGAGAGGAACCTTCCTGTCTCTTCCAGCTTCTGGCAGTTCTGGGGTGTCCCTTAGGTTTGGGTGACATAAGTTGAGTCTCTGTTTACTTTCTTTCCACGGCCGTCTTCCCCACAGAACCCCCTTCACTTGGTTACATATGCAGAGAGCCCGTGTGGTCACAGTTATGGGTACTGGGGGTGAAGACGTCAGCACTGGGGAGGGACATGAAATTCAACCCGGATCAGGAGATAAGCTCTGTAGAGTGTCCTAAGGGCAGGGCAGGAGCAGACTAGATCTTGGCAACCCGGGGTGGGCGGCGGGGGGTGGGGTGGGGATCTTTGGGTCTTTGAAGGACTGTGCTGAAATGCGATGTCTGTAGGGGAGGGGCTTTGCCTTAGCTAGACTGGAGCCATGCCTAGTATACTCCAGGGACTCCATAAGCGCCTTTGGTAAGGCTGATGCTAACACGCTGTGCTGGTACCAGATGTAGGATAGGATCTGGGCCTCTCCTTGCAGGGATGGTGGCTAGGGTTCTGGCCGGAGTCATCAGCCCATTCCAGGTATTTCTCCAGTCTAACGTTCTCCCAACTGAGCTATTTCGGCAGTGCTTCCAGGTATTTCTCTAGTGCAGTTCCGTGGCCTGGAAGGACCTGCTGACGTCTGAGTGGCAGATGCCAGGCGGGTGGTCAGGTGACGGAGCAGCCCAAGCGGAAGGGTCTACTGCCACTCACGGCCCAGTGGCCATGAAGCCCTGCCTCCCCTTGATGTAGACACCTCTAGCCGGCTGTACCCTGCTGCCTTCTGGGGTCCTGCTCCTGTGGCCTTGCTGTGGACACTCTATTCCCACCAGCCCAGGTCACTCTGGCCCCCGGGGGTGGGGGGGTGCGGTCCCTGCTCCCAGGGACCTCTGGCTGCCTCATGGTGAACGGGTACCTCAGCACGGGTAGGCCATTAATGTATGCAGATTAGATGCAAATCGGAAGGCCCAAGTGCTCAGCAATTAGAGACCAGCCTGGGCTCTAGGCACCAAATTTGGATGAAAGGAAACCCCACGAAAAGGCTTTAAATCCTCACGTGTGTTCACAGGGAAATTCAATTTGCTAAATTGCTAGATTACAGGGTGCTGTCTGGACTGGTCACGGTGCAGGGTGTGTGTGTGTGTGTGTGTGTGTGTGTGTGTGTTCCAGCGAGTGTGGAGCTGCTCCCAACACAGATGTCAGCTGTCCCTGGACCCAGAAGTTGGCTCTGTGGTTGGCACGGCACTTTGTGGGGCGTGGGATTCAGACCGGCCATTCCCAGGTGACAGCAGCAGCTGTCCATGCGGTGGCTTCTCTGGGTTGATGTCCTCCAGGTGTCCTGATCCTCGATGAATTCAGTCAGATGAGGGTCTGTCATTGTTCATGTCCTGAATTACCCGAGACTTGGTAATGGCTAGAACACAGCTCGGTTGGCTCACGGTCCTAAAGGCTGTGAGCCCAAGAGTTTGGGCCAGGACCCCAGACACAGCATGGCAGAGGGCAGCTCCTGGCAGGGGGCACACGGGCTTGCAAACTCAGGTTGCTTTTCCCCTTCCTACCTCCATCTTCCAGGGACTGAACCCCAGGATTCGTACAAGCCCACCAGGCCCTCCCCTATGAGCCAAGCCCCTCGCTCTGCTGGTGGATTCCAGGCAAGTGCTCTACCCAGGAGCCATGCTCCAGCTCGTGCTTTCTGTTTTTGCTGAGGCTCTTATCCTAGCTAGGGGTGGGGTTAGCCTCGGGACCCCACTGACCCTAATTCCCTCCCGGGTATCGTCATCCTATGAATCAGGTGACTGAGTTGTCAGACACATGAACTTGGGGAACGCATGCGTCCATAGCAGGACCTCTGGGAGGACGGGAGCAGGAATCTCCCTGTCTCTGACTGATGGGCACCGGCCCGATGGGCCTGGCTGCTTCTTGTTGTGTTTAGCAATTCCATTCTCTGCCTCTGTGATTAGGATTCTCGATTCACCTGGGTAGTTCCCTGTCAGCTCAGTCTGGGCTGTGAATTCCCTGGGAACTGTCAGAGACCGGCCTGTGAAAGCTGTCTGTCAGTCAACCAGCCAGCCAGCCAGCCGCTTGGCTAGTATGCGAACCCGGCAGCTGCCCCACCAGACGCCACGAACAACCCGAACAACCCGCCTGCCCATCACTTGGTGGGGGAAGGAAGCCCTAAACATGTCAGCACTCCTCCTCCTCCTCCTCCTCCTCCTCCGGAGGCGGCCCCGCCCATCTACAGGGAGAGGCCCTGAACTCCAGTTTTGTTTATCGTCTGTGGGTGGTTACCACCGTGTCTGGGGTAAGTGAGGGGAGTCACAGCACACACGTGGTCACCGTACCTCAGCTCTCATGTACCGATGGGATTCCATTCGTGTCTTTTTTTTTTTTTTTTTTTTTTTTTTTTTTGGTTTTTTGAGACAGGGTTTCTCTGTGGCTTTGGAGGCTGTTCTGGAACTCACTCTGTAGACCAGGCTGGCCTCGAACTCACAGAGATCCACCTGCCTTGCCTCCCCAGTGCTGGGATTAAAGGCGTGCGCCACCAACACCCGGCTCCATTCGCGTGTCTTATGGTCTGATATACTATGCATGGCAAAGGGGCATGTCACAATGCACGTGTGTTCTCCACACATCGTGCTCTCTGTGATGCCCTGTAGGGGGCGCTTGAGTTCACAACCCTGCTGCTCCCAGAGTCTTAAATGCAAACCTGGAGGGGGCAGGTGGCCAATGGTGTAGGAGGCGAGCAGGGTCAAACTTCACGACCCCCACAAGTGACACCAGGTGGCCCCCAGAGCCCCCAGGTCTGCCTCCCACACTGGCGGCGCCTCCTCAGGCTGCTGGCCCGCTGGCCACCACCACAGCAGAGTGCCGCGCTGTTCATCACCATGCGCTCACACTCAGCGCGGGCCGAGCACCTCCACGGAACAGCCGGTGACCGCGTCTTAGCCAGGAAAGGGGCCGTCTAGTCCCAAACTCACGAAGTTCTCAGTGCAGTTAGGAGGTTGGGCAGGAATAAATGACCACGTGTGCTTGTAGGACCGGAGGCTGCAGCGGGCAGAGCTGGTCAGCCAGGAGCGCGAGGTGACAGCAGTTGGCACCTGGGGGATAGGAATATGGACGTTCCGGGCACAGCTCAGCTGTTTTGCCTCATGAGAGCCGGGCCCAGGGGTGAGGGGAGCCGGGCTCAGGGGTGAGGGGATCCGGGCTCAGGGTGAGGGGATCTGGGCTCAGGGGTGAGGGGATCCGGGCTCAGGGGGAGGGGATCCGGGCTCAGGGGGGAGGGGATTTGGGCTCAGGGGGAGGGGAGCCGGGCTCAGGGTGACAGGATCTGGGCTCAGGGGGGAGGGGATCCGGGCTCAGGGGGGAGGGGATTTGGGCTCAGGGTGAGGAGATCTGGGCTCAGGGTGACAGGATCTGGGCTCAGGGGGAGGGGATCTGGGATCAGGGGGGAGGGGATCCGGGCCCAGGGGGGAGGGGATCCGGGCTCAGGGGGGAGGGGATCCGGGCTCAGGGGGAGGGGATCCAGGCCCAGGGGGGAGGGCAGAGATGCTGAGACCGAAGGGTGTGGAGGAAGGGCAGGCTGGAGAGCCTGGGAGGGTCTGGCAAGCAGGGGGCTTTATGGTCCTAAGGGCACCGGACTCTCTGCGCTTGTTGTGAGGGTGTGGTGATGAGACCAAGACAGACCAGCAGGACCCTGCCCTGACCAGGCGAGAGGCTCCCGAGGTCTTGCCGGGGTGGGGAAGGAGACGGTGCTCCCCAACCTCCCCCCTGAGCACAGGGTGGGGAGGAGTCTGGCCCTCTGAGCGCTGATTGCCCCCAGGAGTGAGTACTTCCCCCCCCCCACAGCAGCAGACTTCAGCAAGGCCCTCCCGGGCTGGTCACAGGCTGGCTCCAGCTCGCACGGGGACACCGGGGACACCGTGGGGCTGGCTGGGAGCGGGGAGGGGCAGGGCTTCTCCCTTGGGCGTCAAACCGGACTCCCTCCGGCGTGTTCCTGCTGCAAGGGCACGCGTCCCAGCGGAGTTTGGGGGCGCTCATGGGCTGCCCTCGCGCTAAGGGCAGGGGGAGCGGAAGGAGGGATGAGCTGGGGGGGGCGCAGTAGGCACCCAAGTCCTGGAGCCCGTGTCTTGCTGGTGCCGCGCGTGTGTGTGCATGAGTGCGTGTGCATGCGTGTGAGTGTGTGTGTGTGCGTGTGTGTGAAACTTGCTCCTTCCAGAGTGATGGGGGCCAGGGAAACAGGACGGAGTGTTGGGCGCCTAGGCATCGCTGTGCCCGGTGGACCAAACGGAATGGATGGAGCTGGATGGCGCTGGGCGTGACGTCACACGCCTGGCGCCTGGGACACGCCTATCACCCTGGCGCTTGGGAACTGGGGACAGGGCAACGCCGTGGTACAGCCCTTTCCTACACTATGCGCATGTGTTGCTCTCTCGTTGGCTAATAGAAAGCTGACAGGCTGGTGGCTGGGCGGTAAATCGGGCGGGAAAGCCAAACCCAGAACCGCGGGAAGGAGGAGGGCAGAGCCGGAGGAGGCATCAGCCAGGCGCAGGGGGAGCGGGCGATGGACGCGCCATGCCAATAAAGGCACCGCCACGCGCCAGGCGGGGTGCAAACAGGGAATGCGTACGGGTTAGCTTAAAATGCAAGAGCTGGCCGGTAGTAAGCCTGAGCCACTGACTGAGCATTTATAATTAACATTAAGCCTCTGGGTGCTTACTCAAGAGTGGCCGCCGGGACAGGAAAACTCCCCCTACAGGGGCAACAGGATAATCTCAGCTACACAGTGAGTCCTAGGCCAGCTTAGGTCACGTGAGACTGTGTAAAAGAGCCCAAACTAGGCCGGGCGGTGGTGGCGCTCGCCTTTAATCCTAGCACTCGGGAGGCAGAGGCAGGTGGATCTCTGTGAGTTCGAGGCCAGGCTGGACCGACAGCCTCCAAAACAATACAGAGAAACCCTGACTTGTAAAACAAACAAACAAACAAACAAACAAACAAACAAACAAAAAGAGCCCAAACTGAAACTCACGCAGAAGAGGGTGGATACGTAGGACAGGTACCTGGCGACCGCCCTCCTTCATCTCAGCAGGAAGCGGGTACATTTGGTTTCAGTAAGAGTGAATCCTTACTATAGAGTCCCAGGGAGTAAAAACAAGGGGTTGCCTAGGAAACAGCCCGAGGGGGCTCCGCGGAGAGGCAGCACCGGCTAGCATCAGCTGTCCCGGCCCTGTGCTGGGCACTCCGAGTACAGGTGTGTCCCTCACTGGCCTGCAGGGGCAGTCAGGGGGGGCAGCCTCATTACTGTCGTGGCCTGGCCGGGAGATAATGATCTTTCCAGTTCCAGCCGGCCTCCGGATGTCATTCCGGCAGCATCGTCAATTACCAAGCTGCTCTGCGGCACCCCGAAGAGTGAACCCATCTTAATGGACGCTTCCCTAAAGTGGGCCCCGTCCCTTACAGGCCCGAGGGAGGCACCCGGCCCCATGCCACGCCCAGAATCACCCAGAGCCTTTCTAGGGGCTCAGGGGTGGGCGCTCTGACCCACTGGGCGTGGCGACGGCTGACTGCAGAGATGCCACCTTCCTTCCCTGTGTGCCTGGCGGGAGCCGCATCTGGGCTTGTGGTGCCCGGCGCAGCTCACTGGACACAGTGCCCTGGAGTTTGTCTCTCTAGAGACCTCGGCCGGCCTGCGAGAAGAAGAGGACTGAGCATGCTGGACCCGGGAGCATCCCAGGCAGCCAGGAACGGCCAGACGCCTTCCCCATGGGGCTGAGCGCCTACACACACCACATACACTCACACACACACACCGCACATACACACACACACCACACACACTGCACATACACATACCCACACACCACACACACTCACACACACACCACATACCACACACACACACCCCGCACTCATGTTTAGCCCCATAGGCACCGTGAACCATTGGGCCTGGGCGAAGTCGGCTGACTGTCCCTGGGCTCAGACCACAAGGCTGAGAAAGTGAAGGGTGGGCTTCTGAAGGGCTACACACACCCTCAGAGGTCATGGGCTACACACACCCTCAGAGGTCATGGGCTACATACACACTCAGAGGTCATGGGCTACACACACCCTCAGAGGTCATGGGCTACACACACCCTCAGAGGTCATGGGCTACATACACACTCAGAGGTCATGGGCTACACACACCCTCAGAGGTCATGGGCTACACACACACTCAGAGGTCATGGGCTACACACACACTCAGAGGTCATGGGCTACACACACACTCAGAGGTCATGGGCTACACACACACTCAGAGGTCATTCTTGGGGCACTCACAGGTTATTCTTGGGGCACTCAGAGGTCATTCTTGGGGCACTCAGAGGTCATTCTTGGGGCACTCAGAGGTCATTCTTGGGGCACCTCAGAAACAGCCCGCGTGAGGGAGGGGGGAGGTGGATTGGGACGGACATCACGGTGTGGATGGGAAATGACAGGTCACGAACTCCGGAGGAGAGAGGCGGGGAGGGCTGGATGAGCCAGGGGTAAGCAGGAGGAGGGGAGGGCACCCTCCACAGGGTTTACAAAGGAGCCAGGAGGCCTGAAGACTGATGCTGGGTTACCCCAAACCCGGATGGAGATCTGAATACTGCCTGGATGTACAACTCCTTATCCATAGACGGTAGAGGCTGGGTGCTAATAGTGCCCATTAGCCAGTTTGGAACTCTATACCTTGGCATGACTTCATTCATTCATTCGTCTGCCTGCCTGCCTGCCTGTCTGTCTGTCTGTCTGTCTGTCTGTCTGTTTGCCTGAGAGGGGGAGCAGGCTCTCACTCTGTAGCCCAGGCTAGCTCCAAACTTATGGATCAGCTCCTGAGTGCTAGGACTACAGACATGAGCCGCCATGCCCGTCTCTCACCCACGTCAGCTTTGGAGACGGCCGAGGAACCGAATAGTCCGGCCCCATGACGCCGGACACCATGGTCACACACCACCCTCGTCATCCCTGACCCAGGACAAGAACGTCAGACTGTCATCCAGAGTGCTCGCGCTTAGAACTTGGCAGTCTTCTCCGGACCTCCCCCAACGAAGAGGCTCCCAGCTTTTCCCCCAGCTCCATCTGGGGAGACAGGGTGTGCAGGGACCTTGATCCCAGAGGCTAGCCGGGTTGGGGTGGAGGAGGGGAAACTGACTATTCTTCCTAAGGCCCAACCTCCCTTTGCCCTGCATGCACTGGGTCTGGACGTTTAGACCCTGGTCTGCCTCTGGGAATTGAACGTGGTCCTCAGTGTAACGACCACCCAGCGGGTGGCTCGGTCACTAAGAAAGACGGTTAAGGATATTCTGAGCTGTCCTCTGGCCTCCTGTGAACTCCAGCCGTCCCAGCTGCTCTCAGGAGGGAGTGACAGGCACAGAGGGGGTCCCCCTGGCTGCTGTGTGTATGTCTGGAGAGAGGAAGACCCCCCTCCCCACAGAGGAGCTCACTGAGCAGATATTCCGGGCCCTTCTTTGTGGTCAGGACACACGCCACTCAAGGAAACAAAGGCGTTTGGGTTCGTATCTTTGGCCTTCCATGCCTGTGTGTGGTGAGGGCTGAGGAGGGGTGGGTGGGCCACCCCCTCTCAGGAATTAATGACTTCTGAGCTGCTTTGACCATCGAGGCACCTTCTGCAGGATTAAACATCATTCCTTCTAATGACTTGATTTATATCCAAAGGTTTATTGCTCCAAACAAAATATTGGAACGGCGGCAATAAATCATGCCGAGGATGCTTCCAGCTGCGACTAGCACACTTGCTGTTTGTTTGGGAGCAGACTGGGGTACCGAGGGGTGGGGGGTGGGAGCTGCCGGGTAGCAACGCTCGCTCGTGGGGTGCAGGGTGAGCGCAGGTGGTATCAGGTAGCCGCGACTTCCAGCCGGGGCACCAGAGGGCTTCTGGTGCCCGAGTCTTTGGGGAGAAAGGATTTCAGAGAGGGATTTAGAGAAGCCGGAAATCCCTGAGCTCCACAGCTTGCAGTGATGGATGGTCCTGAGATTTCCTACTGTATCCTGAATGAGAGACGCAGGGATAGGGCCAGGCTAGATGCTCTGCAGGGCTCAGCTCCCTGTAAGGATGCCAGGGCCGCCCTAGGCTGGCTTCTGTCTCAAGTGATGAGCAGAAAATTCTCCTTGGAAACCAGGCCCCTGCCCCGCAGAGTGAGAGTGAGGTCAACTTCAAGGCTCACTTTGTGACAGATCTGGATAGGATCCAGCCGCCTCTGGCCACAAGTCTGGGAGAGGATGCACCTCCTTCATGGGCAGCCCATAATCCTCATCCAAGCACCACGGCAGAGGGAAAGTGGGTGGACGGGAGGAAAGATTGGGGTTCAGTTACAGGCCCAACCCGACTCATCCAAGAACACCGCAGCGGCCGCGATTTACCCTCGGAGGACTCCCACCGCCTAGAATATGAAAGCATGGGCAGGGTGCCCATCAGAGGAGGCAGTCCGGGATGACCAGTGTCGGGCACTGGGGACTGTGTGTGTGACAGTGTGAAACTGAAATATGCCTCCCGGCTCCTGTTTGGGGCGCTTGTTCCTTAGTAGGTAATGGTATTTTGTAGGCTTTAGGGCGTTAGGTCACAGCTGGTCAGTGCCGGCCACCAGGGAGTAGGCCTTCGGATGTTGCACCCACCCTGTTTCTGACCGGCTTTCTCTGTTTCCTGGTCTCCCGTGCTGTGAACAGACACAGTCTCACAGTCCTGCTGGCACGGACGGGGTTGCTGTGGTGTGCGGTGCCTCCCCCCTCCAGATGGAGCGGGATCTCCCGCAACCCTGAACTCGGGGAAGACTTTCCTCTTAAATTTGTGTCAGGTATTTCCCACAAATTCCAACGAGGTGCTGGCCCTAGGTGAGGCACACTTAATTGGGGGGGGGGTTGCTGAGGATCTGGGGGGAGGCTCACGTCAGACTCGGGGGAAGCGCGGATGGTGGGGCGGAGCCCAGGACGGCGTGTTGGCGGCAAGCGGGATGATGCATGGAGGTTCGAGGAGTGTGTGAGTGTGTGTGTGTGTGTGCGTGGGCGCGTGTGTGTATGTGTGTACGTGTGGAGGCGTGACGGTATGTATGTGGATGGCGGTGGGGAGCGATGGAGACGGATAGTGGGTGGTGTTCAAAGTTTTAAGGAAAAGGTTGAAGATGGGGCTCCAGCAAACGTGGGCAGCAGATGGCCAGACAGCAAGGGTCAGCACACGTGGCTTCCGGCTGCGGTGCCCTCGCAGAATTGAATACAGGAAACTCGCTATGCCCCCACCCCGCCCCCACCCCATGACTTTTTCAGCCCCCAGGATGCTCAGGGCCAGCACTCGGGACCCTGACAGCAGCGGCGCCTACCTCCAGGATGCTCATGGCGTCTATTGAAGGGAGGGCAGGGGTCCCCAGTGACCTGCGTGAACTCTCAGGGTGGAACCCTGGCTCCTGGGAAGGACACGGCTGCCCGCTTCCCTCTGCAAACAGCGCCCAGTGTCAGAAGACAAAGCTCCCACCCATCTTTCATTAAAACAGGTAGAAAGAGGAGAAGCGCTGTTTGCTTTATAAAGTCTGGCAAATTTTGATAATGAAACCTTCAGAACATCAAGTTCGGCGAAAACCTTCCTAATCCCAGGCAGATAAGGGATAATGGTAACGTATGTCAACTTCAAGAGCAAAAATAAATAAATAAAAAACCCTTTTATCACTGAATTTAACAATGTTGCTGGCGAAATATGTTAGGAAAATGCAAAATGCTATTTAAATGATAAAATGTGCTGTCTCGGATGCCGAGGATTTTAATTGCCACAATCAGAGTCCAAACACACTTCCTTGCCGGCTCTGACAGTCGCGGCTAATGACAGGGCGTCCATAACGAACAACGGTGGACGGAAGGGTGATTCCTGGCTCCCGTCCTCTCCCTGGGGGAACCGTCAGCTTGACAGCTGTTGGGGCTCGACTGCGCTCATTGGCGTCGGTGCCTGTGAAGCGTGGATCGCCTCAGATATTAATACCAGTCAGCCATCACATTAATATTAACCAGTTAATACATATTTCCCATGACAACAAGAGGTGAAGGAGTCTTACTATGTGGTGGGTCAGGGAACACACCATACCCAAGTGGATTTCCTTGGGACGCACAGCACCAAGAACTCTAAGCCTCTTAGGCCTGTTGTCTCCACAGAGATGGAAGCCGGGGCTCACATGGGGACCAAGGCAAGTGAGTTCCTCCTCACACAGCCGGCGGTGGGCAGGCTGCAGGGACTGTGGTTAGCCAGGGGTGGGTGGCCCCCACATCCCTTCCTCCCCAGGCTCAGGTGACCTGTAGAGTCTTCCATCCAAGCCTTGAGCAAGTAGGAGGCAGGGTGAGCGATGGGAACCCTTTACTGTCCCCGCAGTAAAGAACTATGCCCTGCCGGGCGTTGGTGGCGCACACCTTTAATCCCAGCACCCGGGAGGCAGAGGCAGGCGGATCTCTGTGAGTTTGAGGCCAGCCTGGTCTATAGAGCCAGTTCCAGGACAGCCTCCAAAACAATACAGAGAAACCCTGCCTCGAAAACAAAACAAACAAAACAACAACAACAACAAAAAAGAACTATGCCCCTCCCCCCACTCACCATTCTTAGTCATGGTGGAGGGGGTGGAGGGGGACACCAATTCTGTAACTACTCTTTTGGGACCTGGCGTGTGCCAAGCTCTGAGACCGAGAGAGACACAGGGCAAGGGAAAAAACAAAACAAAACAAGACGTGGTGTTTGCTAGCTTTACTGATGGTTTGGTTTTACCGTCTCCATTTGAAGGGCGCTAGATGTCTTACCACCGTCCCCATTGCTGGCCGGGTGGGTTGCAGGGCTGAGGTCCAGACCATGCCTGACTTGGTGCTTTGGGTTTAACCACCGCTGACCGTCAGCGTCCAAGGAAGACTGGACTGGCCACCGAGAGGGTAGAATGGGAGTCTGGGGACAGGCGAGGGCCACTGCAGGTTTCCCGACATTACCCCAAAGTCACACTGTCAGAAGGAGCTCAGGGCGCCGGCCTGGGCAGCCCACGTTGTTGGGGGTCCCTGGGGGAGGCCCGCTTCCTTGATGTGGGCAGGGCATGGGGACTACCTGCCTGCCTGCTGGCTTGCAGACTGCTTCTGCAGGCTAGTGCACATCTGAGTACAATTAACACTCTAAGCGCTAATTATTTTACTTGGGCGTCTGAGTCTGAGGATCCTCCAATTTCAGTTTAATTGGAGAAAAATGGTCATCAGTTATTACACAGCAGGGGGCAGGCTCCAGGCTTCCTCAACACAGAGGGGCGGGGCCGCCTGGGAGCATCGGGAGCAGACGGGGTTGGCCACAGCAGCTCAGCAGCTGGCTCCGGTGAGGGTGTGGCGGGTGGGGGCTAGAGGACCTTGGGCACCCCGCCCCATCACCATCCCTAACATCTGCCGGGGGAGGCTTGCCGGCCAAGTTAATGCCTTGCTGTTTCGTCTTTTCCGGTTTCGTTCCATTTTCAGGAATGCATCTGTTATAAAAAAAAATGAGCAAACGCAAAAGGAAATGGGATTCCTTATTAAAGGAGGGCTCATAACTTCATCACGTCCCCCTGAACCTGATAGTAATCTGAGCTCATAATGAAATCCACAGGCACTGCCCACCTGGCTGGCAGGGTTTGCAGGTGCCAGCCTGGAGGCAGGGGCTCTGTCTAAGGGACACCCGGCACCCTGGTCTCTCCCTCCAGCGTCTCTCTCTTGTCTTGATGATTCGGAGTCTCCTGGGAGAACCCTGAGGCCTTGGCGGACGCAGTTATGGAACGCTTTGACCTCTGCCAAATTTGGACCCATCTAGAGAGATACTCAAGTTGGCCCACCGGTGAGGACCATAAGGCGGCCTCCAGGGCCTCGGATGCTGGTGGGCGAGGGATGTAGCTGTCTCTTTTGGTAGCCCTCAGGATGACCTGAAAGTCTGAGGATGGACAGTGTCTGGGACACAGGGAAGGGCTGACTCCTGTGGCTTCTCATTGGGTCTGGACGCTGTTGCCCAGATGAGGCAAGGGCAGAAAGGACGACAAACCGTCTTAGTGAACAGTGCTGCTGGGAGAGGGGACTTTGAGCCCCAGAGAAGCTGAACCTATTAGGGCAAGAGGTAGGCCATGCCCAAGAACATAACCTCCCATCCCTAGTGGCTCTCCCTCAGCCACGCCCTCAGCAACCCCTGTGACTCCCATCCTGCTACCCCTCCCCAACTCTTTCAAACTCCCAGATCTTTCCCGGTTGGAGAGAGCCCCTGCTTTACCGGGGTCCCCTCAGGCCCATCTTTGAGCATCCATGCCGCCTCTCTGAACTGGCTCTCTCGGTCTATGTGGAGGACCTCGTCCCTTGCAGCTCACAGACAGGTTAAAGGGCTTTTCCACTTCCCTCCCGTTTTTTTTTTCTCTGCAAGAGCCTGTTGCGAGGCAACGGCGTGCAAGAGGAAAAGGGATGCTTCCACAGCCCGCAGCCAAATCCTACCCGAGTGAGCATGCAAACGCAACTTCAAAGCTCCCAAGACTCCCTCAGAAGGGCTTCCAACAAGAAATAGTTCATTCATGCAAGAAGAGGAAGAAAAGACATGCAACATGTGATTCCGACGCTATGCAGAATGTGACAGCCGGGGTGAGGAGGATGTAGCTCAGTGATAGAGCCCTTCTCTAGCTCGCACGAACCCTGGCTTCCACGCCCAGCGCCGCAAATAAAGAAGTAACCACTGCGACATAAACACCTAGGGGCTTGCTTGCCACCCAGCAGAAGTTGCTAAAAAATCTACCAACATCTCTGAAGTTCCTCCCGTGACCTCTTGGAGGGACACCTCCCTTTGCTGCACCTGCCAGTATTACCTCCCTTGAGACTATGTAGCCCAGGCTCCCCTCAAGCTTGCTGGGTAGCTGAGGATGGCCTGTTTCCACCTCCTGAGGGCTGGGGTTACAGGGTACGCCAACATGCCAGGTTTGGGGGTGGTGGCGGCGAACCCAGGGTTTTGTGCATGCCAGGAAAGCACGCCATAACCGAGTTTTATCTCCAGGCCCCATTTCTTTCTTTCTTTCTTTCTTTCTTTCTTTCTTTCTTTCTTTCTTTCTTTCTTTCTTTCTTTCTTTCTTTGTTTGTTTGTTTGTTTTTTTTTCTAGACAGGGTTTCTCTGTATTGTTTTGGAGGCTGTCCTGGAACTCACTCTGTAGTCCAGGCTTGGTCTCGAACTCACAGAGATCCTCCCGCCTCTGCCTCCCGAGGGCAGGGATTAAAGGTGTGCGCCACCAACGCCCGGCTCTTGCTTTTTTTCTGAGCATATTTTTCCTAAGCAGCTAAAACAACAATAAGATTTTACACATGGAAACCTTAGAATTGGATCCAGGGAAATATTTACACCAGAGAAAGTGGCGGACACTACAAGCAGCAGCCTCCGTGTGTCTTCCCCCAGGACCCGCACCCCGTAGAAGTAGTTTACCAGCGCATGCACAGTGGCGTCAGGACATTTCCAGGGGGAACTGTCACCTTCCAAAAGAGGGGGCCGCCGTCCCAGGACGTCAGATTTGTGACTAAGGATACAGCTGTGAAACCTCCAGCATTTAGCCTCCCTCCTAGTGGTGGGTGGGGGATGGGCGCACACCCTGGAACTTCTAGTAGAATAAGTTATAGCCAGGTCCGGTTGGAAGGGACCCCCACAAATCTCCCACCCCCTTATTTTTTATCGGATGGCTTGCTGTATTTACAGACCATCCCTTAGAGTCAACACATGCTTACCAGAACTCTTCCCACCCTGAAATTATTTATGACTTGGCATTCAGGGCGGAAAAGCAATTTTCTCAAAATGTCCGATGTCGTGATATATAGCCCGTTTGACATGCATGTGCCCAAACAGATCGCCGTGTGGGCCTGTCTCTTGGTGACTAGGGCCCCCGGATTAAAAGGGAGAACGAATGTGGTTCGGTATATGCAGCCAAAGAAAACGCCCTGAGGATTTAATGGAAGAAACTGTGACCCACACCAGGCGTTTCGTGGGACTGCTTTCTAGAAGTTTCTTGGGAGCTATGTGATGCTATAGCTTGCCACATATACTTCCTTCCTGAACCTCACCAGGCCAACACCGTCTGGGTCCCTTTTCACAGTGTCAATATACCGAGAGACATACATCAGCGGGTGAGTGGATACAGGGATGACCACACATCCGTGCAACAAACTCCTTACGTGTAAAGAAAAAAAAAGTAAACAGCCAGGACACAAGCTGGCATGGATACTCTCAGGGCAAAGAAGTCCAACACAGAGGAGAACACGCTGGAAGGCCTCGCTGACATGGGATTCCAGAACAGGCTAAAGTCATTTCTGGTGACGGCATCAGAGCAGTGGCTACCCTGGGGGGACCCAGAGGTGGGGATCTGAGTGAGCGGAGACATGTGGGGGGGGGGGAGTATGCTGGAGTGAGGGAAATACCGTGCGTGTCTCCATTAAGACGGTACCTGCTTGTCAAGGGCTCCTTTACAATGCGTGTGTTTTCTTTTCTTTTCTTTTTTTTTTGGTTTTTCGAGACAGGGTTTCTCTGCGGCTTTGGAGGCTGTCCTGGAACTAGCTCTTGTAGACCAGGCTGGTCTCGAACTCACAGAGATCTGCCTGCCTCTGCCTCCCAAGTGCTGGGATTAAAGGCGTGCGCCACCAACGCCCGGCTACAATGCGTGTGTTTTCTTGTTTACGTATATTATATCTTAATTAAACAGACAGAAAATGGCATGAACATATTTTAGAGTGTTAAAGTGCCAGGTTGTGTTATTTATTTATTTTATTAATTTTTTAAATGTTATTTCAGTTTTGCAGAGATCTCGCTCGTATCTCAGAATCAAATGGCAGCCCCTGGGAGGCTTTCATGAATCTGAGAGGGGAGTTGTTCCCAATGACGTCAGTTGCCGGTCATTTTCCGATGATCTCTGAGTAAGCCAGGCAGCGTGGAGACATCGCCTCCACGAGGTTTGCTTTCTTGGAAAGTAGTAGCTCTTGTCCTCTGCCTGGAGAGCCTGGATGGGACAGTGGCAGCCCAGCAGGCCGCTCAGACCCGAGTCTCCCCTTAGAGACTGTGTTCAGCTGCTGAAAAAGTCACCTCGCCCAAGGTCGCAACTCCCTGGGAGGGAGGGAGGAGGCTGCCTGCATCCCACCGCCGCAGATTCTAGTGGACTCTGCAGGCCTGGCTTCTTTCCCATCTGTCGGGATTGCCCGACAAAATCCCAGCCCTGCCCGACGGTGCCTGCTTCCACGCCTGCTGCCTTCTCTGCCCCACAGGAGTGAGCGCCAAGGTCACTCCCGCCTCTGCCGGCCTGCACACTTTCTGATGTCCTCCGGGGTCTTCCCTCGGGAGTCTGAGAGCGCACACACTAAGATGAAAGTTAGGAGGGACGATTTACTACCACCAACCAGCCAGCAAGGAGGACCCCAGGATGGGTGGGTTAGCACAGGCAGCCCCACCATCTGCGGTAAGAAGAGACACTAATGTGGCTGTTAAAATGTATACCTCTGGTGAGCAGAGCTCACACACCAGTGGAAGGAAATACTCTGCTGTGTACAAAGAGGTGGAGCCTGAAGCTAGAGAGTGCGGGGTTGATGGCAACTTGGGGACATTTTTGCTGGCTTCCAGCTGCCTGTTTGGCAGCCTGTGAAGAAATTCTCAGCTGGGCTCAGTGGTAGAGCCCCTGCCTAGAATCCCCCAGTGAGGGGCTGGGGTGTGGCTCAGTGGTAGAGCCCCTGCCTAGAATCCCCCAGTGAGGGACTGGGGTGTGGCTCAGTGGTAGAGCCCCTGCCTAGAATCCCCCAGTAAGGGGCTGTGGGTGTGGTTCAGTGGTAGAGCCCCTGCCTAGAATCCCCCAGTGAGGGATGGTAATAAAACTCAGCAGCAGAGCCGGGCGTTGGTGGCCCACACCTTTAATCCCAGCACTCGGGAGGCAGAGGCAGGCGGATCCCTGTGAGTTCGAGACCAGCCTGGTCTACCGAGCGAGTTCCAGGACAGCCTCCAAAGCCACAGAGAAACCCTGTCTCGAAAAACCAAAAAAAAAAAAAAAAAAAAAAAAACCAAACAAACAAAACTCAGCAGCAGGTTACAGAAAGAGGTGGATGTATAGGAAGGGAGGGAAGGAGAGAGGAAAGAGAGGGAGAGACGGGAAGAGAGGAAGAGACAGAGAGGGAATTAGCATGCTTCCCAAAACCTACTCAGCACATGACTAATAAGGACTAAAACCCAGAAAAATGAACTGGGACATCAGGATCGAGACTTGGACAAGTTCTCAGACTTCCCAGAGTCCTCTGGGCTTCAGAAGCATCCCAGCCTCCTGCAGCATAGGCTGGTAGGTACAGGTCTCTGCTGGCTAAGAACCCCCATAGGACCAGCAGGTGCACCCTCGCTGGGGGATTGCTGGGTTTGCTAAAGGAAGCAAGGAGTGATGTCCCAAGAGGCAGGAGGTGCAGAAGACGACACCGCTGGGAACCAGGAGGGTGGGGCTCACTGCTGAGGGCGCTCAGTGAGGGAACAGACCGTGCAGCTGGCTACGGAGGAACGGTTTAGAGAGGAGCACTGCCCTGGGAGACGGACTGACTTAGGGCATGTGGAACGGATCCCAGGAAAGATGCTACTAGGGTGGCTGTCAAAAGCATGGGGGAGAGCAAGCCATGGTCCAACTGCTGTCACAGATGCCGTTGAAGAGCTCGGGGCCCCCAGAGACGACCCTTTTCCCCATCAGGACACTGCAGATTGCCGAGTGTGTTTGTGGGAGCCCTGGCAGTATCCCCCTTTTAGGGAAGTGATAGCATCTAAGAGAGGTTCAAGGCCGAATGTCAAAGACGCCATCGGAGACTCAGACTCACGGACAGGGTCCTGGAACAACCAAAGCCAAGTGGCGAGACTTGGCCATGATAACCAAAGCGCACACACACATTCCAATGCCAGCCCCGGGAGCCCACGAGCAGATGGGGAACCAAACATGCATCTCCAAGGAACAGAGAGAGGGGTCACCAACGGGTAGGGCAAATAAGAGCAAGATTACCATACACGGGTAGGGACGTCGTATGCTATTTTATTGGGGAGAAATCGCTTACATGAGAAACCCATAACCCAGAGTCAGCGCTCCGACAGTCTCTGACAGTCTCCGAGACCCGACCGGAACCCCAAGAGAGCTAGACCTGCCTCTCCTCAGGTCTTATCCCACACCCCGAGTACATGCCTGTGGCCACGCCCAAATGGGCGTGGTCAGCGCCACAGGAGCCTAGTAAGATCTCTCCCTACAAGGGTGCTGTCAATATACACACCAAAAAGAAATTAAGGCAGAGGGCAGACCTCCCGATAAAAAGGCACAGGCCATGTGCCAGACCCAGAACTCAGCGATCTCGACATCTGGAACGTGCACAGCGGTACCTTCCCAACCCCTCCCAGAGGGCCCGCTGTCCCATTTGAGTTCCCTGGGCGAAAGGGAACACTCAACCATTCCTGGAATTTCTGGCCCACACTGAGATTTATACCTGGTTATCTGACCCCTGGGAGCGAGCCCTTGGCTGAGCAGGTGATAAGTGGTCCCCGTGTGGCTCATGCTGGGCTCACACGGTGGCCACTTCTGTGTCCCTGGAGGTATAAGCACAATGGATATCCTTGGTAACTGTCAGGGTCTCCGTGCCCCGGGCCTGTGGATACAAACGATCCCAGTAGAGACTGTCTCATGAAAGCTTAGACAGTGACACTGTATGTTTTGTTTTCCTCATTTATTTATTGAGTGAACAGATGGGAGACATTTCTATTTTGCTCTAGCGTTACTTTCCTGGTTTTGGTGTTTTGAGGCAGGGTCTGTCCAAGCCTTGAACCCTCAATCCTCCCCTTCTTAGGTGGCAGATTACAGGCGTGGGCCACCGCACCTGCTCAATTGGTACTGATATTGTTTTATTCAGCCCCCCCTTTTGATACGGGGTCTCCGATAGCCCATGCTGGTCTCAAACTTACTGTGTAGCTGAGGATGCCCTTGAACTCTTAATCCCCCTGCCTCTGCCTTCCAAGTGCTGGACTTCAGGAGTGTACCATCCAGTTTGTGTGTCATTGGGGGCCAAACCCAGGGCCCCGTGCATACCCACATCTTCAATCTCTAACCATCTCCTTGATGAGACTTCTCAGCTGCACAGTCTGCGATCGCAGGACGCCTAACATGCCACGGGGGAATGATCACCAGGCCTCGTTCAGGAGCTGGGGTTTCGAGCAGAATCGACTTAGGACCATGATTGACAACGAAGGGAAAGCTCTGTCAGAGGCCAGAAGCAGAGTAACTGACCACAAGGCCATCCAACCCAGGCTTAGGCAGGCACCGCAGATCCCAGGGCTGGGGTTCATCAACAGGAAGAAGGAGGCTGTTTTCAGGACCACAGACAGCTACCCTCGTATGGTTTCTTTTTTTTCCCCCCGCCCCGCTCCCCTCCAGGGTCTAACTGACCCCAGGTCCTTGTCTCAGGCAGAGCAGGCCTATGGGAGAGGGAGACATGAAGCTGGTCGTGCCTTCCATCATTAACAACTGATGGGTCCACAACCTCTTCGATGGCGCGGGCCGTTCCTCGTGGTCCTGTTTGTTCAGAAGCCAAGATACGTCCATACAGCATGCCAGGTCCGGGGCCGACGTAAAGCTAATTTGTCTCTAGGGATCTTCAGTCTCTAGTGAGGAAGACAGATGGATGGGCATGGAATAGACTCCAGGGGCCTCGACTAGTCAAGTGATGAGTGTGTGTGTGTGTGTGTGTGAGAGAGAGAGAGAGAGAGAGAGAGAGAGAGAGAGAGAGAGAGAGAGAGAGAGAGAGAGAGAGAGAGAGAGAGAGAGAGAGAGAAGTTCCGGGTATACCCATCATTTGTGTGAGGCTGTGATGAGATGCCCTCCACAAATGACTTAAAAAGAGGATCTTGGTTTCAGAGGACTCATCCCCATGGTGACTTGGTCCCCCACCTCTGAGCTGGTGGAGAGGCAGGGCGTGGTGGTGGAGAGTCCCTGTGCAGTGGGCGGACCTTTCCTTCAGCAAGTGGAGAGCAAGGATCCGTCCTCAGGAACTGACCTCTCCCATCAAGGTCCACTTCCTAAAGTTTCTAGAAACTTTCAATTTAGTGGCGCTAGTTAGGAACTGGGTGTCTATGGGATGGACGCTTCATATTTAATAACACCAGGAGCCTGCCAGTTAGGGTCTGAAGAGGTCTTCTCACCTGCAGGGACTGGGAATTTCTGCTGAAGGCCACAGTGAGGGGAGAGAGGTGTGAGGCTTGCCCATGAGCAAGCCTGAGGTTTTCTACTCCGATATCTTAAGGGTTTCTGGGAGGTACCAGCCCGGGCTCATGTCCCCAACCAATCCCAGGATAAATTGCAGCCACCACAGCAAACTGACTTAGACATGATTTAGTGTGTGTCCTTGTGTGTGACATGCATGGGGGGGCAGAGGTCAACCTCGTGTGTAGTTCATCAGGAAGTCTGCCACCTTGATGGCTTCCTTCCTTCCTTCCTTCCTTCCTTCCTTCCTTCCTCCCTCCCTCTTTCTCTCTTCCTCTCTTTCTCTCTCTCTTTTTCCCTCTCCCTCTCTCCCTCTTTTGAGACAGGGTGTCTCATTGGCTTGAAGCTCATTGAACAGGCGAGACTTGCTGGCCAGAGAGCCACAGAGACCTGTCTGTCTCCATGTCCCCAGGTTGAGGTTACAAGTCCATGCCACCATGGCCAATGTTTTTAAAGTCGGGTTCTGGGGATAGAACTCGTGTCCCCATGCTTGTGTGGGAAGCATTTTTCTGGCTAACCTAACTCTCCAAACTATTTTTTTTAAAAACTTACTTTGCACATTTATTCTCTCTCTCTCTCTCTCTCTCTCTCTCTCTCTCTCTCTCTCTCTCTCTCTCTCTCTCTCTCCCCCCCCAGTGGCAGTGAAAGGGCTCGGCCCTCTCCTGCCATGTGATTCCTGGGGATCATAGTCGGGCTTGTCTGATTCTTCACGATGCTCCTTACTTGCCAGCCGAGACCCCATCAGAGCCTTCGGTTATCTCTTTAGAGATGCCCAGAGACTACACACCACAGGTGAGACTTCCTTTCGCCTCACACCCAGCGTCAGGGGATGCCAGAAAAAACCACGGTGATGTTCAAAAGCCAACGAGCAGAGGCGAGCTGGAGGGAGTGTTCTGGAGGTGCGTGGGACAAACCCTGAATCCCACGCAACACAGAAGCAGACCCATAGTTACACACCCCAAGCACTCCCGGCCCTGAGCACCACCCAGGCCTCCTGCTGGGACCCACAAAATAAACAAGCGGGCTGTCTAATCATTCGCTAACTCCAAGCACATGGGGTAAAACGGGTGCAGTACAGGACTGCAAACGTGGGGTACTTGGGGCTGGCCAGATCCTCTGAGAAGCAAGATAAGCAGCTGCCCAGCCATGATGAGAGGGGGGAGGGAGGAAGGGGAGGAGAGGGGGAGAGAAGGGGGAGAGAAGGAGGGAGGGGGACAGAGAGGGAGAGAAGGAGGGAGAGGGAGAGGGAAGGGGAAGGAGGAAGGGGAGGAGAGGGGGAGAGAAGGGGGAGAGAAGGAGGGAGGGGGACAGAGAGGGAGAGAAGGAGGGAGAGGGAGGGGGAGGGGGAAGGAGGAAGGGGAGGAGAGGGGGAGAGAAGGGGGAGAGAAGGGGGAGAGGAGGGAGGGGGACAGAGAGGGAGAGAAGGAGGGAGAGGGAGGGGGAGGGAAAGAAGGAGGGAGGGGGAGGGAAAGGGAGGGATGAAGGGGAGGAGAGGGGGAGAGAAGGGGGAGAGAAGGAGGGAGGGGGATGGGGATGAGGAGGGAGGGAGGGGGAGGGGAAGGGAGGGAGAGAAGGAGGGAGGGGGAGGGGATGAAGAGGGAGGGAGGGGGAGGGGAAGGGAGGGAGGGAGAGGATTCTTGCTTCTGTGACTTGCAGGGGATGAGTGATGTCCGGGTGTGGCTGTCGCCCTGGCAAAGTGTCCTACTGGTGAAAACTCCATCTTGTGAGAGCAGGGAGAGGCGCTCAGGGTCACGTCTGAGAGCAGGGAGAGGCAGAGGTGGGCTGGTTGGAACTGAAAGCCGACCTGAGTCTCTCAGTCTCCATGAGCGTCCATCATGCTTCGTGCCCCCTCCCCCTCTCCCCCCTGCAGAAGGGAAAGAAGTGATGTCCACAGATTCTCCCGAAGGAGGTGGAGGAGGCTGGCGCCCAATGGTCTCCGTGGACACAGCCGCTGTTAGGAAGCCCTTCCAGAAGGCAGAGGCTATGGGACCCCAGAGCCTTAAGCAGTTGGATGATCTCCTCACCCACACCCTTTCCTCCTTCGTCAGGGGGAAATAGCTCGTGCGCTTGCTAAGGAACTCAGCCCCGACTCCGCAGGCGTCAAAAGAGGACTAATGTCCGCAGCAGGATAAGAGTACAAGGACTCCCGGCTGCACCCTGCTTCATTTGGGGCCACGTCCTCCTTGCTTCCAGGAGGACCGTGACGCTGAAGTGACATGAGAACACACTTAACCCTGCCCAACCTGGGGCCATCTGTTTTGTGACGTTTTTGCCAAAATCCCCGGGGGACGACGGATGACTCCCCGAATCCTCGGATTTCTACGTCTCTTCCATTTTTTTTCCTAATTAATGCAAAGATCAGATGCTGTGAAAAAAATTTCCAGGCAAAAAAAAATTTCCAGGGGCTTCTAACCTGGCCAATGTATGGCTCTACACCCCCACATTGAGCGGGGGCATCGTGGAGTCCCCAGATCAGCCCCAGGAAGTGGGAGGCAGTCAGAGTCCTGGTATGTTTATCTAACACGGAGCTCTAGTTTCGTGTCACTTCCTCATCAAAAACGGTGGGAAAAGGGTAATTGGATTTAAATGTCAAGATGTTCCAAGTGTGGTATGGAAGACACATATCTATTTTCTTGGCTGCATATATATATATATATATATATATATTTGGTTTTATGATGATGAGAACTGCAACCACTTGCTGCTCAAGATGGGAGCGAATTCGTTAGGACTTGAAGAAAAATGCTGATGTCACAACCAAAGGGCCGGCGGGGATGGGGAGGACAAGCTGCAGGGGACAAGAGGGAGAGGGAGAGTGAGGAAGCTTGGCAGGAGACTCAGCTGGGCAGAGGGCACCCTGGAGAGCGGCCAGTGAGATCCCAAAGGAAGACTGGGCTTGGACATGAACCCCGGGAAGACGGCCACACTTCAGGAAGGAGTGCGTCAAGCCTCGAGGGCCCCAAGGACAGTTCTTCTCTGGGAATGCTGTCTTTGTGGCTTTTAAATTTCTTTTGAAAGGTTCGAGTCACGAGTTTGTGCGTCCGTCCATGTGTGGGGATGCACATGGGAGTGCAGGTGCCCACAGAGGCCAGGAGGGGGCGTCAGATACCCTAGAGTTGGAGTTACAGGCTGTTCTGGGCCACTTGACAGGGATGCTGGGAAATGAACTCTGCTCCTCTGCAAGAGCAACCCTCTAAGCCGCTGAGACAGCATCTCTCCAGCCATTTTTTTTTCCTTTCAAGACAGGGTTTCTCTGTGTAACAGCCCTGGCTCTCCTACCCACTCTGTAGACCAGACTGGCCTCAAACTCACAGAGATCTGCCCGCCTCTGCCTCCCGAGCGCTGGGATTAAAGGCGTGCGCCACCACCGCCCAGCTCTCCAGCCATTTTTTTGTGAACAAGATTTTGAAAAAGCTATCAGGGCAGGGAAATGCTCCCCACGGGCTCCCGTGTTTAAACGCTTGCTCTCTAGCAGTAAGCTGCTTTGGAAGGTTGTGGGATCTTTGGGATTTGGGGTATTTGGCTGCTGGATGTGTGTGGGGTGTCACCAATGGCTAGCTCCACTTCCGGCCTTGTTTTTTTCTTATCCTGGTTTACTGCCGTGTGCAAGGTGCCACTGACATGGACCAAACCATTCCAGCCCTCATGACTTTCTTACCACGATGGACTCAAGTCCCCTGAGCCCTAAGCCAAATAAAGTTGTCCTCCCTCAAGTTGCTTCTGCCTCATTTCTTTCTTTTCTTCTTTGTTTTTGTTTTTGTTTTTTTGGTCACAGGATGAAAAGTTAGTATAAGGCACTAGCAGCATATGAGGGGGCACCTGACTCCACCGTTGTTTCAACTGCAACCGTGTCCCCTCCCAGTCACCAGGGCAATTTCCAGTGCCGAGGATGGTTGTGAATTGCTCGGTGGCCGCCCAACACCTGACTGTGGGAGGGACAATGATAGCCCACACATTATTTCACGGACTTCGTTCTAACTGACCACAGAGCCCCAACTTCCAATGTGTAGGGTACGGAGGTGGGGGAGGGGGGTGTAGCCAGGTTGCTATTACTAAACGATTTCTTCAAGGATGGACAAGAGTTTGGACCGGCCATTCCCAGCTGCCCCAAGGGCAGGGGACCACAAAGTGGACATCACCCGGCTTGTCCTGGCAAGTTGGCCATACTGCCTAAGTGCCTTAGGGGGATCCTCTCTCGGTGAAAGTGAGGCCATCATCCCATGGGGGCAGAGGGGCTGGGGGGGTGGGGCTGGCGGCAGGGGGGCAGAGCAGTGAGGAACAAGTTACAGACTGTTGCCAGACCCAACCAGAAAGAAGCCTTTCTGAAGCCACCAGAAGTACCACTCGTCACTCCGGCATTCTGATAGGGAGGCTTGGGAGTGGGGATTGCTGTGTGATTCTGATGTGCAGCCATGGTAACCGTGGCGTGGTCATCTGAAAGAGAATGGCCCCCATAGGCTCCTATGTTTGAATGCTTGGTGGAGCTGTTTGAGAAGGATCAGAAGGCGTGGCTTTGGTGGAGGAGGTGCGTCACGGGGGTGGGGGGTGGGGGGTGGGCTTTAAGGTTTCAAAAGCCCACACCATTCTGTTAGGTCTCTCTGTCTCTCCTGCTTCTGGATCAGATGTGAGCTCTCAGCTACGGCTCCAGCTCCATGCCTGCCTGCCTGCCCGCCTGCCTGCCTGCCGGGCTCCCCTCCGTGATGGTCATGGACTCTAATCCTAGTGGTGAAGCTTCAAATCAAATATTTTCTTTTGCAAGTTGTCTTGCCGGTGTGGTGTTTTTCCACAGCAATAGGAAAGTAATTAACACACCTAGGTTCAGACTCGCCCATCAGCCATCAATATTCATAGCTCATTAAGCGAGGCTCGGGAGTTGGGGCGCAATGGGAACCACGCAGAACTAACAGCGGGTCTGGCGCCATCCACTCCTGGCTGGTTCCCCACTGCTGACTTCCCAAGCCACACCTGACCCTGAAGTCCTCTCCAGTTCCCCTTGCCTCACCCATGGCCCACACCTCAGCTCGGAAAACGCAAACGACACAGACAAAGAAGGCACGCCGCTCGGCCTGGTTGCAAACTTTGGTGTGCGGCCCCGACTTCGGCGGGTCCCAGACGCTGTCTCCATTTGGGTGTCCTCTAAGGGCAGAGAGCTTCTAGACTGGGCTTAGAGTCCGCGGAAGGGGAACCATGCAAAATGTACTCCCAATAGAGAGCCGGTGATGGGCTCCCAGCCCGCCTCCCGGTGCCTGTCATGGTCACCGTAGATCGCTGGCTTTGTCGGACTGTGGTCACCTACGGCCTCTCTCAGCAGGGAGCGGTCAGGGACACCGCTCAGCGGAGGATGAACGGTGTCTCGGAAAACAAGCATCCTTAATTAGAGACACGTGGAAGGGACACCCCAGTCCTTACAGGCACTGATTAGGGGTTGTGCTTTTCTTGGTCGGCCTGAGAGTGCAGTGCGTGCGTGTGTGCATGCGTGTGTGTGTTGCTCTGTGTACAGCAAGTGGGGGATGTCTTGGCTGGAGCCCCACACTCCGCGCCCCCTCACGCATCCACACAATCCAGCAGCCAGGGGGCTAGTTGATACTTAGTCCATTTGCTCTGCTCTCTTCCGGCTCAGTTGCTCTGCCTGGGAGGTGTTCGAAGCCTTGTTTTCCGGACAGACGGACGTGTCAGTCATTCTGTAGGTCAGGCCTCCGCGGCGGCGGCGGCGACGGCGGCAGCAGGAAGGCCACGGGCAGACAGGGGAGGGACCTGTGGCCTGTCCCTTTCTCTTCCATCCCTCTGCAGCCAGAACGTTGGCAGGAATACTCGGATGGCTGGGTTTTCTGATGCAAAGCCAGGCCTGGCACCGCAGCTTGCCAGAAAGCACATGCCTTTAAAAGGATGTCTCTTCTCAACCATGTGGAGAGACATTCCCCTGCGGCTGGCTCGTAACCACTCTCATGCCCTCCTGTCTTTCCACTTGAGGGGCAGCGCTGGGCTGTGCTCCCTGGGTCCAAGCCACCATCTTCTCACGAAGACAGGAGGCCGGCCTTGGAGAGTCTGTTTGATTGGCAAACAGAGGCTTATGAACAGGCTGCAGTGTGACGTGAGGGTCCAGGATGGGGCTCCCAAACGTGACGTGTGACAGCCCGAGGGGTTCTGGGCTCGTAGTCGCACGTTCCTTCGGCTCTGAGGCTGTGGGCATCCTGTGGGTAAGTCTGGTACAGCTGTGCTCCTGTGCAATCCCGGCACAGGGGACACGGGGGACACAGGGGACACGGGGGACACGGGGGACGCAGGGGACACGGAGGAGGCGGAGACGTAGGAGCTGCAGCAGGAGGGTGCTGTGAGGCGTGTTCTCTGCACGACACAGCTGACCCACTCATGAACCCACAGCAAGTGTGGTCACCCGCACAAGACCGGGCCCTTCAGGTCTTCACCGGGGGTGTGAGGGGGCGTCACGTGGTCCCGGCCCTCCCCAAGAAGCTTCGGGTAGTTAATGGTTACCAGGCGGGGAAGAGTCATTTTCTTCAGTAGTAAATCCACTGATGGCCAGTGTGTGCTCCGGTAAATAAACCCACTTTTCAAGTAAACCCCGATTAGACTCAGTGGGACACACACACACTCACACATGCCCACATCCACACAACCCCCCACACCCTCATACACACACACACACACACACACACATGCCCACATCCACACAACCCCCCACACCCTCACACACACACACACACACACACACACACACACACACACACACACACACGAATTCAGGGAGGGGGCTTGTTGGGAAGAAGTGGTTCGTTGTGGGCGGGGAGGGGCTTGGATAAGATCTGACAGTTCCACACACGTATTATATACATTATATACGTGTGTGGAACTGTCAGTACATAAGAGTTGATTTTAGAAGGAGAGGAGAGGAGGAGGGGGTAGGAAAGCCCGAAAGCATAAATTAGTTACACGTGTGATTCACAGACGGAGGAAACAGAGGAGCCGTGCATCTGGGTCTAGGAGTGGTGGGAGCCATAGTTTACACGGATTATGCTCCTGGAGCAGCGGCTCAGCCAGTTCCCTGAAGGCCCGGGTGTTAAAGGCTCAACCCCCAGCGTGCAGCGCTATTGGGATCCTATGGGACCTTTAGGGGGCGGTACTGAGTGGGAGACAGCTAGGTTCTCTGGGGTTGTCCCCCCAAGAGGGTCTGCTGGACCCTAGTCTCTTCTTTCTTCCTGCTTCCTGGCATCTGCAAGGTGAGTGATGTGTCCAGCCTCTCACTGACGTTCGGCCTTGCCGCAGGCACGGAAGCAACGTCCCACGAGCAGGCGTGGTCTAAAACCTTTTCTCATTATGAGCTGATGGTCTCTGACATTCTGCTACACTAGTGGGTTGCCGACTAACACCCTTGGTAATGGGCTCTCGTATAATTAAGAGCTTATCTGGACTTTGCCCCCCGGGTTCCTGATGGGATAGCTGTAAAAACTCCAGTAATTCCCGGATGGAATAGCTCATTATGTAAATGACGGAGGCCACTCGCCAGAAATAACAACCACTTGAAATGGAGAGGATGGTTGTGACTGGGGTTAAGGCGGTCGATAAATCTGGACTACTCACAATCAAACAAAACCCATTTAAAACTCTGGAAAATGGGGCTGGAGAGATGGGTCAGTGGCTAAGAGCACTGACTGCTTTTCCAGAGGACCCACATGGTGACTCACATCTGCCTGTAACTCCAGTTCCAAGGGATCTGGTGCCCCCTTTTGGCCTCCGTGAGCACTGCACACATGTGATACACACACACACACACACACACACACACACACCCCTTCAGGCAAAACATCCATATGCATGAAATAAAACAATAATTAAAAGATGAAAATCTGGACAGCAGGGCTCAAGGGACCTTCCAGGGGAACAGGCTGATGTTCTGGGAGGGACATGAGTCTGGGCTCTGTGGGAAAAGGACAGGGCAGCTTTCTGTTCAGGACTCAACTAGCCTGTGCCCCAGGTAGACCTTTTCTATAAACTGTCATAGTCAGTCACTTTCCAGTTCTTCAGATCTTTCTAACACACCCTTGAACGTGAAGTAGTCATACAAACTCCCCAGTCTGCATCAGCAGCGGGTAGCCTGGAGACCCCTCTGTGGCTGGGGTCTAAAGAAAAAGCCAGTCTTACAGAGGACCCTGTCCTTAACTTGTGGGGTCTGATGTTGACTCCAGGTGGCCAATGTCACGGATTTATTGCAGCCCAGACCAGACGGGTGTGTGTGTGTGTGTGTGTGTGTGTGTGTGTGTGTGTGTGTGTGTGTGTGGCCGGGAACATGTGCTCTGAGGTTCCAAGGGAGAACAAGGATTCCCGTCCCAATGAGAAGACTACGAAGCCTCCAAAGTGGTGAACAAATGACCTTGACCTCATCCTCACAGCAGGGGCGTCTGTGAGCTGCCAGGGGGCTGGTTTTCAAGCTCTCAAAAGAGATTCCGTTACAGTGGGTCCCAGCTCAGAGACTCGCAGGCCAAGGGCACGCAGGGGCAGGGCCTGGCTGGGTGAAGCAGAGTTCAGATAAGGAGAGACCCTCCTTCCCACACCTCAGTCCCTATACCCCCGAGGCGGTGGCAGCTTCCCATGGGGGGGGTGGGTTCTGCACAACCTACAAGTATGTATCAGTGCATCTCACGGAGCTGTGACAAAACAATCCGGCGGGAGCAGTTTAAGGTTGGAAAGGGTTGTCTGGGCTCACAGTTTTGGCTCAGCACAGGGAGGGAGGTGTGGGGGAGGTCTGCGGCCGAGACCGTTCACAGCGTGGTGGAACAGGAGCCAGAAAGTTAGACCAGAATTTCAGGTGAGCCGTAGCCATCTAAAGGCCTGCCCCCTGTGACAGACCTCTGACAGTCCTGTCTCAAAACCGTGCCGGACGCTGGCGACCAAGGGTCCAAATACAAAAGCTAGCGAGGATGGTTTCCATTCAAACCATCATGACACAGCGCTCCAGAGATCTACCCCCACCCCAGCGCCTTATGGAGAACTTGAACCTTGTCTGTGAGCACCACACACCAGAATTTAACCCGGAGCAATGGCGTTTCCTCCCACACAGACTGTGGTCTTCACACTCTCTCTTCTAATGCCCACCGTGACATCTCAAGTAGCTTCTGTCCCAGACAGTCCCACTTGACAACGGTTCACGGACGGCTTTTCAGCCTCAAGGTATTTATTCTTTATTTTTTAACTATGTGAGCGCGTATGTGTCTCATGTAATAGGCACACGCGAGTGCAGGAACCATAGAGGCCAGAAGAGGACATCAAACGCTGGAACCGGAGTTACAGGGGGCTGGGAGTGGCCTGACACGGGTGTTCGGAACCGAACTTGAGTCCTCTTCAAGAGCAGTGCATGCTGCATGCTGCTGAGCTATTTCTCCAGGCCCCTTCCAGCTTTATGAAGGAAGGAAAGCAATATGTATCCTGTGAAGTTTGAATTACTCGTGCTGGGCAGCAGTGGCGGCCTACAGATTTGGCCACATGGTCATTTAGGGGACATAAGTGGCCCTCCATGGCATTCTGGGCTCCTAAGCTAGCGTGCTTGGTAGATTGGGTGCAATGAACATAACTGTAACTTCAGATTACTTCATATACACGATGGGATTTTATTCAGCCATAAAGAAAATACCATGTAGCTTTAAAAAAAAAACGGACGGATCTAGAGGCAATTTTGTTAATACAAGCTAGGCCCAGGCAAAAATCATGTTTTCTCTCATATGCAGAACCATGGCACAAATATCTTACAATTTCAAAAAGCTGAAGATGAAAGAGAAACACTAGCTATATCTAATAAGGCCACACACAGGAAAAAAAAATTGAGGAAGAGTCAGAGTCACTGGCTTCTCTTCCTGACTTCCAATACCCACATGGAGACTCAAGACGAGGTCACTCCAGTGCTATCGGATCTGATGCCCCCTTCTGGTCTCTGGCACACAGACGTCCCGTCAAAACACCAACACACACAGAATACAAACAAGAAAAGCTTCTTGAGGGGAGCAAAGGATTCTGATAGCACCAGATCTCTGAGCAGCAACTCTCAGTCCCCTACAGTGGCCGTTTCTGGGGGCAACTATCTCCTCGGTTCCAGCCCCTGAAACCTGATTTCTTCCTCATTGGTCTCTGCCTGCTGGCTTTCGGGTCGACAGCAGACAGACTTTGTCTGGGAGCATCACTCGGGCAGCGAGCCCTAATCTGGATGCGGAGGGGGGGGGACGGGGACGACAAAACCTGGACCTCCAGGACAGGTGACTGGGTGACTCCAGAATCTTTCCAGTTGTGGTGGGTTCCGTGTGACACTGCCTCACTTTGAGCTGAGGAGGAGCTGCGTTACCTGTACGCCCTTTCCCTAGGCATTGTTTTCAGAAAATTTCTCCCAAGCGGTCTCTCGATCTCATCCTTGCTAAACAGCCCCCTCCGTTTCTTCACACGGTAGCCAGGGTAACCTCATACATTTGAGATGCCACCAAGAGGAAGGTTTTATTTCTCCCAGGATGCCCCAACACAAAAGGGAAAAAGCAGCCTGGCCTTTTAGGGTACCTTTCAACATCCTCCTGAGGGACCAAGACTCTAGATCATGGGTCTGTCTGGGGATACACTGGAGCCGTATCCAAACCACAGCAGATGTGGTTGTAGGAAAAAAACCAACAAACTACCACCAACAAACCAGCCATTCCCAGGGGGCTAAAAGCCTCCTCCTCCTCTTGTCTATAGATGCCATCCTAAAGCAGCATCTGTACCAACTGAGGACACGGGGAAGTTTAGCTAGACAAGACTGTGTGCATTATCTGGAATTTGCCAAGGCGCCCTGGGTTTGTTGCATCTACCTGAAAGAGGAGCTATTAAAATAGTCTGAGATGAGGCAGGTTGGGGTCTAGAGCAAAAATAACGTAAAATCTGTACTAGAAATAAAGAGCGCTCCATCTGCCGTGCCAGAACCCACGTGAGCTGCCACGAGCGTGGCTACGAGCCTGCCACGGAACTTAATGCACTTGCTGGGGTCTCGACGCTCCGTTCATAGCAGCCCCCTGTTGGTGTTCTGATTGTCCACAGCCTGCCCGTGGCTCAGCCATCCCATCTGGTTGGGTTGGAGGAGAATACCAAGCCGGAGGAGGCACGGCCTCTCTCTCCATCCCAAAATAGCCGGACTGAGTTTTGGGCTCAACAAAGTAATGGAGTCCAGGGAAAATGGTCACCGTGAGGGTTGCGAGGGTTATACAAACAGCCTAGAATCTGGAAGGCAGCCACCAGCCCTGCTCCTGCAGAGGCTTCCCCAGGGAGCAGATCCACTTGGCACCTGGTCACAGTAATTACCGCTGAACTTTGAAACCTAACGCAGCAAAACCACAAATATTTAGCATGTGCTCCTGCTCCCCAGAGGCCCCGGGGGGGGGGGGGGACAAGAGCAAACGGCTGGATTCACAACACGAGCTCCCAAGTCTGTTCACAAAACAGATTAATACAGAAGCCAGCCAATGGGAGCCACAGTGCTTCAGGAAGCTTCGAGGCCCAGCTCTTGGCTCCTGGAAGTCCACCCTGACTCCATGGCAACGGCAGGTGCCCGGACTCATGTTACTCACCCTCAGTCTGGTAAGGGCCAGAAGCACGCACATTCTGCACATTAACACAGGCTATCACCCCTGCTCCCCGGTGGGCGTGGCATGGCAGAGGGCACCATGGGAGCCTGGTCTAGCCCGCCTTCAGCACAAGCTGTGAGGTTGCTCTGGGACCCAGCGGCACGTTGGTGGACTCCTCGAAGGGCGTGTGTGAGGTACCTGGTTCTTCCCACGCCAGGGGCATAAAGTCAGCCCGTGGGCAGTGGTATGGAAAATACAGAGTATTGGGAGAACATCCCAACCGTAGGATGCACCCAGGGGACCATCAGTGAGGAAGTGGAGGAAGGATAGGGATGGACTAGACCCGGCTCCATCCTGCCTCCTGTCTAGGAAGGATCTCCGAGGTCCAAAGGCTTGTCACACCTCGAGGCTAACGCCTCACACTGAAAGGGTTCAGATCCAGAGCCCAGCGTGCCCAGGCCTCAGGGCAGAACAGAGTCGCTCAGCTTAGATCTCCACTTCCCACCAAGAGCGCAAGAAAGTTCCGGCTCCTGCAAGCGACCTTCATACGTCATCCTGGCTGCTTCCCACTGGGCCAGAAGAGAAAGGACCACCCCCACCCCCACTCCCCCACTCCCCGGGCAGAGCCCTGAGTGGCTTCGTCCTCAGAGTTCCCTGTGCTCCCAATGACTCTTCCCCCGGCACCATTACTCCCCATGACCAGATCCTGGACCAGCTGCTCTGACCCGAGCCTTCCTGAAGCAGACAAGAGGGGGCAGGGAATGCCAGGTCCAGAGAGGAAGCCATTCTCCTGGCCCAACTCTCGTCACCTCTGAGTTGAGATCCCCGGAGTCCTGGTTTAGGAGACTCCTCCTAGAGGAGGGGCTGGAGAGTCAAGGGAGAAATAAAATTAGCTTCTTACTGACGTCTGGAATAGATGGTGATGAGGAGACAGGGACTCCGTAGGCTAATGGTATAGCACTGGGGGGGACTCCAGGGGTGCTGTTCCTGAACCCCCAAAATGACACAGAAGAGACACCTTGGGCCACACCAGTCACACACACACACACACACACACACACACACACACACACACACGAGAGAGAGAGACAGAGACAGAGACAGAGACAGAGACAGAGACAGACAGAGACAGAGCCGGGGGTGATCTGGAGGCAAGGCCTCACTGTGTGGCCCAGGCTAGCCCCCATCTTCCCAGCGCTGGGATTACAGGCCCGTGCCACCAGACTGCTTACATAACCGCTGTATTTTAGCTTTTGCCTTTGCGAATTTCATTACTGGGAATTTCGAATTCGAACGATTAGAACTTCTGGCTCAGCCCGTGTTGGAAGAGCCCTCGACAGTTGAGTGTGGGCAGACTCAGGTACAGGGTAGCTCAGGAGCCGAGTGTGCATGTGTGTGTATGAGCCGGGGGTGTCAGTCAGGAACCAAAGGGAGACGGAGGCCCTCCCTACCCCTGATCAGCTTCAGTGACTTGGAGCCTCAACTGGGTTCCACCGTCACACACAGCCACAAGCTCTTGAGCCTCCCCTCCTCCGACACGCACACACCTTCATGACAATACCTTCCCATGCACAGCTGTGTGTGCCCAGAGCCTAGCGGTCCCGGGTCCCCCTGTGCCCTGCCCTGCAGACTCCTGGAGCACTGAAACCCGCCCCCTGCAGTTCCCATCATGCCCAGAGGCACTTCTCCAGGGAACTGGAAGATAGAGACTACAAGAACCCCTGCTTCTCTGCTCCTGGACTCTAGTTGGGACATGCCCAGGAGACGGACCGCAGGAAAGGCAGGCAGGCTCCCTAGCTCTGTCCCTGTCCTTCCCAAAGCAGGCCACTCTGTGTCAGCCGGCTTGGGAGCCTTACACAGGCTGCCTGTAGCCTGGCTGAGCCTACCCTGCCCTGGATGCTACAACAGGGAGGGGAAAACCCAGGAGGGAGAAGGAGAAAGGGCAGGAGGTGGGGTTGGGCTGACCTGTCTGGGTCCAGCCTCGGCCTGACTTCCCAACTGCCCCTGGCAGGGTGGAGCCCGCCCAACACCAAGCCGCCAGACTTGCAGGCAGCACGCGGTGGGGGGAAGGGCGTCCGGGAGGCTGCCGCCGCACATTTTAAGGTGTCTTCAATTATTCATGGAGGTTTGGAAGAGCTGTCTGCCTGCCTGGAGCAGCCCTGCAGTCACACTTTGCAGGATGGAGGCTCACTGCTCCTGTGTCTGTGCCCCATGCAAGGCACAGGTGTCCTCTAGGAATAAAGGAGCCACTGGGAAGGCAAGGTTCCCCCCCCCCACCAGCCCGCCCATGCTCTACCTGGCCAGGGCTCATGCTGGGTGGCTGGGTGGGTGGGGACCTGGCTGTCTCCTGCCCTCTTGGTATCTTGCCTTTCTCCCGAGACATCCTGCACAGGATTAAGGGGCAGAAGACAGCTACAGCCCCCGGGGGCCAGCATCTGTCAGGAAGAGGCATGCCCAACACGGAGCAGGTGGTCTGCATTTGACCAGACAGTCTAGGAAGGGTCTGGATTCCCAGAGCCAGCTAGCAGAGCCCGGCCAAGAAGGATGCAGCCCGAGGCTAGAAACTGTTCGCCTCACCCACACATGGCTGCTGCCAGCATCCATATGGAGTTGGGGGCACCCAGCTCCCAGGCATGGTGCCCAGTAAACCAAGCACAACACGGGGGGGGGTAGGGGGAGGTACCCACCTCCTGCTTCTGTCCCTGGCTTCACCACCTCCACGTATACCGCGTTTGCCTCCTCAAGACCCCTGCCGTCTGAGCTACGTGGCACCAAACACCAAGGACAAGGACGTAGGACCCAGCTGGACCACCTTGCTTGGTCTACACCCCTGTCCAAGGATTTGGATCCAATATGCTCCCATGGTGGGAACCGGAGGAGCCTTGGAAATGCCAGGACCACCCCGTTGGAGAAGGACATTTGGGTGTGAGGCAGTCAAGTTGTGGTGACACAGAGATGGCACCTGGGTGTGGCCCTCCTTGATGCTGTCTGCCCCCTTGTAGAGAAATGCTCCCACCAACCCACCCACGCCCTCCTCCCTGGGGCCGCCTATCTTCTCCAGCAGAAAGGACGGCGGGTGGCTGCAGGGCCACCCACAATACACACCCCACCTGTGTGCCCAGATGGGAGCAACTGGGAAATGGTCCAGATTAGGGCAGTCTACAAGGCATGCCGTCTCCTAGAGAGATGACCCATGCACCCCCACCCCCTGCCCCAAGGCTGCTGCCGTGTCTGGTGTACAGTCACACCGGATGACAAGCCCAGGTACCCTACATGCGCACACACATGCCAAGTGGCCAGACAGGTGCTTTTCCCAGGAAAAGGGCCATTCTCAGGGAAACATTTGGACGAGCACACATGAACTCGGAAAGGGTCGTGACATGCTCCGAAGCCTCGAGACGTGTGTGTGCACACAGTCACAGAGGGACAGAGACAGACAGACAGACAGACACACATACACACAGATCCGCTCACACTTGCAGACGCCGAGCCCCCACAGTCACATCAGGATCATACGTGGGAGATGTGAGCCAGCTCAGCGTCCTGGGCTTGGCAGGGGAGTGTGGCTGAGGAAACTTTGCTGGTGCCTTCAGGGAGCAGAGCCACGCTGGCGTTCGGCGGGGTGAACACCAGGTGAAAAATGATTAGCTGTCACTCAGGGCTTGACGGATGCAGCCCTCCCTCTTCCTCTCGCTCTTGGCAGGAGGCTGACGCATTATCGATCCACTTAGTGTATTCAGATCGGCAGCCGCATACAGGCTGAGCCCTGACGAGCTGAAGAACACGGAGCAGGGGTGAGGGCTGCAGGGGTGCTTCTGCCAGGTCACCACAGCCCCCTGCAGGCCTGGTTGAGCCAGGAGTCCCTTACACTAGGACGCGCAGCACTTTCTTCTTTTCTTCTCCCGGAAACTTGGTGCCCCGTCAGGTCCCTTCCGGGATCATGGCACTAATCATGAGTCCTCAGGCCCAGTTGAAGAGGGAGGGGTAACACGAGGGGATAAGATGAGCAGGGCAGAGGGGGAGGCACCTGATGACAAGACCCCAGGAGCACTGGGGTTAAGAGCCACAGGAGACCATCAGATCTGGAAATACTAGGCTCCCCGCTGCTTCCAGGGGAAGCTGGTCCACACAGGATAATGGCTTAATAAGTCCTTGTAGAACTTCCTTTCATTTATATCCACCAATTCATCCATCCATCCATCATTTACCCATCCACCCATCCACCCAGCCATCCATCCATCCATCCATCCATCCACCCATCATCCATCCATCCATCCACCCATCCATCCATCCATTATCCATCCATATATTTTTATATCTATATATCATCCATCCCATCCATCCACTCATCCATCTATCTACCATCTATCACTTCATCCACCCACCCATCATCCATCCACCCACCTATCATCGATCCACCCATCCACCCATCCATCCATCCACCCATCCACCCATCCATCCACCCATCCATCCACCCATCCATCATCCACCCATCTACCTACCCATCCGTTTGCCCATCCATCCATCTGCTCACCATACACACTCCATCCATCCATCCATCCATCCATCCATCCATTCACCCACCTACTTATCCACTCATCCATCCGTTTGTCTATCCACACACTTATCCACCCATCTGCTCACTCACTCATGCATCTGCTCATCCATCCATACCACACCCATTCGGCTACGTATCCACCTATCCGCCCGCCCGCTGGCCCATCATCCATCTCTCCACCAACCCACCAACCCAGCCTCTGTCCACTCCACAAACATTTATCAGTCACCTGGCATAGGCTGGGTCCTGCACTCATTGTGCTGATAGGGACGGGAAGGAGGAAGCTTGGAGGGAGATGACAGAGGAGACCTTTGTTGCTGTCCCAGGAGATGTCCAAAGTCAGAGGACAGGGCAATAAAAAAGTGTCATGAGCTGGCTCAGGGCGCCCTCTGCTGGCATTAAGGCAAACACACACAGTGGACACGTCTCTGGTTGTGTGAACATTGGAACAGGGCTTTAGCCCCAACCTCAGAAAGGGTGTCCAGAGACTGGCAGCCCTTCCATCGAGCCCTGTCATTTCCCACAGAGGCTCAAGGATCAACTTGCCTTGAACCTGGGGATGGTTACAGGTGCAGTAGGCGTCGCTGATCAGGCCACACCCATCCAGGGGGCGGAGTCAGGGTACCAGTCCTCAATGGGTCCCAAATGGGCTAGAGTCAGCAGCCACTCTGATCTGAGTCATGGTGGGCACGATCCCCCTAAGGATAGGTCTCCCAGACACTACTCCAGTTCCCAAGCTCCGCTGTCTATCAGATCTGGGAGGAAACCGAGGGGTCTTGGTCTCCTTTGCTCCTGCCTTTGTATCTTTCTGACTTTGCCGTGGGGATTTTGGCTAGGCAGTTCTTTGTTAGTCAACAGAAGCCAACAGACAGCATATGTGATGTGTCTACATGTGTATTTGCATATGAATGGTATATTATACATGTGCTAGGTGTGTGTATACATAAACATATACACGCTGTCTGTGTGTGGATGTAAGCATGCATGCACGGTGTATATGTATCACGATGGTATATATCTGTGTGCAGTGTGTGGTACATGTATGGTATGATGTATATAGCACATGCATATTGCATAATATATACATGCGTGGTGTGTGTATGTGTGATGTGTGTGCATGTATGTGTGTGTGTTGTGTTTGGGTGGTGTGCACATGTGTGCAATGTGAGTACATGTGTATCTGTGGGAATGGATGGAGCATGTGGTAGGTACATATATGTAGGGTGCGTGTGCATGTGTGCTGTGTGTAGGTCCCGTATGTAGTGTGGTGTGTGGTGAATGTGTTCTGGTGTTATGTGTGTTTGTAGCCTATGTGTCTACGGATACTGTGTATACATGTGCTGTGTATGTGTGTGATATATGCATGTATGGAGGATTCCGTATGCACATGAATGGGCAGTGTGTACATGATCAGGCCCAGACAGTCCTTCCGGTTCCTCCCCTGGGCACTGAAACTTCCTGTGCCCTCCTGCCTCTTCTGATGGACAAGGGGTCTCTAGTAGAGAGGGTCGGGCTGTGGAGTTTCAGGGGTTCACAGGGCTGCCTGCCATGCTTTCTGTGACCCAGCTGCCACAGTGACAGCAGAATCATTCATGGTAAGAATGGATGTCATGCTCACACAGGGAGTTGAGCCAGGGGTCTCCTTTGAGGTCCAAGGCCCCTCCCATTCTCTTATAGCAACTACAATGGAATGGTGTGTGGCCATCACAAGACGGGACATCCGTCTGGCTTCCCGGAATGGAGCAGCACACGGGAGACTGTCACAGGATGCCCTCCATCGAAGGGGGACTCCAGGATCGCCGTGACCCTTTCTCTGGGTAGCCACAGCACGCTGCTCGCAACCCATCCTGCAAATGAGGCTAACCCGCCCTTGCCCATCCTGCAAATGAGGCTAACCCGCCCTTGCCCATCCTGCAAATGAGGCTAACCTACCCTTGCCCATCCTGCAAATGAGGCTAACCCGCCCTTGCCCATCCTGCAAATGAGGCTCACCCACCCTTGCCCATCCTGCAAATGAGGCTAACCTACCCTTCCCCATCCTGCTAACGAGGCTCACCCACTCTTGACCATTCTCCCAGGGTCCTAGGCAGCTCTGGCAGCTTGACCTGTCTGGGACTGGGTGCCTTGGCGTCCTCTGCCTTCCATCCTTCCGTCACTGCAGGCAGGTGACCCTCACAGTCCTGTCTCTTAGGATCCTGTCACGTTCCTGGGTTTGTCACCCAGCACAAGGAATAAATAACTAGCTCACTGAGCTTTATGGAAATTCCCTGTTCTCTGAGTTGTGGGCATTGTATCCCACCTCTGTCTCTCTCCATCTCTCTGTCTCTCTCTCTGTCTCTGTGTGTGTGTGTATCTCTCTGTCTCAGTCTGTCTCTTTCTCTGTCTCTCTCTGTCTCTCTCTTTCTCTGTCTCTCTCTCTCTTTCTTTCTGTCTCTGTCTCTGTCTCTGTCTCTATCTGTCTGTCTGTCTGTCTGTCTGTCTCTCTCTCTCTCTCTCTCTCTCTCTCTCTCTCACACACACACACACACACACACACACACACACACACACTTTCATTTTTCTTGGACAGCCCAGGCTGACTTTGAACTGGCTGCGAACCTTAGGCTCCATCCTCCACCCCCAGTCTCCGGAGTGCTGGAGTGACAAGCGTGTGTCACCATGCCTGGCTGTTGAGCTCTTTCAAAAGCCCTCTTCTCTCACTCTTTGCCTAGAGAACAATTGTCAGAGAGCTCCAGTCGCTGAAGCAGGAGCCTCAAGTGGGGGCGGGTCCTAAGACTTAAGGCGCACTTCCCCAGCTAGGGCGCTAAGGCCCCGGGGAGAGAGAGAGAGAGACAGAAGGAAGCCTGGGTGAGCACCAACATTATCTCGCCTTAGCCATGCAGCCCCTAACTGCTGTCTCACGGGTGTCCTGCACCCTACGGACAGGCGGCCAGATGGACAGGACTCAACCCCACCTGGGCATCCCCTTCTGGCCCCACGGACAATCCTGAACGCACCTCCACAGAGTCAGGGCTTCTCCACCTGACCCAGCTGACAAAAGAACTTCATCTTATATCTGGGGAAGTGCAAATAGCTTTTTAAAAAAAAAGTGTCATTGTCAGCCACAGTTTGGAAAACACATTCAATTGGGAGGTGTCAGACACTGCCTGCCTGGTCTCTGGCTGCAGGAAGCCACACCAGTCGTCACTGGTCAGAATGGGGAGAGGAATCCGGGCTTGTCTTGGGAACTTGAGGCTGAGGAGCCGGGGAAGCCTAGGAAAATGGACACCCAGCTAAGACCAGCAGAGCAGGCACCCGCAGAGCAAGACCAGGGCACAGGTAGCAGCCGGGATTCAGGAGTCACGGAGAGGTGCCCGGGGGGGGGCTCTGGCCAGCTCCTGCCTCTCTCTGCTGCTACTCAACTCAAGAGCCGGTGGTGGCTGGCCCAGAGGTTTTTCACCCTCCCCTACAGCCTGCAGCTTTCACCTCTTCTCTCGGGAAGGCTTCTGGGTAAACACAGAGGACTGAGCATACACATTTATCTCAGCTTCCCTCTAAGATCGCAGTGTAAGGACAGCAAAGAATAAAACAGATAGCATCCCACGGTAGCAGACAGCACTGGTGGGGGATGGCAGCAGATGACAGAAGCCAGCACATTTCTGGGAGGCGGGAAGAGCACCAAGGGTGGCAAGGGCTTCTGCGGGTGAAGGGGACACGCTGGCCACGCCTACGGGCTGGGCTGCCTGTGGAAGCAGGATCGAACCCACAGCTACTGGGCTGCCTGTGGAAGCAGGATCGAACCCACAGCCACTGGGCTGCCTGTGCAAGCAGGATCGAACCCACAGCCACTGGGCTGCCTGTGCAAGCAGGATCGAACCCACAGCGACTTGGAAGACTTGGAAGCGGCGGGTAGGGAGCTGGCTGGAAGAAAGGGGGGGTCTGAAGCTGCAGGTAGCTCCCCCTCTCACCTGGCTGATCTGCCTCATTAGGACATAATGAAGACAAGCAGACTCCAGGTTGGGATGGGGGGAGATTCGCGCAGTGACACCAGAGAGTCAACTAGAAGCCTTCAGATGGAATGGTCAGAATCCAGGCCCCCTTCCCCCCCCCCCCCGGCACGTACACAAGGGGGTCTTTCCCAAGGCCTCGGGTTGTGAAGCTGCTACAGCCTCCGTCGCGTGCTCCCCCACCCCCCAAACTTGCTGCGTCCTAACCGCCCTCCCTCCAGACCGGACGCTACAACTGTCTTTGAAGACAGGGCCTTTAGAGAGAGTGGGTCTCCTGTGGCTGGTGCCTGTAAGAGAAGAGATTTAGACACGACGTAAAGACCGCGTAAGGACGGTGGGAGGGGCTGGAGAGGCGGCGCAGGGTTAAGAGCATGCGCGGCTCTTTCGGAGGACCCGGGTTTGATTCCGGTACCCGCACTGATGGCTTACACCCATGCGCAACTCCAGACCTAGGGGATCTGACACCTCTGGCTCTGGGGGCACCTGCATGCAAGTACACATGCCCACAGACAGACAGACAGACAGACAGACAGACAGACAAACAAGACGGACACACGCACTAGAAAGAGACAGACACACACACACACACACTAGAAAGAGACAGACAGACACACAGACACACAGACACACAGACACACACACACACACACACACACACACACACACACACACTTGCTCGCTCGAAAGAAAAAGACAGGTTGGGCGTTGGTGGTGCACGCCTTTAATCCCAGTACTTGGGAAACAGACGCAGGCGGATCTCTGTAAGTTCGAGACCAGCCTGATCTTTAAGAGCGAGTTCCAGGACAAGTTCCAAAGCTGCACAGGGAAACCCTGTCTCAAAGAGAGAGAGAGGGAGAGAGGGAGAGAGAAGGAGACGGTGGTACCTCCAAGCCGAAGAGAGAGACCTCAGAAGAAAACAGCCTAGCTAACACCTAGATCTGGGACTTCTAGAATTCAGTACTGTTGTTTTAAGCCATGTGGTCCATGGTGCTTTTGTTACAGCAGCTGCAGCTAACTAGTACACTGTTTTGGAACTCTCCAACAAGATGGCAGGCTCCTTACATCAGTACCTTGAGTTAAGGACCCGTGTTCCCCTTTGCTACATCAGGCATTCTTTCATAAAGCCACTAAGGGTCACCAAACATCTGGAGAGCTTCCACCATGACAGTAATCAGAAGGGGCAAACAGAATAAGATGATTGGAAGGAAACAGAAATAATCCATGTAGTAGTAGAAAAAAAAAGCTAGAGCAACTTAATGTAAATCATTAACGAGGAAGAAGCTGGAAATTTACAGGTTCAAAGCCAGCCCGGGCTATATACTGGGACAAAACAAAGCAAAATGATATTTATTTGCAATAAACACCACTCAGATTTGGAAGGAAATAGCAATCTATGTACGCTGATTAGAAAGAGGTCCACCATGCAGTGTGAACAGACAGAAAACCAAGGGCAGTTTACAGAGTGTGATTTCTTTATGTCAGCAACAGCCACATAAGAAAAGCCTTGGGCTGGGGAGATGGCTGGGCAGTTAAGAGTGCTTGCAGCTCTTCTAGAGGACCCGAGTTTAGTTCCCAGCACCCAGGCGATGTTGCTCGTAACTCCAACTCTGGGAGATCTGACACCTCTGGCCTTTGCAGGCTCCTGTACTCACATGTATATACCTATACCCAGACACATAATTAAAAGTAATAAAAATAATCCAAAAAAGAAGGGTCTGAAGAGCGAAAGTCTACACAATTACGTCGTCTGCGTGTCAAGATTATTTTCCATAATGGGTCCACCCATGTGTCAGATAATAAAGACTCTATGGATTTCCTGGGTCCCAAGATTGCCCAGATGCCTCTGGACCCACAGAAAATTGTTCCTGATGGCTCTGCAGGCCCAGGGACTTACACACTTGCTAAAGAAGCTAGAAGGAGGCAAGGCACACAGTAGGTACTCAATGACATGGATGGATAGATAAATATGTATTGGGATGGACGGGAGGTGGGTGGGCGGTGGACTGGGCTGGGGGTTGATGGATGGGTGGTGGGGGGATGGGGGCATGTGGAACAGAGGGTGATGAGACAGAGGCAGCAGAGCCTCCAGGGAACCGAAGGTCACCCTGAGTGTTGTGCTTTGCGGATGATCTGCACACTTCTCGGCTTCTATCGTCTTCTGGCTGAGCAGTCACTGATGCCCCGAGAAGAAGTTTAACCTGTTGAGTTGCCAAGGCAACGGGAAGCATGCTAGAATGCAGAGCTGACAGTCCCAGGGAAGTCTTGTCTTCTATTTGCTAAATTATAGTCCATCAACCCTCCCCTGAGGCCGGATCCTATCATTTCAAAAGCTGGCCACAAGGCAGTGCATTCTTTACTGACCCTGTCTGGGGGTGGGGGTGGGGGACTGCTGCAGCCTTGCCAAGAGCTCCGTGTTACCCACAAGTAATTCCCAACTCCAGCAGTGGCTGAGATCATGCGAGACACAGCAGGGTGATGCAGGTGACACCATAGCCAGAGAGGTCGTAGGGAGCATCAGGCACTCTGCAACGATGGTCTCGACCAAACAGCAGTCTCAGAAGGGAGGGGTGAAGACGACTTGTTCATGGATAGGGATGGAGCTATTTGCTGTCCAGCAGGGGGACAACTCAGAGGGCAACGGGGAAGAACATGATGGGTGGATGATAGATGGATGATGGATGGATGGATGGATGGATGGATGGACGGATGGATGGATGGACGGACGGATGGATGATGGAGGGATGGATGGATTGATACATGCATGCATGGGTGACAGATAGATGTGAATAGGTGGCTGATGATTGATCGGTAGGATGATGGGTGGGTGGGTGGATGGATGAATGATGGATGGATGGTTAAGTTCAGGACCAGTGTCTTAGAAAAGTCACCCGGAGAGGAAATCAAGGAAGAAAAAGTAGCCATGGCTAGAATCGGGTTTCTGGAGGAAGAACTGGGCTGAGACAATAGGATGTCTACATTAAAAAAGATGAAGTCAGGGGCCAGTTGGATACTTCACTGGTAAAGGAGCTTGCTGTCCAGCCCGATGGCCCGAGTCTGATGCCCGGGATCCACGTGGTGGCAGAAGAGCACTGACCCCTGGAAATTGCCGCCTGACCTCTACACACGTGTTGTGGAGTGTGTGTGTATGTATGAGCGTGTGCACATGTGCACGTGAGTGCGCAATAAATAAGTAGATGTAATTAAAAAAAAGATGAAGTCAGGCCATTTGCTCACATGAAACACACACACCCACACAATAACTAGAAACAGATCACAGAGATACACAAAAAACTTATAAAAGTTTTGGAAGAACATACAACTGAAATATTTTTGACTTTAGGCTAGACAAAGGTGTCAGAGATGTAGCGCCAGAAACATGATCTGTAAACGAATTGCACCTCTTCGGATAAAAAAAATTTGTATTTAAAAAGATGCCACTAAGAAACCAAAAGGGTGAGCTGCAGATGGGAAGCCATTTGCAGACCTAACAATACAGGCCTGTAGACATACAGAGCCATAGCTCAATAAAAGACGATCCACTTTTCGCATGGGTGTAAGGCCGTCTGGATATTTCTCTAAAGGAGATATCCGGAAGGCAATAAACACAAGCCAACCCACCCAACATCATTAGTCATTACAGAAATGCAAGCTGAAGACTGAAATATCTCCTTTCTTCGCACCGACTGGCATGGGTGTGATTAAAAATAATACCCAGTGCCGGTGAAATCGTGGAGACATTGGGCTGCATCCATCGCTTGCGGCTGCGGCTGCTTGGGTTTGGTTGGTGATTTCTTTGAAAGCCAGCATACTTGACTACACGAAGCCTAACACTTCTACTCCTGAGCGTCTCCCCAAAAGAAGTGAAAACACACGTTGAACACATGGGCGTGCGTGGGAGCATACACAACAGCGCTGCACATAATAGACAGAAGGGTATGAACGACCCTTGGAGGAGTGAGTCAAAGTATTATAGAACGCAGTATTAATATGCAAAAAAAAAAAGCCAGCAGCGTGTCCATCCTGGGCAGCCCTGTGTCGACTTGACACCAGCTAGAGCCATCTGGGAAGACTGCACTTCTGTAGGCAAGCGTGTGGTGCACTTTCTTGATTAATGATTAATGGGGGTGGCGTCACCCCTAAAGCAGGTCCTGGGTTCTGTAAGACAGTCATCTGAGCAAGACACGGGGAAGCCAGCTAGTGAGCCGCTCCCCTCCAAGGCTTCTGCATCAGCTCCCGCGTCCAGGGTCCTGCTTTGAGCTCCTGCCCTGACTTCCCTCAGGCCACTGACAGCCACAGCTGCAAGCAGTCACGGTGCTCTATCACGGCAATAGACGCGGTTAACAAGGACGGTGCTCAGACGGGTTGTGAGGAGTTGAGCCTCAAAAACGTTGTGCTAAAGGTATGGGGGACCTAGCTCAGCGGCAGAGCAGCTGTGTAAGACTCTCGCGACCCTGGACTGAATGTTCAGAACGAGCGAAAGAACAAGATGCCCAGGGGGAGGGGCTAAGAGTTTGTACTGTTCTTCCCAGCGGACCCAGGTTCAGTTCCCAGAATCACAACTACCCCGTGACTCAAGCTTTAGACACTCTGACGCCCTCTTTTAGCTCTGTAGGCATTTATTTGCACACACGTGTGCACGTGCACACACACATGCACACATCCATGCACACACACACACACGCGCGCGCGCGCGCACACACACACACACACACACACACACACACAGAGGTGGGTCAGAAAATAAGAACACATCCCTTTTTAAAAAAATAACATGCAAAAGAGAAAGAAGCCGGTTGGGAAAGGCCAGACACCGCACGGCGTGATCATACTGCAGGGAAAGAGGGAAACCTACAAAGATTTGACTGTGGACTTCCGGTTTCTCGGGCTGGGGGTAGAAATGAGACGGGGATGGGGGTGAGGTGGGTAGTGACTCAGAATGGGCACAAGGGACTTGGGGAGAGCGACGGAAAGATCCTAAAACTGGACGGGAGTAACGGTTGCACAGCTCTGTAAATTTCCTAAAGTCACTGAAGTGTGCATGTAAAATAGGTGAGTTTTATGGTGTGTGGATTATACAGTTTGCTCTTGATAGTCGCGAGTTCCCAAAGTCTCTGATTCAACCAACCGTGGGCTGAAAATATTTGGGGGGGGGAATTGCATTTGCGCTGAACATATAGGACTTTTTCTTGCCATTACTCCCTAAACAGTTTAGTATAGATGACTATTTACATAGCGTTCATATTGTGTTACATATCGTAAATAAGCCACACTTGATAAAAAAATACACGGGATGTACATAGGTTATAGATGCAAATGTCGCATCATTTTATATACTACGGAACTACGGAACTTGAATATCCAGGGAAGGATGTTTGGAACCAACCCCAAGAGATATGTACCTGAATAGAGCATGCTTCAGTGGCAGAGGCTTGTCTAGAATCCCCCAGTGAGGGGCTGGGAGTGTGACTCAGTGGTAGAGGCCCTGCCTAGAATCCCCCAGTGGGGATCTAGGGGTGTGGCTCACTTGCCTGAAATATATAGAACTCTGGGTTCTATTCCTACTCCATACCTCCCCCACTTTAAACATTTAGATTGTATATATGAACAAAAAGCATGTAATCTCTGTCTTTTCTGGGACTGAATTTTTTTTCACATAAAATAATATCTTGGCTTCCGTCCATTTTCTTGCAAATGACATAGTTTTGTTCTTATTGGGAGAATACTACATATATATTTACGAAATATACATATATCTATATATACACATATATAAAACATTTCTTTATCTGAGCCTGGCGTTGGGGGCGCACACCTTTAATCCCAGCACTCGGGAGGCAGAGGCAGGCGGATCTCTGTGAGTTTGAGGCCAGCCTGGTCTACAGAGCGAGTTTCAGGACAGCCTCCAAAACAATACAGAGAAACCCTGTCTCGAAAAACCAAAAACCAAACCAAAACAACGAAAATATTTCTTTATGTGTTGATGGACAGTTAGGTGGATTCCATAACTTATGAAGAGTGCTAGGTTGATACATATTGATCGGCCCCGCTCTGGTGGAGCTCACTGGGTAAGGCGAGTGAGAATTCCTGACACTGCCCAGCCTCTCCCCAAGCAGGCATTTCAGCCGTGTCCCTGGGTGAGGACCAGCAACGCCCCTTCCTTTTTAGGAGCTAGGACTGTGCTGTGAGCCCCCACCCCGCCCCCACCCCGCCCCCACCCCGCCCCCACCCCGCCCCCACCCCGCCCCCACCCCCGCTGAACCAGGACAAAGAAAGGAAGAGTCAGGAGCACAGTGTGGCCCCCACCCATCAGGTCCGTTTTCTGTTGCTGTAACAAATACCCAAGACCAGGCCATTTTACAAAGAGAAGAAATTTAATGATCACTGCGCTGGAGTCTGGGACATCCAAGAGCATGACATCAGACCTGGCAGAGAATGAGCGTGTGCACGAGCGTGTCACATGACAAGACAGGGCAAGCATAAGCTGTCTGTGTGACACACCCACCCGTCCTGCTGTGGCATCCCCAACCATGTGTTCCCCCACCCTAATTACATGCCCCAAAGTGCTGCCTCTACGTAAGATAGACATAGAACTAAAGAATTACATTTCAAACAAGTTTAGGGAACACATTGAGAGTGAGGCAGCGTGCATCTGATCAGCCTGTCCTAGCCCCTCACTGGGGGATTCTAGGCAGGGGCTCTACCACTGAGTCACACCCCAGCCTCTCACTGGGGGATTCTAGGCAGGGGCTCTACCACTGAGCCACACCCCAGCCCCTCACTGGGGAATTCTAGGCAGGGGCTCTACCACTGAGTCACACCCCTAGCCTCTCACTGGGGGATTCTAGGCAGGGGCTCTACCACTGAGCCACACCCCAGCCCCTCACTGGGGGATTCTAGGCAGGGGCTCTACCACTGAGCCACGGGATGGGGAAAGAAACTACCAGATGGGAGCAACAGAAGGTGGGCGGTCTTAGACCCCCCCTGCCAGAAGCCAGTGGTTGCCGAGTGTTTCCCAGGCTGTGGCCGCCACCAGGGGCTAACAGAATGGGTTCAAACACGCTCTGCTATTTGCCCATGTAGTATAAACAAAAATTTCAAGTGAGAGAACCTTCCGCGGAGCTCCAAGGCGATTTCAGTTAGAGCGGCAGAACCCCAGATCCCCGGAAGTAAGCTTTGTAATGAAAATATCAGCAGGAACGTAATGCTGAGCTCTGGGCTTGAATGAGATCTTCCTGGAGGTCCGAGGCATCCTGTGAATGGTGTCAGAGCTGCACTGACCCTAGGGCCCAAGAATGGGGCTGGAGAGATGGCTCAGAGGTTAAGAGCACTGCATGTTCTTCCAGAGGTCCTGAGTTCAATTCCCTTCTCCTGGGGTACATGCATGTACACAGATTAAAAAACTATATGCGTAATAAATACATAATTAAAAAATTGGGGCTGGCAGGAGTGAGAGGGGCTGACGTGACCCCCCTCCCCTGAACAGGCAGCTGGCCCCACGGAGCATAGCCTTACCTACCCCACATCCGGGCTCTCCCCATGCTGCATGTACCTCAGTCTCCAGCCTGCCAGTCCTTTCACTGCCAAAGCTACCATGGTGAGTGACATTTGCCTTGGTTTTCAATAACCAACACTGGCCCAGGGGCCATGGAAGGGGCTGACATGGTGTTGCAACAACCTTGTCTTCGGGGGGTAATCCCCTACTGCTTACATGAAGAATTGGGGCTCCGGGAAGAATTGGGGCTCCGGGACATGAGGGAGGCCAGAGGTGTCACTAGCCACTGGACCAGCTCCACTAGAAATGGGTGCCTTTTTTGTTTGCTGTATATCCAGAGGCCTCACGTCTTGGGGGCTGAGAATCGAGGACAGGTAAGTTGAGGGATGGACAGAGAAGTCAGACAGACGTGGGGAGGCCCCGGTTGCCTCTCTTGGAGCCTCAGGCCACTTTGACATTGGAATCTCAGTCGCCAGGTGACGCTCAGTGGGTGTGGACAGGGGCAGGTGGGGGGTCCGGGTGGTCACCGTGCCTTCTGTCTGCATAGCGCTTCTGGACAGGCCTTGGCGCAAACATGGCGCCCTACCAGACATCATTCTGGAGCATCTTACATACAATCCTAGCCTCCGCCTCCCACTCCAAGTCTCCGGTTCATTCTGGCCCAGGCAGAGTGGGAAAGAGGACACCCCACACCTAAGAAGCCCCGCCGGGCATGTGACGCGTGTCACATGAGAACAGTCTGATTCATCCCTGCATAGGCAGGGACAATGAGCCGCTGTGAGAGGGAGAATCCAAAGCCAGGCCACCCGGGGACAGGGCGGGCATCGGAACCGGCAGCCCCGATGGGCCTGTGTCCACACAATGGGGACCAGAGTCCTAGCCGGACTGTAATTACAGAAGGTGCCTTTGCCATGGGTCTCATTACACAGAGCAGTTGAGGAGTCTTGGGGCCTGCAATCGGGGAGTTGAGATGTTGCCAAAATCTGCAGGGTTCAGTCAAGAAAGGTCCTTGGGGGGGAAAAACCCCGAAAACAAAGCCAGGAGACTAACATCGCAAAACGAAAGACACAGAGACCCTGACATTAACGCAACAGGGGCGGATGGAATGGGCCCTGCCCAGATCTGAGTCAGGATCCAGCCCTGCGAACTTCCCCGTGCTACGCGGCTGCCTGCTTTAAAACGTCTTTGTGGAGGTTGGCAGCTCAGAGTGAAGGCACACAGGGTAACAGCGCCCAAGACGGTGCTGGCACCCCCAAACAAGACTGTCGCACACCCTGAGGCTTAATCACATGGTCTTGTTTTATGAATTATCATCCTGTACCTATGCGTAGCTGTGCGGTTTGTCAAAGCCAATTGTGTCCATTAATTCATTAGACCCACACAATGATCCCGGCTTCTATTTTTAGTGTTTTTACTGTAGCGCCCTGAAAACATAAGTCACACTTCTATCAGCCACGACTGTCCTACTTTTCTGTTCTGTTTTCTCTTCTAATTTCCCCACCCCTAGGAACCTTTAGCATAACAATGCTGGGACCATTTTTCTATTAATATCAATTTTCGGATTGCAGTAATATGATGTCTGTTTCCTAATTTAATTAGGTGATTCCTGTTATTAGTTCCTACATGCTCATTATTTTTCATTTAGCATATTTCGATGCACTAAAGCAAAGTGAGGTTCTGGCTGAAGACCCCAGGGTGTCTTCTGCAGGATGACTCGAACATTCCCTCTATCTGCAGGAGGGTGGGGAACCCAGGAAATGGGAACCACACAGAGGAAGCCAGGGCTGTTACAGGAATGGCCTAGGCTCGAGGGAGAGCGTGTGGGGCAGAACAACTTGCTGTAGACACAGAGGGAGTCCCCCAAAGTGAGGGCCCCCCAGAAACTATGAGAACGGTGGTCCTCCAGGATTTCCACAAGCACACAGGAGGATTAAGGATGGGATGCAACGGCTAATTAGTTTAAAAGATTTATTTCTATCTCTATCAATTTATGTGTGTGTGCATGTGGGTGCAGGTGCCCACGGAGGCCAGAAGAGGGCGTCAGATCTCCGGGAGCCACCAGACCTGGGTGCTGGGAACCGGATGGAGAGAGCAGATACACTCTTAACCACTGAGCCGTCTCTGAAGCTCACATTAGTTAAAAAAAGACTTTTCACCTTGCTATTGAGGATCGAACCTAGAGCCTCGTGCCTTTGTGCATGCAAGACAAGGGCTCTACCACTAACCTGCAGCCCAGATACCTTTGATTTTCAGTCAACGTCTCGTTAAATTGACCAAGATGGTCTTGAACTCACTCTGTAGTCCAGGCCTTGCAATTTGCCTGCTTTGGCCTTTCTAGTAATTAGTGTTACAAACTCGTATTATATTATATTACAAATTGGTATTATAAACTAGTAATTAGCATTATAACCTAGCAGCCCAGCCATGATGGTTAATACATATAATATTATATATATAATATGTGCCAATATATGTATATACAAAGTGCGTATGCCTGGTGAGTTTATGTGAACCATGTGTGCCCAGGACCCCCCAGAGTCCAGAGTCAGCTGTGAACCGCTCTGTGAGCTCTGGAAACGGAGCCCAGATCCGCTGCAAGTGCTGTTCACCATCTCTAGCCCTGATGGGGTTGAATTTGATTGGGGGGTTGATCGCACTAAGAAGCCCTCTCTGGTTCTGTCTGAGGGGACGTTTCTAGAACCGGCCAAGGAAGGAATGCCCACCCTGTGCAAGGGACGCATACCTCATGGGCAGGGGACTCGGGTCCAATGAGAGCGAGCACCAGCTAGTCCAGGCCCTGTCTCCCTCTCTCTCTCCCTCCCAGCCTCTGCGAGGCGGGCTGCTCTGTCTACACCCTTCCACCACGATGTGTTAAAATCCCTGAAAACTTGTTCACATAAATCTTTCCTCTGTTTTAATCAGGCTTTTTTTGAATTTTTTGTCACAGCAACAAGAACAACCGAGTAGCTCAGGCTCCGATGCCAGCACCCCTGCAACTCCTCAAACCGGCCAGGCTTGAAAGCTTGAAGACGCCCTCTCTCCTGCTGGCACTGGTTGTCTGCTGCCGCGGAGGGTCTCCGTGTCCACGCCTCCTTCTCTCTCTGGCCTCTGCCCCAGCTACAAGGCTCCATCACAGTCCAGATTAGCACTGAACACGGTGTGACTGGATGGAGCCTGCCTTGTGCAGAGGACCATCTGGGGTGTTTCTAGTCTCGCCCAAGCGCGTGCCTCCAACTGCGTTCAGTGAGCCTCCCTCCCTTCCCCCCGCTGGACAGTGAGGACGGCGCTGGCCCAGGAGGAACCCTCACATGGACTCATCAAGCCTAAGGGTCAGGAAGGGCGAGGCCTCAACGAATCTAGAAGGAACCGCTGGCCTGGTCCCCCCATCCACAGCCCTGACTGGGAGAACCTTGCTGCGCTATCTGACGCAGAGGGGGCTGTCCCAGGACAACTGAAAACCAAGTGTGTGAGTTTCCCCAGAGCGAGGTCCCAGAAAGGCAAGGCGAGGGAGGGCGAAGTTGTCCCTGATGGGATGGATGTGGGCTTGGTGCTTGGCGAGTTTGAAGAAGGCACAGGTCTATTGTTTAGAAACACTGGAATCTGAGAGTCCCAGCCCGGCTGATTTTGCGATGATATATTGCCAGCTACTTAACAGGATGGATCACTGCAATTACATGTCACTTCTGATATTCACAGTCACAACAAGGATGTGTCAGCCTCACAAGGTTTAGTGGAAATATATACGGTGTTCCGCAACGCCGTTAGAAAACGGCTCCGGGAAATAGACTCTGGAGGATTCCAGTAAAATCCACCTGTTTGGGGAAAGCAGCCAGCTCCATGGAAACGGGAAGGGGCTGGCTCCCCAGTCCTGGGAGGACTGTGGGTTTCAACACCCCAGCTCTGAGGTTCAGTGCTGGGGTACAGGTGGGTGGGTGGTCACTGCACTTCGATGGACGGACTGAGACTTAGGGTGCTACCATTGTGGCTCACTCGGGGCTCTGTGGGTTTGTCGCTCCCAGGGGACACAGCTAGACAGGGGTAGTCTCTGTGGAAACCGGATGAACTTGGCATTGCAGAATGACCCTCCACACTGCATAAACAGGGCCACGTCCCCGGTAATGTGGGACCCAGGGCAAGGGCCACACACGTTTTAACCGGCACGGCTTTGTCACTGGGGGGACAAACAGGAGCCTCAGAGTCAGTCAGACCCACGGACACTGGGATTCACGTCTCTGCAGATCTGGGGCTGAGACATCATAGGTAAAGAGGGTGACCAGCATGTACTCTGAAGAAAGACCCCCAGCTCCATGGGGTGCCCCCAAGCCTACGTGGATGCCTGCACTGACCACTGGGCTGCTGGAGAAGTTAGATGGATGTCCCACAGCAGGCTGACTCCAGGAAGCCCTTCCGACTCCTCCACCTCCCAGAGGCCCAAGATTCACAGCCACCTTTGTCCTCTGTCCTCTGAGTGACCCCCCCCCCCCCCCGCCTTCTGGTGAGTTTATCTCTTCCCTAGCACCCTCTGCAAAAGGGACAGACCTTTGCCAAAATGCCCTAGGGGCCCTCTGGGGAGAGGCTCAAGACTCTGTCTTGGTCTCTGGGTCGTGTGCTCCTGGAAGCAGAGCCTACCCAGTCTTCCTTCACTGCCCCCCCAAAATGGCTGGATCTCAGGGTGGGGGGTAGGGGTGGGGGGATCCCTGCACAGACAGGCACTCGCCGGTCTCTTTCCCCAGCTGGCAAGCCCAGCAACCCAGATGGGGTGATTCTGCCCCAAGACAGGTAAGAAGCCTGATCCCAACCTTGGCAACGAGCCCAACAAGGAGCATGGGCTACAGAGATTCCAGCTCCTCTTCGGGGACAGAGGTCTCCAGCAACCCTATGCACCCTCAACGGACCCCCAACCTGGAGTTGTTGGGGAAGTCTTATGTCAATAAAGCACTGTTGGGCCAATAGGAATCTAGATAGGTGGGACTAGGAGTCCAGGAGGACTCTGGGAAGGAGAAACACAAGAGAGTCGAGATGTAACGCCATGGGGTAGGAAGCCCGGAAACTTCTCTGGTAAGAGACATACTTAGATTAACAATTATGGGATAATTACTTAAGTCAGAGCTAGCCAGTAAGAAACAAGCAAGGCCAACAGCTTCATAATTAATATAGTCTCCTGTGTGTTTATTTGGGACTGATGCGGTTCTGGAACCAGGCTGGCAGGAAGGCTTCTCTCAAGGAAAAGGTTTCCCTTTACAAAATTGAAGGCTTCTCTCAAGGAAAAAGCTTCTCTTTACATCGAGTGATCAAGAAAGAGGGCACGGCCTATGGGTGTGGAGCCCACGGCTGGAAAAGTTACAGGACGCCTCCCCCACATGCTGCCCGGATGCTATGGAATATTCTTTTACACACTGTGTGGAGCATAACGCTGCGATTGGTTTAATTTTTAAAAAAAGAAGCTAAAAGGCCAACAGCTAGGCAGGATTTTCCGGGGCAGAGAGGATGCTGGGAAGAAGGGCAGAGTCGCGAGGAGACACCGGCAGCTGCAAAGGAAGCAGCAGTGGGCAGTCCAGAACAGAGGTAACCGAGGCACGGGAAAGAACACAGGTGAAACTGAGTGGGGTGATTGAAGTTGTAAGAGCTAGTTAGGGACAAGCCTAAGCTGCGGCAGAGCTTTCACAATTAATAACGAGTCTCCATGTCATTACCCAGGAGCCCGCGGTCCCGATGAAAAGACCCAGCTACACCCAGAGCCTCAGGCTCCCTAAGCCTGAAACAGAACCCACGGCTCCCTGCCCTTCCCCTGTCAGAGTTACCATGGAGAACGGTACCCTCCATATGCATCCATCGCAGCCAGAAACCCCAGACTCCGCTCTCCTTAGTCTCCTCGTCAGGCTCTGCACACGCACTGAACCCCCGCCCCCCCTGGTATCTGTCACAGTTTAATCTGAAAAGCCCTGCGCAGGCTCGTGTGTCAAACACACTACCCCCAGTTGCTGGCGCTATTTTGAAGGCTCTGGGGTTTTTAGGAGGTGGTTCTGGGCGTCGGATGCGGGAACCTAAGGGCCGACCTCTGGAGGAAATGAGCCCGACAGGCATGGTGCAGCAGTGATGCAAACATAAACAATATGGGGACTAGAGAGATGGTGGTGCAGCTAAACAGCTCTGGCTGCCTTTGCAGAGGACCAGAGTTCCATTCTCGGCACCCATCCCGGGTGGCTCACGACCAGCTGCAACTCCAGTTCTTAGGGGATCTGGCGCCCTCTTCTGTCTGCTGTCAGCATCTGCATACACCTGGTGCATATACACATGACCAGGTAAACACACACACACACACACACACACACACACACACACACACACGTGCGTGTACCTGCAAATTAATACAAACAAAAATTTTTATAGAACAGCCTTTCTCAAGCCAGACATGGCGGTACAAGTCTTTAATGCCAGCATTCAAGTAGCAGACTGATCTCTGTGAGTTCAAAGTCGGCCTGGTCTATGCAGGGAATTCCAGGACAGCCAGAGCTACAAGGTGAGAGACCCCCATGTCTCAAAACATGAAACAAAAAATTAAACTTTTGTTTTCCGTTTCACTAGACATTGGTAAAAAAAAAACAAACCACCATCTCCATCCTTAGCTAAGCCTTAACCGAGGCGCAAGTAACTACTTTGTATCCCTTATCCATTCTTCTCCCATCCTCTGTGAATGTGTGTGTGTTTGTGCACACCTGCATGAAGGGATTCCCCGGGGCCGGAAGAGTGTCGGATCCCCTAGAGCAGGCATTACAGGGAGGCGTGAGCGGCTTGACAATGATTACTGGGAACTGAACTTGGGCCTCTGCAAGAGTAGCCATCACCCTAACCGCTGAGCCCTCTCTGCAGCCCTGAAATGAGTTTCTGCTCTTCAGCCCAGAACCTCCAGGGCTTCCCATGCCCTGAGGCAAAGGCTGGCTCCTCCCCCAATGTGTCCCAAGGGGCTTGTTGGGCTTTGGGGTGTGGATGGCTCTCTTCAGTCACAGGTGACATTTCAGCGCCCCGTCTCCCCAGCCGTAAGAGGCCCTCATATGCCCTGTCTCTGGCTTCCGAACCTTTATCAACACTGGGCTGTGCCATGGGTCTTGGTGACGGCAGTGGCCTCGTGTGCAGGGGAGGGGTGCGGGGAGCAGATGCTCACAAGCACAGGCCGGCTCTGAAGCCTGGAAACTACGCGGCTTTGGGCATGGCTCTTCACCTCACCGTCAAATGGTGTCAAGCGGTAAGCAACTCATAGGGACTTCTATAGCGCCAAAGGCATGTAAGATGCCGTGATAGAGCCTGACACATGGCCAGAGCTGGCGGTAACCCGCCATTGTTCCTTGTCGGGGGAGTGTGTGAATATTTCTGGTATAGGCCTCAGCCCATTTCCAGGAGCTCCAATCTCCTATCATCCTTTAGATGTCAGCTGGTTACCTCCGGACGGCCTGGCCACAGCGGAGAATGGCTTCTAGTTTGTGTAACAATAGACCTGGGCCCTGGGTAGACCCACATCCACCCTGAGGACTAGACAGACGTGCCTGGGCATGGGTGGGACATGCCAGAAGGCTAAGTGAGGACCTGCAGTTTTAGGGGTGTCTCTCTCGAGGATTAAAGGAAACATTTGATATCAGCTCTATATATGATAATAGATGTCTTCTGCCAGTACCCCACTTCGGAAAGCTATTCAAGAGGATGCTTGAGTAAACTGTGGTCTCCTGTATTGACTGAGAGCCCTCCTGAAATGACAAGATGTCTCTCTGTTTCGTTCTTAACGCTGCTAGGTAGCTAGGACTTCACTGATACACACTCCCCCATTCAGGGTCGGACCTGGGGCTGTTCAGCTGGTTCCGAACACAGCCCCAAAGACATCAGTCGGGAATAGACGGCCCCTGCAGCCTAGGACTGATACAGGCTGGACCCGGGCGGTTCCTGTGTCTGAGCTGCTTGGTGAGCATTCAGCCCACTGTAACAGAAATCGAGGTTATAAGAACCATACTGCGGCGTGGCTATGGATGCCCACGACCCCAGCACTTGGGAGACTGAGGCAGCAGGATCTAGTTCAAGGCCAACCAGCCTTGGTTACACACACACACACACACAAAGGTAAGAATTTGCTTAGCTTAAAACTTCACACATGGTGAATGCTCTGAGGACATCAGTGACTCTTACTCTAAGATGCTCTTGTTCTCAGTAACGCAGTCCAAGGGTAACATGCGGGCAGAGGAGAAGCCATCAGGGGCTGTCCCTTTGTTTAAATCAGAGGTCCCCGAAGAAGGAACAGAGCTGTCACTATGGCACCTCAATCACAGCTACTCCACCCTGAGAAAGAACAGAGAGACCTGAAAATGTAGGGAGAGCCTGCTTTAGGAAAGCCGCTCTGCAAAAGCCAAGCAACAAAGAACTTGGACTGGCAAGATGGCTCAGTGGGTAAAGGCGACTGCTGCTGAAGTCTAATGACCCGAGGTCAGTCCCCGGGACCAACACGGTGGAAGGGGTGCACTTACTCCTGAAAGGTGTCCTCAGACCTCCACATGGACCCCATATCATATGCCCCACATGGAGGCAGATGTAATTTACATTTTTTAATTATGGAAAGCCCATACACAGACCCTGTGTGGGAAGGTCACTTTTCTCTCTTCCCTCTTTGTTGAGACAAGGTCGTGTTCTGTAGCTCAGGCCGGTCTTGAACTCACGATACGGCTCAGGTTAGCCCGGAGCTCTCGAAACTCTTGCCTGGGTCTCCTTAGTGCCGCAATGACAGCCATGCACTGTCAAGCCTAGCATTCTCCTCCTCCTCCTCCTCTTCCTCCTCCTCCTCCTCCTCCTCCTCCTCCTCCTTCTCCTCCTTCTCCTTCTTCTCCTTCTTCTCCTTCTCCTTCTTCTCCTTCTTCTCCTTCTTCTTCTTCTTCTTCTTCTTCTTCTTCTTCTTCTTCTTCTTCTTCTTCTTCTTCTTCTTCTCCTCCTCCTCCTCCTCCTCCTCCTCCTTCTCCTCCTTCTCCTCCTCCTCCTCCTTTTTTTTATTACAACAATCAACCCATCAATCCAACTCCATCCCTTTGAGCAGTGAAGAAGGAATGACGGAATGAGTGTGAGACCCCGGGGTGACCCCGGTGTGACCCCGGTTAAGGGGCGGTGGAGGTGTGACCACCGGCAGCTCGTATCTCAAGAGAGCCGGAGGACACGAGCTGCCTGGCAGATCGCAGAGCCACGCGTGTGTTCTTACCCTTTTTGGTAAAAAGAAGCAAAGCTAGGCGTGCTCTCTGTGAGAGATTTTCCTAATCATACGCGGAACACAAAGACTATCGGACAAACGGGTGCAATCAGTTAAAACGGGCACACTCTGCGTGACCCGCGACCCAGCATCCTGAAAGGAAAAAAATAGGGAGAGAAACTCCCACGTGGAGAGAGATTTAAGGATTCATAGGGCAACTGCGATGTGTGGCTGGACCTGAATATTTGATAAGACACTGGAGATACACGTATTTATATTTATGAGGCAATTAAGTCTCAACACTGAGTAGACGAGTCTCTTTTTTTTGTTTGTTTGTTTAATGCAGGGACTTGCTACATAGCCCAGGCTCACCCCAAACTAGGGATTCTCCAGCCTCAGCTTCTCACAGATTGCCTGTTTAGCAATTTGATGATTTCAAGGAAATAGATAATGGCCGGAAGTAACGTTAAAAGCATCAGTTCTTCTTATTCGAACTGAGAAATGCTGAAATGCGTATGTGTGAATTGTTTCAATAGCTGGCGTGGATTTCAAAAATCAGACCGGGGGAGAGAAGCCCGGAGGGATGGATGGGGCCAGCCCGGTCAGGTTGGGACACTGGGAGACAGGCTCCTGGGGTTCATCCTTCTAACCGTTCTAATCTTCACTTCCTAAAACACAAAGTTCACAGAGAAAGGCAGCTGTTGAAACTGCTTGCCCAAGCAAATGCAGACGCCGCCCTCTGAAGTCCCCAGAGCCACCGTGCTAAGCCTGTTGTCCCCAGTTATGGTCTTCTATTAGGAGAGAGGGTGGGTCTTGGGGCAAGAAGTGAGCTTCTGGGCTGGCCGTGTGGCTCAGTGGTACAGCACTTGCTTAGCGTGCTTGAGGACCTGGGTTCAAACCCTAGCCTTAGCATTGCAATAATAATAACAATAACAACAACAGCAACAATGTAACTCTCCCTGGCTGGGTAATTCTAACAAGCACAGGAGAAGCTACAGCAGGAGAACTCGAGGCCAGCCTGAGCTGCATGGGAAGACACGGTCGCAAAACTAAAGGAAGTCATACACCAGCAATAAAACCTCACGTAAACTGGACGGTGGTGGTGCACGCCTTGAATCCCAGCACTCGGGAGGCAGAGGCAGGCAGATCTCTGTGAGTTCGAGGCCAGGCTGGACCGACAGCCTCCAAAACAATGCAGAATAACCATGTCTCATAAAAACAAAACAAAACAAAACAAAACCTCACGTAATCGAGCGCACTGTGGGCAGAAGCTCTGGACCTAGGACTGGCAAATTTGCAGCCTGGGAAATAGCCCTAATTAGATAGGCAGAACCCTCCAGCAAACAGGAAAAATCTAATCTTAGCATGCAGGTTGGCTAGTGGGTACCTACCTATCACAGTCTGGGTCTACGGCTGACGGTCTGCCTCGAGGGTCGTGGGGGCTTCAGAAGGTGTGGCTGGATGGAGGAATTGTGTCACCGCTGATGGGATTTGCCCACCTCCAGTTCCAGCCCAGGCTCCCAGCTTCCTGTCTGCGATATGCGAGGGGCCTTTGCCTCAAGCTCTGGCTGCAAGGCTTCTACTCCACCCGTGGTGGACTGGAAACAGGAACCGAAACAGCTGTTTCTGTCATGTATTTAGTCCTGCTTTCAAAAGGGCTCACTTAAAATAGAACACCCTTTAAAAAAAGAAAGAAAACATGGTCCACCTTTACAAAAGCTGGGTAATTCTTTAAGATTCTGTTTAGTGTCCTAGCCAGGCTGAGGTGGGCTAGCTGGCCCTGGAAGAGATTGGGACGTGTCCTAGCTAACTGTATCTGTCAATCTGACACAAACCTAGTCACCCGGCAAGAGGGAGCCTTCACTGAAGAATTGCTTCCAGCAGATTAGCCTGTGGCCGTTGTCTGTGTGGCATCTTCTCAGAAGCTAATTGATGTGGGAGGGTCCAGCCCACTCTGGGCGGCGCCATCCCTATGCTGGTGGGCCATACGGGAAAGCCAGCCAAAGTAAGTCAGAGAGGGAGAGCGCCAGCAAACAGCATTTCTCTGGGGTTCCTGCCTTGGAACTCCTACTTGACTTCCCTCAGGGATGGATCGTGACCTGGGGTTGTAAGACGAAATAACCCTTTTCCTTCCCAACATTGCTCCCCACCCCCACACCCCATGGTGTTCAGCATCCGAAAGCAACCTAGAGCAATGCGCTGTCGCCATCTTATAACTGCGGATCCCATCGGCGTGGGACCCCAAGAGCCACAAATATGTGAGAACTTTGCTCCCTTCCCCAAGCGGCTTCTCGATGCACGAATACACGGAACGCACACCCCAAGCCTCAGCAAAGTTTATACCATGGTGCGCAATTTCCCGTGTTCCAGTCCCCGCTTGGTGTCCCTGCCAACGGGATAGCTTCCAAGCCTACAGCTCCTTCGGACAGAAACCGCCAGGGAGAAAGAAGGCTTGGTCAGGGGCCCCCGGGGCCACCCACCACGCAGCCGGGCACCTACGCTTTGCAAGCACTGGCTTCCAGCAGATAAATGTAATCGAGGTTTATGCGCTCGGAGAAGCCAACAGGACGGGGTTGTTTCACTTGAAGGATCAGAAGAAAATTGTAACTAATGTTGTGGAAAATTACTTTGATATTGCTTTCTTGGTACCGAATCACAATTAGGCTGCTGCGCGCAGTACCGGGAAGGGATAAATGAATAGTAACAAATCAACACAAACAGCTGTGTCAGGACCACTTCGCTCAGGGAAAGGAACGCAAGCATTACTTAAGGCTTTACGGCCGCGTTTGGTGGGATTTACCTAGACCGTCGGGGTGGCCCATCATCACGCAGCAGAGCGTCGTGGCCAAGGGTGGGCCACCTGCATCCGCCAATAGGAGGTCGCGGTGAAGACCTGCCCCAGCTCCTCACCTGGCTCTGCCCACCATGCGGGATGCCATGTGATCCTGCGCGCCCTGCCGGTGTGAGGCTCCGCCTCTCTATCCCAGGACTCCACCCACCTGTAATTCACACATCTGTGCGCCCGAGCAGCTGTTTCAGAGCAACGCAAGCTGGAGCGAGGGACAGGAATCCAGCGCCTGTGAAATTAAGGGCTCCGCTCTGCCAGCTGGCTGTCGGCACGGCGGGGAGTACCCCAGGACCATCAATAGATCGCCTGTCCCAGACACAGAGGGGCCTTTTCTCCCTGCCCCCAACACACAGTGCAGACATCAGAGACGCAGACCCTCTGCCTGCGTGTGCCTCAGCGACACACTAAGGTGTCCACTGGAGGTATGTGGCAGCGTTCATCCATGCAGTCTTCAGGCTCCCTGGATTCTCTCTGCACAGACTACAAATAGTCACAGGGAACAGCTCCCTGCACTGTGATGGCACTGTCCTCCGGGACCCAGCTGTGCTGACTCAGTGTCACTTGCTATTCTAGGGCTCTTGAGAGGCTACAAAGTCCCCAGAGGAGCCAGCTCAGTCACGCACACTTGCTTCCTCAGAAGCTGGGGAGCAGCCAGACCCATTTTTGACAGCCACCAGCTGTAGGGGTTGACCCGGGAATGCGTCAGCACAGTGGCTTGCACGCTGTCCCCAGGGCCCCGCAACTGCTTCTCACTCAGTCTGTGAGGAAAGGCACAATTGATCAGCCTCCCCCCCATCTCCCGCGCAGGGCGTTTCTTCCTTCCCTCAAGGCTCCGGTTTGCAGAAAGGAGGCCGGGGAGAGCCGAGGGCCCTGCTAGCGTGCTGGGGAAGAGCTCGGGGCTGGAGAGCAGGCACACATCCCTTCTTGTCACAGGAAGCCACCTGCCAGCCATAACCTCTGACCTCCACATCTCTTTCATCCTGTGTCCCTGGGGGAGAAAGCGCATTTCCGGGGGTCTTCACCATGAACCTCTGCTAGTGCGGTGGCTTGCGAGCCCAGGTTTCCTTTTCCTTCAAAGCACATTAACCTCTGGCCTCAGCCCCAAGCCCGTGACGGCCAGCTCTGTCATATCTGGCACCAGTGGCCTGGGGACCTGCTCTCCCCACATTCCGTCTGCCCTAAGTGTCCTACTTGTCTCTCGCTGTCTGTATCCCCCCCCCCCAGCAGACACGGACCGTTCTAATGGGCCACAAGGCACAGAGAGAATGGGGGTGTGGGGCTCAGCCTCACAAAGCCAGAATGTGCTCTAGTTTCTATGCCAAGCCAGGGGAGCCAGATTCAAAGGGTCGCCCAGGGCTAGACAGGGAAACTGAGTCACGCTCTGGCTATGTAAGGTCACGAGGCTGATGAAGGCTGAGGGACATGGGTGGCTCAGCAGTATGGGTGCTTTTGTCCCCAAGCCTGAGTTCAGTCCCCGGAAACCACATGGTGGAAGGGAGGAGCCACTCCCAAAGGTGGTCCTCAGGCCTTCCTACGCATCCCCATCACTCAATGAATAAACAAGCTATTTGATCCGTGTCACAAGATTCCTTTTTGGGATGGACGCTCACTGTGTAGCTCTAGCTGGCTGGGAACTCGCTCTGCAGACCAGGCTGCTCTCAGACTCACAGAGATTGGCCTGCCTCTGCCTCTCAAGTGCTGGGATCAAAGATGTGCTCCAACACACCCCTGCCATAACAACAAAAACAAAATTTCAAACTGGACCTGGCGGTGCAGACCCATAAGCCCAGAGACTCAGGAGGATACGACATGTTCGCGAGTTCAAGGCCAGCTGTTGTCTCATAATAAAAATAATACAACCTGATCAGGGGGGTAAGGCCCTGGGCTAATTCCCAGTGACCTTTTTTTTTTTTTTTCAAAACAGAAAGATGCTTATCCCCTGGCGTCCTGCACGATGTGGGAGATGCCCCCAAGAGCTGGCACAATTTCTGTGAATCTGAAGTTCACCGAAGACACCAAACCGGCTGACCAGATGGGCAGCATCTCCACGACCCCTCCACCCACTGGGGAGGGCTGGCTGCTCAGCTGCTGGGGAAGCCATGACCTTGAAACTGGTGGTGGCCATTCTCCAGCCAGACACCCCCACACTGACACCGACATCTGTTAGGAGGAAGCCAGGGCCCCTTCTCTGTTTACCAGGGCTGTTGTCCCCCCAGGGCCGGCCCACCAGGGCCGCGCGAAGGTCTGCAGTGGCCTGGCAATGGGAGCCAGCAACCTGGGGCTCACCTGGAACCTGCTCGGGGCTGAGCTCCACTGGGTCCTGAAGGCTGATGAAGAGGAGGAGGCCCGCGGCTCCAAACAGCAGGATGGATGAGAACATGCAGGCGAGCCGCATTGTTCCAAGTCGTGGGGTCATCCGGGGCACGCTCCGGGGTCACCTCTCGGGTGCAAAAGGCACGTTCTTCCCTCATCATTCGCTCCGGACGTCCATCAGGCTGGGCTCTATGAGAGGGAAGGGAAGAAGTCAGCTCTAGGCTAGGATATCCGGGCAGATTAAGGCCCCTATCACTGCGATAGGGCAGCCTCTGGATTCCCCTGACCCACCCTGGAGCTCTCTGCCTCTCTGTCTCTCTCTCTTTCTCTCTGTCTCTCTCTCTGTCTCTGTCTCTGTCTCTCTCTCTGTCTCTCTCTCTCTCTCTCTCCCTCCCTCCCTCCCTTTGGACAGGATCTCATTATGCAAACTCATGACCTCCCAGCTCAGCCTCCCGAGTGCTGGGATCACAGACACGCTCCGCACCTCGCCTGCCCACTTGGAGCTTCTGAAACCCACAGAGGCTGGATGGGACCCTGTGGTGCCCACAAGGGTCTCCCGTCTGCACCTGCCGTAAAGCCGCAGAGAGACACAATCTCTGCTGCCGCCTGGGGACATCGAAGGGTGGTGAGAGCCTTGGCAGTGACAGGTGGGGGACCCAGTGGCAAAACCCCGTCCTGCCCAGCTCTGTGAGCCGCCCCCCCCAGGAAACACCACGCTCCCCTCAGAGGCTGCTCACAGCCCTCCGTCCCCGCTCGCCCTGCTCGCCTCTGCAGACCCAGAGCATTGCACACGTGAGAGACTTGTTCAACCTGGCTCTACCAGGAGAACGGAAGAGGCGCCCTCCACGCTGAGCCCGGTAAATGACCCTCAGATGACCCTCAGCTGGACCAGGTTGCGGGTCATGATAGGCACATGCCCCAGGGCTGGAGAGATGGACTCGGTGATTAAGAACATTGGCTGCTTTTCCAGAGGACCTGGGTTCAGCTCCCAGCGTCCGCACGGCAGCTCACAGACATCTGTTCCCGTGGTTATGACGCCTTCTTCTGGCATCTATGGGCACTGCACACATATGCTCACACGCCGTGCACAAGAGTTAAGCACTCATACCCATAAAATAATACAACATTTGGGGGGGGTGAGACAGGGGTTCTCTGTGTAGCCCCGGCTGTCCTGGGACTCGCTCTGTAGACCAAGCTGGCCTTGAATTCAGAGATCCACCTGCCACTGCCTCCTGAGGGCTGGGATTAAAGGTGCGTGTCACCACAACCTGGCACAATTATTATTATTATTTTTAAAAACAGACAGGAACACTCACTATGGCTTGAGCCTGAAGTGTCCCCGGAAGATTCATGTCTTCGAACACCTAGTGTGCAGTTGTTGGTGCTATTTTGAGAGACTGTGGGGCCTAAGCCAGGCCTGTGTGGATCAGGAGGAGGTAACAGGACAGAGGAAGTCCCCCAGACATCCATTTGCTGCGTGTCTACATAGGTGGACCCCCGACACGCACCACGCCCTACACCCCCCCACGCCGTCGGTCGCAGGGACTCATACCCCGCCCGGTATTTAGACAAAGTGGTCTTGGGGCTTTTTACCACTTTTCCCATTGCTGTGACAAAAATTGCTTCACAGAAGCAAACTCAAGAGAGAAGAGCGTGGTCTGGAGAGATGGCTGGGTGGTTAAGTGGCTCTGCTCTTTCAGAGGACCTGGGTTTGGTTCCCAGAACCCACAACGGCACCTCACAACCAGCTCCAAGGGAATCCAGTGCCCTCTTCTGGCCTCCATAGGTACTGCATACACGCGGTGCCCAGACGGAGGCAGGTATACCACACCCACACACATGGAAACTAAAGGGACGGAGGGCATAGAGAGGGGCTTTTATTTTGGCTCCTCATTTCAGAGGGTTCCACTGAGCATTGCAGGGAAGGTGTGGCGGGCCTTCCCCACAGGTCCACTACTGTGTGGCGGGATGCTGGCCTCACACGCTGGCCGGGCCAGGAAGCCGTGAAACAGGGCGTAAGTGGGGGCTGGGCTTTAGTAAAGGCTTGTCCTTAAGCCAAAGCATCCCCCTATTTCCACCGAAGGAGCATGCAAAGATCTTGCCCACCGCACACAGGGCAGTGTTGAAGGAAGCTGATGTCACCCAAGGCCACAGGACCCAGAGCCCAGCGTAGTCTCCAGTCTACAGACCCTTAAGCGGAAAGGTAAAGCTCACTGCCCTTTTCTGTGCCCAGAAAAGCTTCCAAGGGCTGGAGTGAATCTCAGGAAAGATTAGGAACCGAGGAGTATAAATTCCAGGCTTGGGTTTCTCCTCTCTGCAGTCACTGTAATTATTTTTTTTTCACTCAGTTAACTTTAATTAACCTGCCGCAGGCCTCTACGCACCTGGTGCTGGGCTCCCTGGACTGTGCAGAGCAGGTGGTTCCCACGACCCCCGCAGCTCTTATGTTTGGGGAGCAGCGGTGAGCCTGGACTGTGAGGAGCAGGCGGTTCCCACGACCCCCGCAGCTCTTATGTTTGGGGAGCAGCGGTGAGCCTGGACTGTGAGGAGCAGGCAGTTCCCACGACCCCCCAGCTCTTATGTTTGGGGAGCAGCGGTGAGCCTGGACTGTGAGGAGCAGGCGGTTCCCACGACCCCCCAGCTCTTATGTTTGGGGAGCAGCGGTGAGCCTGGACTGTGAGGAGCAGGCGGTTCCCACGACCCCCCAGCTCTTATGTTTGGGGAGCAGCGGTGAGGGGGTTGATCAGCAGCGCCTGCTCTAGGACTTTGGAGCAGTCCATGACCTCTGTACAACAGCCTTGCCCTTCAATAAGACTGCGGCGGCCCGTCACCAGTGAGGGGTGGAGGAGGGAACCCGACCGAGAATCACAGACTCCCGAGCCTCAGACTGGAGTATGGCCAGGGCTCCCTGTGGGAGAACTGTCCCGTGTGTCTGTAGTCATTGTCTTACAAAGCATAAGCTCCTCGTGTAGATTTCACAACTCCCACACAGGTGCCTAGAGCACGCCCTGCTGCCATTTCTCCAAGCACGGCCTGCAGAGTCAGGCCCGTTGCTGTCTATCCGCCCCCCCCCCACGAGCAGCTGCCACAGCCCCCGAGGAGACCCCAACAGCCCTAGAAAGGAGCTGGATGGGTGGGAATGACATTCTTCATCCGCAGGGCAGAGAACGGACTCTCTCTCGGTGGGGAGGTAGGGGAGGCAGCTGACGCCTTGCTAGGCAAGCTGACACCCTCGCCCTGCCGGCAGACCGGAGCAGGTGCCCCTGGGATGCATACACACACACCTCGCCCCTGCTGGCGAGTAGCCACACCAATGACTCACTGTCTGTGGTGTTGGTGTGACTCCCACAGCCACACCAGCCCCCCGAGGACGACACCGGAGGCCAGTCTGACCAAAAGCTGGTCATCTCTAACAGATAAGGAGGCCCCTCAGGCGCGTGCGTGCGTGTCTTAGGCCTTGGCTCCCTGGGGGGGGGCACGTGTTATGGACACGTTAGAAGAGGGGACCTCGCTGAGGGAAGTGGGGAGCTGGGGGCAGCCCCTTAGGAATACCTTGTCGCCGGGTACCGCCTCCTCGGTCTCTTCCTCTTTTCTTTCTCCCCCCCTTCCTGTTTGTCACAAGTCAAGGACCCCCCACCCCCACCACATAATCTCACTGCCGTGATGTCCTGTCCAAGCACGCAGGACCAAGCCACTATGGACCGAGTTCTCCAAAACCAGGAGCTGAGACAAATGTCCTCCACCTTTACAACGCCTGTCGGGTATTGTCAAGTGATGACAACAGCCTAACTAACATAACGGAAGAGAGGAAGGACAGAAGAAAGGACAAGCTATGCCCGCACGCGGAGATGCCTGGGAAGGTAGGTGGCTTACAGTGTCCCCCGGGGTCACCCCAAGGCTACCTGACAGACAAAGGAAGGGAATCAGAATGCCGCCCCGAGATCACCGGCTTGCTTGTTTCCAGCCTGGCCCTGTAGATGCGACTCCAGAGAGCTGCCGGTCTCCTCTCTGCCCCCGTCTGTCACGGGGCCACCGTCAGAGCCGCTGCAGACTTCTGTCAACAGCTAAAGTGGTTCTGCAGTTGTACCCCGAATCTGCTCGCACCAAACCCATTCCTGGAGACAGGATGGGGCTGCCCGTGGGCCCGGGACCCAGGAGAGGAGGCAGGAGACTCGGCTGTACAACCTTGGCCATTTCGAAGACCCTGGAGAGCACACAGCACCTGCCCACATCACGTGGCTTCCACTCAGCTCCTAAGCCCCGACCCCAGCCTTTCCTCCTGGGACCCCAACCTCCATGTTTGTTCTCAACAGGGGCTATATGGTCAGCCAACTCCTAGCTCCACGCAACTGAGAATCAAAAAAGCCAGATGCCTAGCCTCTGCAGGAAGCGGCTTGCTGTCTGGCTGGATCCATAACGTCGCAGGAATGGGCCGACATTCTGGAATGTGCAAGGCCCCTCTTCCCACAGAGACCCAAGGGTGCCCGCTCCAAAGGACTTGTGTCTCTGACCCTCCTCCGTATCCCCCCCCCCCAGGGTTCTCCAGTCACATTGTATTTTTAAGACAACAGGGAGACCGCTGGTCCAAAGGTCATTTCTCTCCCTTGGTCCAAAGGTCATTTCTCTCCTTATTAGAGTCCAGCAGTTGCCTTGGGCCTCAATATAACAACTGTCACAGGCCAGGGCCTGGCTGCCCCAGGGCCATGAAAACACATTTGCAAGACCTCAGCTCCCACCTGGGACTGTCCTGGCCTCAACGCATCCTTCATGCTCTGCTCCGTGACAGGTGCACGTGTTCCTCATCTCCCTGCCTCCCCTTCCAAAACCAACGGACAATAAGAAAATTCAAACTATTGGCAATGAAGAAGAGGTTGCGGGGGCGGAGGTTGGGGGCGGGGGTTGGTTAAGGCATGAGAAATACACAGCCTGGGTGAGTATTCTGCCCTGGTCAAAATTACAAAACCTTCTAGTGGTTTCTTTCCCCAAGGCCTGAATGGCGTCACCAATTTTTTTTTTTTTTACTTTTAAAGAAAGAAAAGATCCAATTAATGTTACACCTCCCGGGACACAGGGCAAGGCTGAAGATTCCTCCCATCTCTTTCTCTTTTATTTGATTTTTTAAAAAATTGAAACTGGCTTCAGGGTCTAAGCAAGGGCTTGAGAATCAGCCAAAACACACGCACCTCCGGTGGCGACGGCTGGACACACGGATGACTCCAAGGACACGCCTGGCTGTGGCTGCTCCGGGGCCCGGATGCTGCTCTCGGTCACTCAGAGACCCTTCTGGCTGCGGGGACCCACCCGCACCTCACGACAGACAGCTAGGGTACACCCACGTGGCCAGCGGGCCCCGGGCCCAGGAAAGTTCTCAGTCCCGGTGTGTCCTTCTCACGGGGGCAGGAGCGAACAATGCCGTCCCTCCCGGCTGAGGGCTACAGGAGATGTGCTGTTCGCTCGTCGGGAGACAGGCTGCTATGGCAACTTGTGGAGACTGGAGCCAGGCACCGCCGTCACCTTGAATCCGGCACCGCGCCTTCTGCGGGGGCCGTACAGGAGACCTGGCACCCGGCTCCTCCCACCACTGCGGCTGGGCACAGTTAGCAGACCCTGGGCTCCCCTCCTCGGCTGCCTGGCCTTGGGGACTCGTTGGCTCCTCCTCGATCCGAGGGAGCACAGGGCCCAGTCCTGAGAGCACCACCGCCATCTGTATTTGTCAGACTAGTTCTTCCTGGTGTGCCTGGCTCCGGCTTACTTCTGAGGTGGGGCTTTTCCTTGATTTCAGCTCATTAAAACCCCGCAGCTAATTAAACCCCGCTCTACTGGCGGCAGCGGCAGTGGCTGCAAACTCTGGGACTCCTCGTCCCTCGTTTTATGCGTAGGCATAAAGTTGCAGTGCTCCAGAAGAAGATGGATGGCCGTAAAGGCTCAGACTCCGAGGCAGGGCTCCAGGCTCGGAATTGCTCCAGCCCCCCTCCACCAGCTGGGCCCTCAGGGGTGCTGGATGCAGCCCTGAAATCCCCGAGCCCCAGCTCTGCCACTCCCAGCACGGCTCATCTGCACCCTAACTGGATTTGCCCGCCGTCCTAGGCCCGTTATAAGGCCAGGTTCCCTCCAATCGCCCCCACCCTCAAGCTTCTGCAAAGAAGGGTCCCCCTATTGTGGAGGACACAGTGTAAATCAGGTCCACTTGGCCCTGAACGTCGTCCCTGAAGCCCCTATGAACACGGCGGCCCAGCCTCACCCCACCAGCACAAACACGGAAAGTCTCCCTGAGGCCTGAGGGATTCTAGAAAATTCATGCCGGCTATGACTGGTCCCAAAGAACCAGCAGTCACAAGGAACACCATAGGTACCATCTGCCTAGGGCATCCCACCTGCCCGGGACATTTGCACCCGTAGGGCAGAGGGTACGGAGGGATTCCAAAGATAGAGAAACAGAGTCCCTCCTTTCCCCAACCCTGGTGGATCCCAGCACCCGGAGCCCTGAAGCCCTGAGCCCTCCCCCTCTCCCCTCCCCCCCCCCCCCCGGCGCACATGGAGCCATGGGAGCTGGGCGGGGGCTCCTCCATCTTGGCATTCCCAGCACAGAGCACCGAGCCTGGCACCCGAGAGGTGATCAATAATGGCTGTGTGGAATGTGCATGAGTTAATAGATGGAAGTGTTGGGGGCCACCAGGAGAGAGGCACACCACGGACTTGGAATTTCAAAAAGGTCATTTATGTTTCGGGGGGCTATGGGCTTGTTTTGATTGGGTCTGGGCTGGGATCCAGTCCAGCGGCGGCAGAGGGAGAGTCCAGAAGTGAGGACGACCACCACCAGGGAACCCCGCGGAGCTGGTCGCCTCAAAAACACCCAAGGCTCACTGTGCATTGGGAGCCCTTCCATCCGTTCAGGATTACACAACATGGGGCTTGAAGACTCGTATTTCCACAGGTAAGCGGAGAGCGAGCCTCTCTCGTGGGATGTGCAAACGTGTATAAAAGGAATCACACATCCGGATGCCATAAAACCGATGCCCGCCACCCCCCAAACCTTTGGGCTTTAGTTACTTTCCTCATTGTCGTGACGGAGGCAATGAGGAGAAGGAAGGCTTCTGTCTCACAGTCGGAAGGTGAGGGAGGCGTCATGGGGGAGCACGGAGCCGCGGGTTGCAGTACGTGTGCAGTCAGGAAGCGGAGGGCCAGGGACGTCCGTGATCAGCTGGCTTCCTCCCTGTGTGCTCAGGCTGGAACCTTAGCCTGAGGGATGGTGCCACCCACATTCAGGATGGACACGCGCCCCCCCGCCCGCCAGTGAAATCTCCGGATGCCTTCATTAGCATTCCAGAAGTGTGTTTTCATGACGACCTTAAATCCAGCAAGCTGACACGAAGCCGGGTCATCACGCCTTCCGATGGCGGCAGTGTAATGTTAGAAGACCCCAGGACGCACTCACAGCTCGTGCGTGTTCATCAAAGGCCAAGAAAGCGGGTAAAGACACTTGCCTCCAAGCATGACGATGTGAGTTCGAACCTGGGACCTGTGTAATAGAGAAAGGATGAACTCCTAAAAGTTACCCCCTGACCTTCGCATGCTTAGGGGAACCCACGAACACACACACACACACACACACACACACACACACACACACACACACACTGTTTGGAAGTCAACATGAGGCTCTCTCTGAAGAAGTATGTAATCACGAAGTGACAGTGCCGTATGTACAATTGCACCTTATGAGGCGCGCAGAATTGTCAGGGTCAGAGAGGGCAGGCAGGCAAGGTGGAGAGTGCCTGGGTCTCAGAGGGGACATCTGTCGGTTTTTTCCAGTGGGTGCAGCCTTCGGGTCTGGGAAGATGAAGAGGTTGCGAGGTTCATACCAGTGAGAACTTAGCTAATGCCACTGAGCTGCACACTGAAAAATGTTAACGCTGGCACCGGAGAGATGGTTGAGCCATCAAGACTGCGTCGGCTCCTGCAGAAAACCTGGGTCCCAGTTCCATGGTGTAATGGTTAGCACTCTGGACTCTGAATCCAGCAATCCAAGTTCAAATCTTGGTGGAACCTCCAATTGTGGCGCCAGCGCCACAAGCAAGTCCAGGGTATCAGGAAAAGAGAGACCAGACGTCCACTTGTTTGTACTAAGAGAATGCATGTGTTGCCTTTATTGCCAGGAGAATGTGTATGTGTATGTCTTCATTGCAAGTGCTAAGAGGTCTCCCTCTTGTAAGAGGGAGGAGCTTTATATACAGGTTTACAGCACAGTGGAAAAACCCCAGGTAGAAGAGAGCCTGTTTTCCTCCTGCTGAATGTTGATGTCAGAGGGTCAAGGCCAGGGCAGTAAGCCAGGACTAGAAAACAGGAAGCACTTGGACTGGAAAACAAGTTGCACTTGTAGGCTGACCGGCAACTCACAGAGACCCCGTGGGGCTGGAGCCCAACACACAACCACCTGTAGCTCCAGTTCCAGAGGATCCATTTCCAGACAGGTACCAGGTACACGTGTGATGCACATACATACATACACACATACATGCCTACATACATACATACATACATATATATATACATACATACAATGGTGGTTTGAATAAGGACCGCCCACATAGCAATGGTGGCTTGAATAAGGACCGCCCACATAGCTCATATATTCGAATACTTGATCCCCAGTTGGTGGAACTGTTTGGGAAGGACTAGGAGGTGTGGCCTTGTTGGAGAAGGTGTGTCACTGTTTCCTGCTTGCAGTTCCAGATGTGAGCTCCCAGCTGTGGCTGCTGCCACGCCATCACTCTGCCACCGTGGGCTTGACAACCCTGGAGCTGCGAGCCCAGTTAAACCCTTTCTTTTGTAAATTGCCTTGGTCATGGCGTTTTATAGTCACGAAGGCAGGGTAAAAACACATACACAGTGAACGTTGTACATTTTATGCCACGTGCGTTTTACCTATTTGTGCCTTTACTGGGCTCGGATGAGGAGTTCGTGCTTTGGGCCTGGCTTCCCCTTCAACTGGCTGTGAAAAATCTCTCACAATCTGTCCTCCGATGAAACATCAACCGCATACAGGTTTCCAAGTTCCTAGCAGCTGTGGGGGGGGGGGTGAGGCAAACGCCTTAGAAAACAGAGAGGTATCTTGTGACTGTCACTTTAAGGCGGACAAGTGGCCCTCTGGAGAGAGCGTCAGTCACCCATGTCTGAGGCCTGTCCTCCACCACAGATCTTGGTCACTCCCATAGAAAAGCCTCCAGAAGGCTTCTTAGGGATGTGCCCTGCGTCCTACAACAGAGGCATCTGGGTCCCCATGGACCGGGTAAGTCCTGCCAAGCTATTTGCCTTCGTGACAACTCTGTCTTTGACAGAGGTCTCCGTGACAACGTGGCTGCAGTGTCAAGCTGTGCGCTGTATCCTTGGGTTCTGCAAAGCTTTTCTACTGGAGGGCCCTCTGCCTGAAACGAGGCCACCCAGGGCTGCCGTGTACCAGGGACCATGGTTTTATGCGCACAGTACGTGGAGCCCAGCCAGGACCTTAACTAGACATCTCTGGGTCTCACGTCGTAGCTTAGCCTGGCCTAGAACGCACGTGCTACGGAATCCAGGTTGGTTTTGGGAGTCGGGATCTTCCTCTGTCTGCCTCCCAAACGCTGCTATGATTACACATGCAGACGGTCACACAGACCCTGACAGAAATCACTTTAAAGCCGACATTTAAACCCGGCTAATGATTTGGATCATAATGTAACTACAGCCAGCTTTTTTTCCATTTAAAAAATCTTTAATTTTTAAAGAACTTTCTAAAGGGCAGCACGGGACTGTGTGCGGTGATGAGGCACCCTCTAGTCTACAGTCTCGTTATTGACACCCTGGTTGTGACACTGTACTGTCAGGTACAGTTGTGCATGATGGTAACTCTCAGGAGAAACGGTATAAAGAGCACACGGGGATTCCGTAGGTTGCTCTGTGCAACTGCGTGAATGTATAACGTTCTTTTTTTTTTTTTAATTAAGAAGTCACAAACTTAAATGTGACTGGGGCCGGAGAGAGGGCTCCGTGGTTAAGAGCACAGGCTGTTCTTGCAGAGGACCTGGGTTCAATTCCCGGTGCCTACATGGTGGCTCACAGCCATCTGTGACTCCGGCTGTAGATGCCACTTCTGGCCTCGGCAGGCACACTGCGTGCACAGGGTGCCCCTACACACGTGCGGGCAGATACCTGTGTGCATAAAACCAAAGTAAGCAAATCCTGAAAATGCCTGGCCTTTCAGCACATGCCCGGTGGGAATGAATTCTAAAACTGCACTCAGTAACAGAAAGCCCTTCTCATGGATCAGTGCCAGCCCTCATTGTATACATGAAACATCTTAAAGTTAAGAGACTATTCCTTTAATAGGAAAATTTGATGTGTTAGCAACTGCTGGCCGCTCTTTGTGCCTTTTCCAATTGCAAATTGCACCTTAAAAATGCAAACAATTATTAATATTGATTTGGACTGAAACAATATTGAATCTCAATATATCTCCAACTCCTTTATGAATTACCCCGCGGACACATGGCGATTATGATAGAAGGGAATCTGCGTGCTCGAGTTCTTTTCAGTGAGGATCCTTGAGGAGGGCTGACGTGTTGCACGGATAATGAACTAACTTCACAGGTCTAAGACCAGCTCCTGAGTCCTTGGCCGTGACCACAGACTCCTCCCACAGCCCAGGCCCCGGAGCCCAGAGCGACTTCTCATTAGGCGTTTCTCCAGCCCCTCTTACAAAGCACAGGTTAGGAACACACGCTCAGATCCAAGAATAGGATCTCAAGGGTTTTGAGAGGGAGGAAAGAGAACGGAACAGATATTTATCTTGCTTTGGTGATGTTTCAGAGCCAGCGCAGGACACTATAGAAATAGTCCACTTAGCTTGTTTCACAATCACTTCTTGAAGTGGAAATCATTGTCCTTACTCGCCACGGGCCTGCTTCTCCGTGAGAAGCAGCTGAGACGTGTTCAGAGGTGTAAGTGTTTATTAAGGACCAACCCCTGTGAAGGGGAGAGGCTGGGAACTGAGGTGGGCAGGACACCCCTGCAGCAGGCACAGCCCATGGGAGCATCCTGTGCAGTAGGCACAGCCCCTGGGGGCACCCTGTGGCAGGCAGCAGTGGCTGAGTCCTCTACCTCCAGCATTCTCTGTGGCTGGGTGTGGGTCGCCCAGGGAAGGGCGTGCCCTAGGGTGAGGCCGCTTGCTACTGCTGAGGCAGATCGGGAAGGAGCTGGCAGCTGAGTCCGGCCGCTGACCGCAAGGCCAGTGGGAGGTCAGCAAGCCCTCCCTGGGAAGCTAGGAGCACATCTCTCAATCTGCCTCTCTGTTTCCCAGTGGACAAAACAAAGGCCCGGGGAGACCAAACATGTCAAGGTTATGTTGTAAATTATAGCCGTCCCAGATCCGTCGGGGATTCAAAACCTGTCTCTCTCTCTCTCCCCGCCGGCTCAACAAAGCTTACGTCAGACTGTCCTGACCTTCAGCTGCAGAGACAGGAAGGCTTGGAAGCCTCCGGAGGAATATGCAGAAAGTTTGGCTGTGTAAGCAAATACACTCCCCTCCCTCCCCCACTAACATCTGTGCAACATGTACGCATGCGTGTGCATGCATATATATATATATATGTATACACACACACACAAAAACACGCACACACACCCGCACGCGCATTCATGTATTGCATTGCTATACAAGGGGGAGACATGGGTTACTCGGGTGAAGAGCCCCCCTGACTTGTAGCTGGAGACCATCTTTAAACATCTGTGCAACATGTACGCATGTGTGTGCATGCATATATATATGCATACACACACGCGCGTGCACGTGTGCGCACGCGCATTCATGTATTGCATTGCTATACAAGGGGGAGACATGGGTTACTCGGGTGAAGAGCCCCCCTGACTTGCAGCTTGGAGACCACCTTTCCCCAGTAGGGCCACCGGATCTCGCCAAGAGCAGCGGAGAATGCACAGTGTCGCACCGCCAGCCTCCCGTTACTTTTAGCAGGCAGCTAAGCCGTTCACATTTCCCAGCTGCTCTGACATCCACAGCAGGGAAAATTACAGGGAAGGGGGGAAAATTGCATATTTACTTCTCCAGATTGAAAGTTGGGGGTGTAATACGGGCATGAAGGAGCCAGTGAGTAAAACTGGAGTGCCTCGGCCCCTGGCAGGGCGCAGCTGCCTCCACGATGCCAACGGCAATCCAGAGGCTCTGGAGGAGGAGAGACTTGCTGGAAGGCTTGGCTTCTGTCCAGGGAATCCCTCTCCCTGTGGCTGGCACAAGGCGGCTCCGGAGGACTTGCCCGTGGGCACTCGGATGCCCAATGCCTGGGACAGAGTGGGTGCTTGGGCACGGGGCGGTGGGCGGGGTATCCTACTGTGACGAGAGAAGGGGGGAGGCATTGGCACATGAGAGCAACTTTCAGCCAAAGTCACGTGCCTGAGACAGGCAGACGCAACAGGCAGGTACAGAGTGACCAGTCCTTTCTTATTTCCTTGCTAGAGATTTGGTTTCTAGCAATTTTTAGTGTGTGTGTATATGCGTGTGTGTGTGCGCGCGCACGTGTGCATATGAGGTACAGGTGCCTATGGAAGCCAGAAAGCTCAGATGCCCGGGAACTGGAGTCACGAGTAGTTTAGAGCCACCGGATAAGGGTGTTGGGGACTGAACTCAGGTCCTCTGCAAGAGAAGTTAAGTGCTATTATCCCCGAGCTGTCCCTCCAGCTCAGCCATTCCTTTCATGACCCGTGTGTTGGTTACTGTTGCCATCACCGTGACCAAGTACTGGCAGGAACAACAGAAAGGATACGAGGTTTATTGGCTCATGAGTGGATGGATTTCAGACCATCATGGCGGGGAAATTACACAGGTGCCGAGGAGCTCTCATCACCGCAGGAGGCAGAGAGAGGGGATGGTGGTCCCCTGACAGCTCTCTCTCTCTCTCTCTCTCTCTCTCTCTCTCTCTCTCTCTCTCTCTCTCTCTCTCTCTCTCTCTCTCTCTCTCTCTCCTTTCTTCCAGGACTCTCAACCCAGGGGATGGAGCTGCCTACATTCAGGAAAACTTCGCTGTGAGTTATCCTCTCTGGGATGGCATTTACAGCTCCGGCCACGGGTGAGCCTCCCTGATCTCCGAGATCATCCTAAAGCCAGTCATGTGGAAGGGGGACTAAGCAGCGTACATACTCCCCGTCCCGGAGCTGACCACTGAACAGGATGGTCCCTTACAGTCTAAGGTGGCTGGGACTGACAGCCGGGCAGAAAAATCCAGTGTCTTGGTCCTCTCCTCCTGTCCAGTGAGTGGGTCTGTCTAGGCCAGCATGAAGGAGTCTGAGTTCCAGTGGCCTGGGGGTCCTAATGAATCGCTATGCATGAGTCAGGGGTCCGATCTCTGCCCCACATCTCCGTCTTACCAACGTGTCTGTCCCAAGTCTCCTCTGCCTCATTGATATCTCGATGATCCCTTCTCTCCCCCTGTAGGATTTTGGAAATCCAGAATTGACATCCCCTCCTCCCAAACTCCTTCCTCCCGTCTACCATGCTGAGCTGCAGATCCAGGCATCTGAGCATCTTTTCCTGTCTGTTAGTGCTAAGCTGGTTCAGCACCCAGGAGACCTGGACAGCTCCCCCCATCTCCAAACAGACCTGTACCGTGTTTTCCGTCACTAAGTCCCTGTTCAAAAAAGCCAGAGCTGCCCAGCACTGTTCTGGGATACTAGCTTAAGATGTGTCGCAGTTTTTTATGCTGTGGAATATTTGCTTAATGATCCCGAGATGTGCTGCATTCTTTTATGCTGCATTTGTTTAACTCCGTGAAGCTGAGTTACGTTGCCTGTCTAAAACACCTGATTGGTCTAAGAAGGAGCTGAACGGCCAGTAGCAGGGCAGGAGAGGGATAGGTAGGGCTGGCAGGCAGAGAGAATAAATGGGAGAGGTCTAAGGAAGGACTAGAAGGGCCAGGAGCGAGAAAAGGAGGAGAGGAGGACACCAGGGGCCAGCCGCCCAGCCACGGAGTGAGAAGGGACGAAAGACAGAGAATAAAGAAAGATAAAAAGCCCAGAGAAGAAGGATGCAGAAGAAGAGAGATGGGATAATTTTTAAAGTTAGAAGAGCTGACCAGAAACAAGCTGAGCTAAGGCTGGGCAGTGAAATAAGAATAAGTGTCCATGTGTTTATTTGGGAGCTGGGTGGTGGGCCCCTAAAGAGAGAGAGAGAGAAAGAAAAAAAGGACACAAATCTTTACAGCCAGACATTTCCTATGCAGTGAGTATGTAGGTCCCTCTCGGACCCACCCCACAAGGCTACTCACAGAGATTCCTCCTGTGGCAGGCTGATGTCCCGGGCGAAGGACCCAGTCTTCTCCCCACAGATGGTACCCCGTCTTCTTTAAAACAAATACGTACATGTGTCGATGTGTTTTGTCTGCATTAATGCGTGTAAACCACATGAGTGCCTGCTGTCTGTGGGTTGCAGAAGCAGGGGTTAAATCCCACAGCACTGGAGTTGTGGATGGCTGTGAGCCACCACGTGGGTGGCAGAGTCTAACCTGGGTCCTGTGCAAGAACCGCAAGTGCCTCTTCACTGCTGAGCCCCCTCCCCGTCCGCGAGACCCCGTCCCTTGCAATGGCTTGGCTGACTGTGCTGATTGTTAAGCAACAAGCAGAGATGTCTGGTTTCTCTCTTCCTGAGCCCGCAGCCTCTTTCTTACCATCCTGAATCCTACATAGCCTCACTACTAAGCCTCAGTGATACAGGAAGAAAAGGAAGCCTTGACGCTCCCAGGAAGTGGTGGCGCCCCAAAGCATTTGTTCACCGGACCGAGTGGGTCACAGCTATAGGCAGCCATTAGCCAACTGGTAGCATCTCCAAGTATTAGCATCTCCAAGTGGAATGGCATCCACAAGGCCCCGCCCTGGTGCCTGTGAGTGGGCCTGTCAGCTGCCCGTAGTGGAGTTGACTAAGCCCCAGCTTCTTATAGGGTACTGAAGACAGAAAGGAAGACAGGTGGAAACAGGCATTCTAGGAAGGGATTCAAGGGGCCTGCCGTTGTCTCTAGTGGGCCCCTGACAGACTCAGCTCATTTCCAGCAATCACTACAGGACCCTTTATATAATGAAAGTTGCTCTTCAAGCGACATACACAGCCAGCGGCCCTCGGGAGCAGACCCCGGCCAGCCCTGAGACTGGCCTATCTGGAACCCTGAGTTTCTATCATCAGGTCTTCTGATTGTCGAATTGGCAAGCAATGCAGATTTTAAAAGGCTACTCAACGAGGCTAGGGGTGCCCTCAACGGGCACAGCACATTGTGAGAGTGAGGCCCCAGGGTTCAAGCACCAGAGAGCAGGTTGGCGGCGGATGGTGGGTGGTGGGGCACGCCTTTAATCCCAGCACTCAGAGACAGAAGCAGCTGTGGCTCTGTGAGTTCAAGGCCAGCCCAGTCTACACAGCAAGGCCTTGTCTCGAGAAACAAAGCAAAACAAAACCCCCTCATGCCTAAACCCACTTAGCCTTGGGGTCCTCTCTGCCATGAAAAGCACAGCCTCAGGTGTGACGAGGTCCCTGGAAAAGAAGCGATGCCCAATGTTGCGGAGACTCGCATAAAATTAGCAGAGCAGAGAAAAGGCTCCGGCCGTTGCTGTGCCCATCTGCTGTGGCCTCCCTGGTGAGGAGCTGGCTCTGCTGTTCTGGAACCTGATGGCACCCGTGCAGAAACGTGGGCTTCCAGCCTGAGGCTTCTGCTTCTGTCTGGAGGATGGTCAGTGGGGTGAGACAGCAGGGGAGGTGTGCAGGATGCATGGTGTGTCACCCCCAGCCCCATTCTGTCCCCTCTGTGCCACCTTCCTGCCTAGCGACGTTGCACACATGCACACACATGCGCACACACATGCACACACATGCGCACACACATGCACACACATGTGCACACGTGTGCACACACGTGCACACACGTACACACATGCATACACACGCACACATATGCACACACGCACACATATGTGCACACACGCGTACACACATGCATACACACACGCACACACACGTGCACACACGTGCGCACACACGCATATGCACTCGTGTACACCCATGTACACACATGCATACACACGCACGCGCACACATATGCACACACATGCACACGCACACATGCACACACAGGCACACACCACTTTACAATTTGGATGATGTCTTTCTCTCCTTCCTCCAACCTATAGTCTGAGGTCCTAACCACCAGCACTCAGAATGTAACTCTACCTGGGATTAAGACTATTGCAGGCTAATCAGTCAGGATGAGGCCATGATAGACTAGCAGGTACCCTGTCCCTAAAAAGATGGTCTACATAGTGAGTTCAAGGCCAGCCAAGGCTACCTAGTAAGATCTTTCTCATAAAAAGGACTAGTGTCCCTAGAGAAGGGGACCTGTAGACACAGACTCGTGTCCTATACCCTAGGACACCCTTTATCCATGTGAGGGGGGTATGAACATATCAGTGGCATGCACATATGAAGGCACGGCTCCGTGGCTCCGCCTGTGTGTCTGTGTGCTAATGAGTATGTGCCAAATGCGCACACACGTGTTTCCAAATGCCTCATTCTGCCGCTAGTTGCCACTAGCTAGGACGAGTCCAGCTGCAGCCAGGGGGCTGGCTCTGGCTCACCAAGGGGAATGGCTTCCCAAGTGACTCTGGCTCCTGCTTCACAGCGGTGCTTCTGTCCTTCACAGGGGGGAGGGTGGGAGAGTCAGGCTCCTCCCTGGCAGAACTGCAAAGCTCTGTCTCTTCTCTGGGCCTGGAGGAAGGACAAGCAGGAGGGTGGCCTGGGCTGGCGGGGTGAGAGGAGCAGAGGAGCCCAGCCATCTGCCATCTGCGCCACGGCTCCCCCCCCTCCATCCCCGCTCCGCCTCAGGGTGCATCACTCCCCGTGACCCCTGGGAACTGGAAGCTAATTTTCCACCGTCATTAGTGATGGGAAGACCTCAGGTTCTGTCTTTAATTAAAGTCAAACGGGGGGCTGAGGAGAAGCTCCGCACGCAGACGTCCCTGTCTCACTTGTAAGAGCCATATGCAAATAATTAAGCAAGGCATGGAAGCCATAATTAAAAATTTCACAAACCCCTCATTAGCTGAGCAGGCTGCACAGAGGAGCCGGACTCAGTCCCTCCCCCACACCCATGGCAGCTCCTGCAGATGGTTAATTGGGGTGGGGGTGGGGGTGGGGGGATGGTGGGCCACACCTAGGTGACATGCACTAGGAGCCTGCAGGGCTCCTAGGACATTTCCTAGGACCAAGCCGACAGCTTGGTCTCTGCCTCTCTATTCCAGGATATGGGGGCTCCACAACAGGGGGCCCTAGTCCCAGATTTCACTGCCTCTCCTGGGTGCGGTCCTGACGCGTATACAGCTGGGACCCACTAACAGAATGGGAAAGAAGTGTCCCATCGGAGACTAAAGACCCCCTCCCCTCCATCTGGACATGGCTGAAGCCCCCACCCCTCCGCACGTCCTGAAGCCATTCAGTCCCTTCCGCGCAAGCGTGCTGCTGAGTCCTGCAGCCACTGCGCTGTGATCCATAGCAGGACAAAGGCCTTAGGCAGGGTACCCACAACCCAGGGAACTCTCACTCAGTCCCCGCTTCCACCAGCATCCCTGGGAAAGCAGAGGTCGAGGAGCTGGGAGGGTGTGGCTGACATTACTATTCCAGATGCTCTTTGGTTTCTCTCCCCACATACCGGGGCAGCGGCCTGGCTCCAGCTCACAGCATCCAGACACCAGGGTCACCTCATGATGAGGATTGATCCTGCCAGGCGAGTCACCACAGGCATAATCTTTACTTGCTCATTGACGTTTCCAAATGAATATTCACTTGTCCCAATTGTGGCCACTTGTTTTCTGTCTCCTCTGATCAATCCTATTCCTCGGGAGGCGCCGGGCTCACTGGAGACGTTGATTGATTTGTTCAGGAAGCTGCCCGGAACAAGACAGTACCCGATGCGATCTCCCAGCTGTAGGACTAGGATGCCGGCCTGCTTGCCTCAACTTCGGGCTGTCCTGTCCTGGGCTGGACCAAAGCTTCTGCACAGACCACAGCTGAGATTCACCCCCTCCCTGGAAGTGAGTACAACGAGTCGAGGAAGCAGATCTTTTTGGGTTGTTTTTGAGACAGTCTTTGTATGTAGCCCAGTCTGGCCTTGAACTCACTGTGCAGCCCAGGGTGACCTCTAACCCACTATGTAGCCCAGGCTGGCCTTGAACTCACTGTGTAACTCAGGCTGGCCTTGAACTCACTTTGTAGCCCAGGCTGGCCTTGAACTCACTGTGTAACCCAGGCTGGCCTTGAACTCACTTTGTAGCCCAGGGTGACCTCTAACCCACTATGTAGCCCAGGCTGGCCTTGAACTCACTGTGTAACTCAGGCTGGCCTTGAACTCACTTTGTAGCCCAGGCTGGCCTTGAACTCACTGTGTAACCCAGGCTGGCCTTGAACTCATTGTGTAGCCCAGGCTGGCCTTGAACTCACTTTGTAACCCAGGCTGGCCTTGAACTCACTGTGTAGCCCAGGCTGGCCTTGAACTCACTGTGTAACCCAGGCTGGCCTTGAACTCACTGTGTAACCCAGGCTGGCCTTGAACTCACTGTGTGGCCCAGGCTGGCCTTGAACTCACTGTGTGGCCCAGGCTGGCCTTGAACTCACTGTGTAACCCAGGCTGGCCTTGAACTCACTGTGTGGCCCAGGCTGGCCTTGAACTCACTGTGTGGCCCAGGCTGAATTTGAAATCAGGATTCACCTGCCTCAGCTTTCTGGATGCTGAGATTACAGGTCCACACCATCACTCAGCTCCAAAAGCAGATCTTAGGAGCTTTGGAAGCTCAGAGCTAAAGGCATCCTGCTTGACTACCTCTTAACCCGGAAGATCTCTCAATGTTTACTCACATTTCTGGACTCAGACCTTTAAAATTCAGACATTGCTTCCCTGGTGGCTCAAAAAAAAGTCTTTTTTCTTTCTCTTTTTCCACATGGAGAGGATGCAGGCCACTCAGCCAAAGGTGAGACAGTAAGACTCCACGCCAGTTGTCTCAGAAATATCCAGAGCTAGGTGTGGTGAGCCTAGCTATAAATCCCAGCACTTGGGAGGCTGAGGCAGAAAGATTACGAGCTTAAGGCGAGCCTAGACTACATAACAAGACCCTGTCTCAGAAGAGACAAAGAAAACATGATTGTCTTAGTCACTGTTCTGGTGCTATGGTAAGACGTCGTGACCCAGGTAACTCCCCAAAGGAAGCATTTAATTGGGGACTTGCAGGTTCTGAGAGTGAGACCATCGCGGCAGGGAACCCGGCAGCAGGCTGGCACAGTGCTGCAGCTGTAACTGAGAACCACATCTCATCCACAGACAGCAGACAGTGCAGTAACTGAGAACCACATCTGATCCAGACAGCAGGCAGACACGGGGCTGGAGCCGTAACTGAGAACCACATCTGATCCACAGACAGCAGGCAGAAAGCAAATCTGGGCCTGGCATGTGCTTATGAAAGCCCTAGTGACAGGCCTCCAGCAAGGCCACACCTCCTAACCCTTCCTAAACAGTTCACCAACTGGGAAGGCAGATAGATGAGCTCAGGTGGGGGCGGGGCGTTCTCGTTCAGACCGCGGCAGTAATCCGGCGTGGATGGCCATCTGCCCCGAGTTTTTAATTCTCCAGCACCACTCGGACGGTTTGCAGCCCGCTTCATTGCTTTTGTCCTTGACTTACAGCCGCTTCCCCGCAGGTCAGGCGCCCCGCCCCGCCCCGCCCCGCCCGTCTTCTCTTCCTGTCCCGTGGTCTTCACCTGACTGAGCAGCTGCAGCGGTCACCCATGTAGGTGAGCATCTGTAACTTCCAAAGCCAAAACGCTCCAAAAATCTACAACTCCCCACTACTGCTGCTGCTGACGTGATCCACAGGTGGGAAACCCCACCCCTGGACACGTGATTTTCCACACAAAACAACTCGTATCAATATTGTGTAAAACCGCTTTCAGGCTTTGGGTACAAGGGGAATAGGAAGCACACGGGAGTTCTGTGCTTAGACGTGGCCCTCATTCCTAAGACACAGCACCATTACATACGCAAATGTCCCCAAATCTGAACAGTTCAGGAACTCAGAAGGGCTCTCTCTGGACCTAAGCGTCTTGTACGAGGAGGGGTCCACATGTCTGGTTTATACAAACACAAATTAAAATTCTCATTCTCTCTGTCTGTCTCTCACTGTGTGTGTGTGTGTGTGTGTGTGTGAGAGAGAGAGAGAGAGAGAGAGAGAGAGAGAGAGAGACAGAGAGAGAGAGACAGAGACAGAGACAGAGAGAGAGACAGAGAGAGACAGAGAGAGACAGAGACAGAGACAGAGAGAACATGCTGGGCTACCCTTATATCATTTAACCACACCCCCAGCCCCTAATTGCTGAATTCTAGGCAAGTGTTCTACCACTAGGCCACGCCCCCAGCCTCTGACTCAGCTTAGTTTTAAAAATTCTTTATGAAGCATCTCAGATTTATATATATAAAATACACATATATAAATTATATATAACATATATAAACACATATCACATGTAACATAATATATATATATAGTAGCGAACCTATTCTCCATCTTAAAGAATGACTGCCGATATTTTGTATTTTGACTCCCCTGGAATCTCACCCGTTGTGTCCATCCTCCCCAGCCCCCCCCCTTTTCCTCTCCAGAGGTAACTTATCCTCGTGGGGCAAATGTTTAATAAGCATTTGTTCCAGGCCCGGAACTATTCTGGACAACCGACACCTGTTAGTTAGTTAGAACAAAGAGCAGAACTGCATCCTAGGCGGAGAAACACGGATACCGTAATGAACACAGTCAACTATACGGAGCACTGGAAGGGGCTCAACGCTATGAAGGGAGAAGGAGAAGAAAATGAGTAAAGGGGAGGGAGCCGTGTGGACCTCGAGCCTGGAGAGTGGTCCAGGCGCCTCACTCGGTGTGTAAGGACACAGAAGATGTCTCCACTGGGAAGGTGAGCTGGAGCCACGCAGACACACGGGGATATTTCTGGAGTGAGGGTATTTCTGAAGTGTGATATGAGATGTCCTTCCTGTACGCTGCAAAGGTACGCTGCTGTTTTTACTGGTTGATGAGCGGAGCTGTTTTGGCCAGTGGCCAGACAGAATACAGCTTGGCGGGAAATCCAAACAGAAGTGCAGAAGGAAGGCAGGCGCCACATAGCTGCCAAAGGAGCAATGTCACACGCTGGAGCGTCATTGGTAAGCCACGGCCTCATGGCAACACGCGGATTAATAGGAACATGTCAACTTACAAGAGAGAGCTAGCCGGTAATACTCCTGAGCCATTGGCCAAACAATTGTATTGGATAGCAAGCCTCGGAGTGTTATTTCCCAAGCGGCTGTGGGAACTGACGGGAGGGACGGGAAAACTCCCAACCTCAGAAGTGCGTCGAGGGGAAAGATGTACACCCAGGAGGATGGGGGAGATGGCTTGACTCTCTCGGACTTGGGCAGCGCCCCTCCTGGCGGGCTGAGAGCAAAGGCAGAGGCAGGGGAAGAAGCCACCGCTAGGGGCCTGGCGTGGCGTGGGGGAGACCCGTGTGTGCTCTCTCACAGGAAAACCGGTGCTTTCGGAAGCCGGCTTGGCTTTGATGGTGACTGTCAACAGGCCCTGGCCTTTGACACAGATGAAGGGCCTGGATATGGTGGGTTCTAGAAACAAACTGTTCATGTCCCCCGTCAACCCTGGTTCCTCCTACCTGTGTCCGTATGGCGATGCTTGGGAGCCAAGGAGGCACACGCGTACAGATGGAGACTAGAACAGATGAAAACCTTAGGCTGTGCCACCAGGGGCAAGTTACTTAACCTCTCTGTGCCTGGGTTTGTCTTTTTTTTGTTTGTTTGTTTTTTAATTGAACATGAGGCTGCCATACTAGGTTACTATAAGCACTATATGGGCGGTCACGGAGATTCTGTTGGAGCCGTGCCTGGCACATAAGGAACCCTCATTGAAGCTAGCTGCTCATTTGGAAAGATGGAAGAAGCCCCTCCTGCCCACCCTGGCTCCTCTCTGAGGCAAGACCTACAGCTGGCAAGACCTGAATGCCTGCATGAAATGAGAGCTGTAGAAGCTTCCAGCAAACTCCCCAGGAAACGTCTCCGGAGCACAGAGAAATGTACATTCCTGGAAAGGGCTTCCAGGAAACAGCCTACGAGCACTTTATCAAGAAGGGAGAGATGTGCAGCTGCATTCTTGGCCGGGTATCTGCAGCCAGTGCTGGCCTTGGGCTACCTCTATTGGCTGGTGTCCCGCAGAGCGGCGGGGATGGTATTTATCTGTACAGTTGTGTCCGAAGTGTCCTCTGGAGCGTGGCTGTTGGAGATGCCAGGGTCCGTGCAGACCGTCTATTTGCAGAGCGTGATGCGGTCGGTTCTCTTGCCTGACAGCTAAGCTTTGGCCCATGCCACAACTAGCACCCCCCCCCCCCCCCCATGACTTCCCATCGGCTCAAAAGGATCCGGTGCACGGAAAGATTTGAACATAACAGACTGGGGTGGCTCTGAACCCCTGGCCCTCCTGGCTCTCGGGAGTCTGTCTTCACAGGTGGGCACTGTCCTACCTGGCTACCAGTGGACCATTAGGATTGACCCATATTAAACTTCACGGGATCAGGGAAATAGGGTGGCATTTAACGTCCTGTTTAGTTGGTTTTTTTTTTTTTTTTTTGCTGCCTTGTACAGTGTTTCATCCTCTCGTTTTACATAATTAATTACTTTGCTTGCAAGGTTGATGTCTCCTAAAAATCTGGCAAAAATGCTGAAAGTTGATGCTTGGCAGGGAATGATCGAGTGTATTTTCAAAATATTTGTAAGGTTTTCTTCTATCTGTGTGTGTGTGTGTGTGTGTGTGCGCGCACACACACCAGCCTTGTCTGGAACTTGGCATTGTTGCAATGCCCATAATGGAAACTTGATATTGTTTTCCAATTCAACTTGAAGAAATTTGACTCCGGTTCGTACACACAAAGGGAGTCTCCAAGACCTAAGAAAACAAAATCTTCTTCTGTTAAATATTTAATTTTTGTTGGGAAGCGGTGGCACATGCTTTTAATACAAGCACTCCTGAGGCAGAGGCAGAGGCAGGTGGATCTCCGTGAGTTCGAGGCCAGCCTGCTCTACAGAGTGAGTTCTAGGACAACCAAGGGTACACAGAGAAACCCTGTCTCAAACAAAACAAAACAAAAAACCACGAGATTTATTTTTAATGAGTATGCGTGTGTCTGTGCACGTGAAGGCCAGAGGACAAACTCAGGTGTCACCCGAAGTTATGGTGTCCATCTTCATTGGGACAGGGTCTCTCATTGGTTTGGAGCTCTCAAACTGGGCTAGTGAGCCCCAGAGATCTCCGACTCTGCCTGCCCAGTGATGTGCTTACAAGCCCACGATGAACCCAACGTTTTTCATATGGGTTCTGGGGATCAAACTCAGGTGCATCCCCACGTTTGCACGGCAAGCACCACACCAACCGAGCCACCCCGCCCGCGCCTGCTTCCTTTCCATTCCGGATTGACACGCGGTCCTGGTATATACTTAATGGGGGTGAACGTGACATTTAGATACACGCATGCAATGTGTAATGATCAAACCAGGGCAGTCACCGTCCCCATCACCTCGTATACTTGTCCCTCACGCTGGAAATATTCAAAGTCCTCTCTACTAGAGATTTTGAGGTGTGTAGCTTAATTGCTGCTGCCGGAAGAATCCTATGGCCATCCCCCCTCCCCCCAAGTTTACCCCTCCACCTTCCTAGTAAGAGCCATCTACGATGACATGTCACACCGCCAGGGGCTTTGTATGCTTTCTCTTCTCGCCCAGTCATCACAATTAATAGCCAAATAATAGATCTGACCTTTTGCAAAACTCGAAGCCTGCCATATTCATTAAATTGGTGGCTGGGCACAAAAAAACCTAAAACCCCTCTGGGTTGGCAAGGTGGCTCCTCAGGTGTGACACAATGTTTTTTCTTTCTATTTCTTTTCTCACTTGTTTATTTATTTGGCTGTTTGTTTATTTATTTACCTGTTTTTGATTATGTAGCTCTGGCTAGTCTGCAACTCACTGGCTGGCCTTGAACTCAGACATCTGCCGGCCTCTGCCTCCCGAGTACTGGCAGCAATGGCATTTCCCCAGAGGGGACAGAGAAATCAGAAGGAAGAGTGCTAATGCTCACGTGTGATTTGAAGACACCATCGGGGACCTTGGTGGCGAGCCTGTGAGTTAGCGGGTTTGTCTGGGCATGCAGTCATCAGACTGTCTGTGCGTGGCTGCCGGGGAAGCCTCAGGGGCCCTTGGAGTCCCCAAGTCGTAGCCCGCAGACCACCTTCAGCTCACAGAAGGGATATCCCAAAGATTACGCCACACAAACAAGCTTCCTGAACCCCCCAGTCCCCTGCTGCAAAACCAGAACACCAAACTTTTCCTCAAAAGCACTTCTTCATGCTGAAAGTGAAGACACCTTTAAATATGTATATATGTATATATATATATACACTTATTTTTACTTTATGTACATTGGTGTTTTGCCATGGGTGTTGGGTCCCCTGGGGCTGGAGTCACAGACAGCTGTGAGCTGCCATGTGGGTGCTGGGAATTGAACCCAGGCCCTCTGGAAGAGTAGTCAGCTCTCTTCACTGAGTCATCTCTCCGGCCAAGCGAAGACACCTTTAGAAGACAAACATGGCACGGACCATGACATACACGGTGTCACAGTGACAGCCTGTATCGTGAGTGGCTTGGGAGAGCCTCAGAATCCCCAGATCAGAGCCTTATACACATGGAGAGTAATGAGAAGCTTTGCTCCCTAACACTGTTTGGTTACAAAAGATGTACTTTTATATACCGAGTCTCTGCAGCAGAATCTCCCCCCAGTCACTGAATTTCTTTTCCAGTTCCTCAGCTACTCCCTTTTCCCGAGTGATCCTGGTACGCTGTCCCACTAGGTCCTCTGGTTTGACCCTGGTCCCTCCCTTCTCCCCGGAAAAACTGTGCGACACCCCACAACCATGCCTGGGGGGAAATGATGCGATGATTCGGCTTATTTTCCCAAAGTCTATTTGCACCTAAGCTTCCTTTTCAGCCTCACAGAAGTCACCTTTCTTGGCCCTTCCCACTTAAGACAACAGTGGGTCAATCCCCGACATCCAGCATGGTGGACCCTGTGGGTTCTCTCCAAGCCCAGGCATGGAGAAGGTCAAGGTAGGCCCCCTACAAGGAAGGCAAGGCTTGGAGCAGCATGCATAGAACGGAAAACCCAGGGTCCCCAAGCAGAAGCGTCTGTCCCTTGGCAACCATCACTACAATGCAGCCTAGTTAATTCCCTTCCACGCCATTAAGGCATGCGCAGCGGCTTTTGCAAAGGCAGAAGAGGCAGAGTCATGGGGATGAGGGGACCTTAGAGCCAGCCTTTCTTGAAGACACACACACACACACACACACACACACACACACACACACACACAAGGCTGTGGTCACTCTCATCCATCCCCCACCGGATCCTGTTGTTTTAGGATATAAAGCAATGCTAAAAATGGACAACATCTCCCCCCCCCGACACAGGGGCATAAATCAGTACATCTTTGGCTCTTTCTTTGTGGTATCGATTTTTTTCTGAGAACGGACGCAGATGGCTCCGATATGGCATCATCTAATATCCTACCCCCACACACACTTGATTTATAGATCTCCTTGTACATTACCTGAACATAAATGAGCCTAGCATCATTTCTTGCACACTTGTCAAATTAAGGTAAGATATTCTTGTTGACCTTTAAACCTTAAAAATAAATTAAAAAAAAAAAGAACCAACGTTGTCGGAGACATTTTGCAGTGAGAAGTATAAATGAGCCGGGCTCTCGGATGCCAATTAAGAGGATGTAATTATGAAGGGGATTGTCGTGTGTGCTGCGGGTAATGATTTAATTTTAGTTTTAATGCGTTCATTCAATGGAGGAAAAGAAAATAAGCTGGTTACGAATCATCTTGAGAAAGAGCCGAGAACAACTTGGCACCATTTGTTCCCTAATTTACCAAAACGGGAAGGAGCTGGGGGTGCTTGGCACTGGAGCCTTCCAGAAGGAAAGAACACTTTGGAAAAGGTGCAGAATGAAGACGCACTAGCAGGAACCAAAATAGAGACAAGGTGGCCGTCAGTTGCGATGTCACCAAACACAGCCAGAGCCAGCCCGTTCTTGTGGGGCTGGGCGAGGGTGCGAATTGGATCCGATTTCCTGCAGGGGAGGAAGTCTGCTCAGGGGAGGCGTTCAGCCTATCTCCCCCGCCCCCCCCCCCCCGTGTCCTTCCTACAGCAGCCAGGATAATATGCAGGAGAAGGGTCCTGGGTACTAGGGTCTGAGTGGAGAAGGTCCCCCAGGGCCAGAGTGTTGGGACGGGGGCATTGAGGCAGTTTCCAGCTGGTGGTGCTGTGCTGGGGTAGACACTTTGGACACGGGGTTACAGTGCTTCTAAGCAATCAGCCAATCCTGAGCTCTCTTCTCCCCTTGGATACAATGTAGACAGTGGCCTCCCAGGGCTGCTAGCCCAGCCTCAAGCATCCTCCCCACCCACCGAGGACCGCATCCTCTCAAACCATGAGCCAGAAACAAATCCTTCCTCCTTCCAGCTGCTTCGTTCTGGGTGTTTTTGTTTTGTTTTAAATAATGAACAAGAAAAGTAATTCACCGGTCGGTGGCAAGTGACATCTACTTAGGGCTGACCATTGGTCCTCTGGGGCACAAAGGGGCCTCATTGCACCTCCATCCATAAATGCTAAGATTCAAGGCCAGACGAAGCTTGCTGTGCCAGCCTCGGCGTGCCCAAACACAGGTGCACCGCCCACCCCCAGAACACCTAAGACCTGGCCTGTCAGGATGACTTTTGGCATCTTCCATAAGAATTTGCATAAGAATATCACGTAACAACCAACTTCCAATTAAGTCTGTCTTTAACCCTCACCAAGGCAACAAAAGGGCCCTGCGCGGATCCCTGGACTCTCTCCCTCTGTCCTGACTGATAACTTCCGGGGCCCGCCCCTCCTCACCTCTGCCGATGCCCCCTGCTGTGCACAGCTTGCAGCTTCATACCTCAGCCCCTCCCATCTCCAAAGACCTCTCTTTTCTCTCCGCTGAGGTGACTCTGATCTTCCCTTCACGGTCCCATTAAGAGTCGCCTTCTTCCTCTGGTTAACGCCAGGCAGACAGGATTCTCTCAGGGACAGTGGGGTGAGATGCTGGAGCCCTCTGTGTCTGTGCACTGTGACGTATTCAAATATGACACATCTCCCACAGGCGCATGCTCTGAAAGCCCGTCCCCTTTGCCAGGTGGGAACTAACTGGAGGCAGAAGATTCTGGAGGGGGGGGCACATATTATCCCTGGCCACTCTTGGCACCCTGAGTTGCTCTGCCAAGCCTTCCTGCCACGACGGACCGAACTCTGAAACTGCGACCCTGAGTAAGTCTCTCCTCCGAGAATGGTCTCTGTCGAATATTCCGGTCCCAGCAGGGAGAAGCTAACCAACGTGCTCACACATCGGCAGGTGGGTGCTCAGGCACGCTCACACGAAGCCAGGTGGGCTTCGGTGGGCACGGAGGAAGGAACGGCCTGTGGTTCCCAGTCACGAGTTATAGGAAGTGTTCGGTCCCAGACACATGCGACTTTATCGTGGCCTCCGCAGCCCTACCCTAACGGATGCCCCCTGCCTCACTGCCAGGCCACCCCGTGCCAGCATCAGCCTCCAGAGACACCAGCTCATGTGTGGTCCTCAGGAAAGATGAGCCAACAATAACAGTTCCCGACGCCACCAAGGAGGCCAGCATCCGCCTTCCAGCATCCAGCCTGGGGATGCCACAGGCTTCGTCCCAAGCCTGAGACAGGGTCTGCTCCTCCATCCTGACTTCCGGGCCTTCCCTTGGGCTCTGCAAGCCGCTCAGAGAGAGCAGAGCCTTGCTCATCTCCCTGATTGTGTACTGAGTGCGGGTCAGTCTCGAGCAAGCTCGGGCCTCCTCAAACTCGCACAGAAACGAGAGCTGCTAAGGTAGCTTCCAGAGGACCCCTCTCCCAAGAGACAGAGGAATGGGCCCCACTCCTGGCTCCCCTCTGGTCTGGTTGGAGAGGCTGCAGACCCTGTCTCGGTAAAGCGGGAGAGATGGCTCAGTGGTTAAGAGCACATACCGCTCACAGGGAGGACCCGAGTTCAGTTCCCAGCACCTACATCAGGCAACTCACAAACCGCCCAAAACTCAAGCTCCAGGGATCCTGACGCCTCTGGTCTCCATGGGCATCTGTGCTCACACATGCACAAACCCACGGTAGACACACGTGTAGACAACATAAAACTATTAATAAGGGGCTGGAGATATGGCCTAGCAGTTAAGAGCACTCGCTGTTCTTCCAGAGGGCCCGGGTTCAGTTCCCAGCACGTAAGTGACAGCTCACAACCATCTGTAACTCCAGCTCAAGGGGATCCGGTGCCCTCTTCGGGTCTGTGAAGGAACCAGGTGCTACAGATATACATGCAGGTAAAACACACTTATGCACATAAAATAAGTAAGTCTAATAACAGTAATAATACGTAATTACGATCTAATAAACGGTAATGTTCTAAAAACAGATTTAGGCTCTACGGTGCTTCAGCATAACCGTTCTGATTGAAACCCTACCATACCCCACTTCCCACGCCCCTCTGTCTTCGCAGCACTTGGCAGACACACCAGTCAAACCAGGAATGCACGAACGATGGCCCACAGACCAAACTTGCCCGCAACCTGTTGTCCTAACTAAGCTTTAAATTTTTTTATTTGCTTTCTGCAGGCCTGGGGATTGGACCTAGGACCTTACATAGATGACAGACAAGTGATCTACCACGGAGCCATGTCCCCAGCCCTGCAAATAAGCTTTTACCGGGACGCAGACACACCCATCTGTTCCTGCACCATCTGTGGCTGGTCTCCCGTGTGGGGGTCACAGCTAAGCAGACAGATCCAGCAGAGAGCTGTGACCCCCAGAGCCCAAGACATTCACCACCTTCCCGGGAAAGCTTTCCGACCTTACGGCCTAGATGACACATACGGTTTCTTCATACATTCCCTGTCAATTAACTTTTAGGGTTGCCCATGCAACTTCGGGTAAGCCACTCAACACAGCCACTCGGAGAAATAAGAGTGAAAATGCCCGGGTTCTAAACCCACACACTGGCACGCAGGAAACCGGTCTCACAAGGAAAAACTCCAAGCAATGCGATTAAAGTGAAGATGAAGGCTGCACCCACTGTAGACCACTCCACACTGGGCCATTGGCAGAATCCTCCCCGGCCTTTGCTCTCGAAGGAAACTTGCAGAGAGGAAAGCAGAGGCCATGCGGTTGTGGCCTTTAGCATATGTGGGCTTTAGCCATAAATTACACATACGCGGGCTCAGAGGGGAAGAGCGCTGGCTGCTCTTCCAGAAGATCCGTTTGGTTCCCGGCACCTCACTGGGTGGAACTCCATCTCCGGGAGACACGCTGCCCTCTTCTGGTCTCGTCACGCAACTGCACCCATATGTGCACATACCCCCCCCCCAGACACGGTGGCTAAGAGCAATTGTTCTTGCAGAGGCTGACTGTCCACAAACACAGATCCGGGGACACACGTGGTGCATAGACATACAGGCAAGCAATACACTGATACACATAAAATAAAACGATTCTCTAAAACACTTTCCCTTTTAAAGAATAGCTTCGGGATACCTTGCCCGGGTAGCACAAACGGACTTACTGCACGCTTCCTTACTGGCCAGAATTTTCCAAGGCGGGGGTACACAATCCAGTCCCCATGCACACAAAACACCAGCACCAGCCACTATGCTTAACATACACAGCCCCCCCGTCCCAAATAGCACCTGCCTTGCTTATAATCTCTGTCACGAAACACTTGGTGGCGGCAGCTTAAGGGAGTGGAGATTTTGTTTGGTTCAGTTTCTGAGAGTTCCCCATGGGGAAAAAGCACAATGGAGTTCAGGTGTGTGCAGTTTGGACTACAGAGTCTTGGGCAGGCCAGGGAGCATCTCAGAAGGGAACCAGAGCTCCCTCCAGCTCAGCCCTGCCTCCTGAAGGTTCCACGGCTTTCCAAAAGGGGCTCCACCAGCATGGGGGGGGGGACAAGAGCTCAAATATATGTGACCCTGTTGGGGACGCGTGTCACACCGTAAACACAGGCAAGTGGCCCAGGGGTCACCTTGGAAACTGGCCCCCCAGTAGGCGGGCTGAAGGTTCCTCCCACAGAGCGGTCTCCTTGAGGGTGTCCCCTCCACACCACCTGTTCGGGGAGTCGTGTCAAGGAGACTCTGTGTGGCTGGCGCAGCCCCCCGTGATGCATAACTCCAAACGCCCCATTCAAAGATGCTGCTTGAAAGGAGGAATCGCTGTGAATATAAATGACTTTCTCGGAAGCTTGACTTTTAAAAAAAGGAAGAGGGATCTGGCCCTTGCAAAAAAAAAAAAAAAAAAAAAAACAGATTGAGAAAGCTGAGCTTCGTGGAGTGACTTAAGCAGGCATTCAGAGTTGGCACCCGCTGGGAACAGTGCGGCAAACTCGGGAGCTGGAACAGCCGAGCCCCCGGGCCTGGCTCAGTCACAGCTTTCCCTTCTCACTTCCAATTGCCGCCTCCTCCTCTCCACCCCCCACCCCTCCGTCCCTCCCCTGCACCTTCGAGTCATCTCTGATTCAAAAACCCTCAGTGAGCACCTACTGTGTGCTGGTCGGTGTGCCTAGACCGGGCTGGCCCTACAGAGAGTTCTCAGAGGCATTGGTGAGCAAGGGACCCCCACCCAGCATGCCCGATGCAAAAGGGAGGCCTCGTGGCGAGGCAGGGCCAGGAGAGCGGCGGCCAGGGAGGCTCGTTCCTCACACAGGTGTGATGGCAGCCTGTAACCGGGAGAAGGAAATGGAAATTTTCCTTTTCCAGACCAGCTCTGCTGCTGCGGGTGGAGAACGGAGTCCGGCGGCCGGCGGGGCCAGCTCTCTTTGCGCCCATTCACTGCGTGCTCCGAGCAGGGCGGGCAGACGGCTGGAGCAGAAGGAACCAGGTCGGGCACAGGCATCATCTGTCTTCAGACGGCCCTGCTGGGCAACCCTCCCTTGGGGTAAAAGCAAGGACCCCCTCCCCCGTGCAGGCGGGGCTGCTCTCCTCCTGGAGGGGGCCTTACGAGCACACGGGAAGCACAGGCATGAGCTGTAACTCCGCTGTGCCGATGACCCCACATGGTGCTAGCCTTGGGGTTCGCCTAACTGTTCAGTGCACTCCGCTCTGTGCCAGGCTGGGGCAGTGGGCTTGCTGTGCCGGCTGAAGGCCACCTGGTAACATCCGGTCAGCCCTTCCCCATGTTGCCCAGTGACAAGGGACAAAGCGAGCACTGTTGTTGCCTGGGACCTGTGATCGGTTCACAGCATCCTTGTTGGGCAGCTCCCAACCCCAAGTAACTCCAGCCTCCAGCTCGGGGAGGGGGGGGAATCTGGCGCCCTCTTCCGGCTTTCACGGGCACCGCACCCACAGGCACGGACCCACACACAGACACATGCTCGTACACAATTAGATATAAAATCTTTTTTTTTTAAAAAAGGGATATAAAGGATCTAAATGACGAATTCTGGCTTCCTCTCACACACTTTTGTGTTCATCAGACAGAATGCAGATTTTTTCCAATCACTCAAAGATTATTTTGAAAAGTTGGCTTATGTTAGACTACAGAAAAAGAAAACTCAATAGAAGTCATTATCTAACCAATAAAACAGAATATTAAAAAATGATAGGGAAAAATACTGGCTACAACATTGTTTCTGATGGGAGAGAGTAGAAAACATATACCTGGACTTCTCTGGGGAAGGTAAGTGCCTGTTTCAAAGGCTTGAGGAGGGAGTCAAGAGCCAGGAGCCACGGATGAAAGCCAAGATATCACAGTCACATTAACAATACCATCAGCACAGCAGAGGACTTCAACAGGTTACATTCAAACTCGGGATGATCATGGGGCTTAAGAGAAACGCAGGCATATAGGAGATCTGAAATGCAGTCCAAACTTGATTTGTGTGTGTGTGTGTATACGTGTGCACACATGTGTAGTAATACGTGTGCATAAGTATGTGTATATGATGTGCATGTATATATTCACTGGAGAGATGGCTCACTGGCTAAAAACACTGGCTGCCTTCCCAGAGGACCTGGGTTCAATTCCCAGCACCCACACAGGGGCATCCAACCACCTTTAACTCCACGTCCAGGGGAGATGACGCCCTCTTCTGGCCTCTGGAGACCACACGAACATGGTGCACAGACACACAGGCAGACAAAATGCCCAAACACATAAAATAACTTTTTAAGTGATGGCAGACTACATGCCCAGTCACAGTATATTATGAAGAACAAATGTAATTTACTAGATCACATCCCTCACCACGATGCGCATTTTGGCCATCTGAAGTGTGCTTTATCTCTTTCGACATCGGCTCTGAAAACCAGGATGCTTCTAATAATTGATGAGATGTTAGGGTTTAAGTAGTGCTGCCCCCCCTTCACTGGTACCAAAAATAATGGTGTGCATTATAATCCGTGGCGTTTTGGATTTCACAAGAGTATGGTAATTCTTCAGAAATGTACGGTATATATTACTATTGAGCTAGAAATTAATAATAAAAGAAAAAAGCAGATGCTCGCAGGTATTCTCCTGAACACTTCTCTCACATCAAAGAGGAAATAAAAACAGCAATTTTTAGACTATGAAAAATTATGATAATGGCAACTTGTGCCCATCAAAACTTATGGAATGCAGCCAGAACCGTGCTTGGAGAAAACTGCTGGCTTGAGTGTTACATTCATTTTTTTTAAGATAATAAACGACCTGGACATTCAACTTTTAAAAAAATGTGAAAATGAGTAAGAAAGTAAATACTGACAGGTATTTAAGATAATGAGAGAAAGTGGTGCCTTTCAGAGGTTCAAGGGAGGATGGATGAATCCAGTGACTCTTTCTCGTGAAGGCAAATGGAACAGACCAATCTCCAATAAAGTTCTGAGAAAGGAGAGGTCCATGGGACCAGGGTAGGTGGGTATGAGGCTGTATAGTTCAGTATTAGAACCCTGCCTAGAATCCCTCAGTGAGGGGCTGTGGGTGTGGCTCAGTGGTAGAGCCCCTGCCTAGAACCCCCCAGTGAGGGGCTGGGGGTGTGGCTCAGAGGTAGAGATCCTGCCTGGAATCCCCCAGTGAGGGGCTGGGGTGTGGCTCAGTGGTAGAGCCCCTGCCTAGAATTCCCCAGTGAGGAGTGCAGATATGGCTCGGCAGAGAAGTCAGTGCCTAACACGCTTAAGGCCCCAGGTTTTGTTCCCAGCAATGCAAAAAAGAGAAAAAGTGTAGAGGGAAAAACACTAATGAGAAAGAGATAATAGCATTTGTGAGAAGAGAGAAAAAAAAGCTGTTACAATACAAAGATACCACACAGAACTCTATTTTAACTTTTTGATTGAATGTATGGTAATCTTAGGAGGCAAAGGCGATGCAAACTGATTAAAAACGTGGGAGATCTGAGTGGAAAATGGACGTGTGAAGCCCACATCCCCACCCCAAAAGGCAGTGTCCCCCGCCAGTCGCAACCTTCGAGGAAAAGACATTTTCTATCCCATTTATAATGCTCCGGAGGATAAAGAAAGCAGGAAAACTTCCTAATTAATTTTATGAATAACGCATAACCCTGCCACAGAAGCCTGCCAAAGATGAAAGAAAAATAAAATCACAGACTAATCTCGCTTGTTACTATAGATGCAGAGACCCTAAATAAAAGATCATGGCAGACACACGCGGCCTCCTCAACACCAGCCCCCAGCACAAATGCACAGAAAACTGCTGGACAGAGCGGAGTGTAAAACAGTTAGACACAAGACCTCTTTATTATGAAGCAGGGGAGAGAGGAAGGAGGAGAGGTGGAGTCTGACAAGGGGGGGAGAGGAGGGGGAAGAGGACAAGGAGGAGGAGAAAAGGAGGAAACGGGGAGAGGAGGAGACAGAGGAGGAGATGGGGAAATGATGCTGATGTTCCCAAGAGCCCCCAAAGGGTGGAAGAACCCCAGAGGCACCACAAATTGATTCAATGCAGCCTGGACCCCCTGTATGACAAGGAACTGGGCTGGGCTCCCTGGGGGCTGCCGTCTCAATGTAAGGAAACCTGGACTCAACCTCAGCGCCTCAGACCTGGAATCCCAGCTCTCAGGAGGCAGAGGCAGGAGGGCCAGGACTTCATCTCCAACATGGTGGGAGGAGAGGACTGACACCCAAAGATTATCCTCCTCTGACATCACACACACACACACACACACACACACACACGGATGTATGAGTGTGCATATGTTTACAATAAATGCAATTAAAAAACAAAACTTTTTAAAAATTCCTGTACAAAGGGGGAAATGTCTCCTGCCGGAAAAAAGGAGTCTGCACACACCCCACGCCTGATCTGCGGATGTAGAACCCACGATTCCCTTACCTATGTGATACTGGAATCCCCACCCCCGCAACAGAAATAATGAGAGAAATAGATCCCAGACTTGTGCATGCAGGAAAAGCTCCCAGCAGAGATAATTCCTGACTTTGACAACCCAGGAAGCTCAGGGATACCATTAAATAAAAAAGATCCCTACCAACCTTAAATTAGTCTGGATAATTTTTGCTTCTGTAGAATATTACATAGAAACCATAATCCACACACGGAAATGACTCATTGTGAAGTCTGTTGATGAGGAAACGGATCAGAACCTAAGCTGGGGGCAGAATCTAATTTGCATGAATTTACTTATTGTTTATGTGAACATTTCCATTTTAAACCATTGAGGGAAGAGACAGAATCAAGCTAGGGAAGGTGGCTCATGTCTGTAAGGCTGAGGCAGGAGGATTACTGTGAATCCGAAGCCAGCCTAGGCAACATAGTAAATTCAAGGCCAGCCTGGGTTGCATATCAAGACGCCGTCTCAAATGAATATTTAAGAGAAAGAATCAAAGCAATAAAGAAAAAAGCAGGAAACCATAAAAGTCAGGCAAGTAGATTTTCAATATCTCTTCACAGTTTCAAGAAATGAAAATTGTAGTGATTGGAATTTCAAAAACACATTTCCAGGGATTAAGAATAGGCTAGTTATCAAAGTCGGAAACACTGGCATCCAGATGAATCCGGCATAAACACGCAGGTTACATATATGGGAAACATCAGACTGCAGTGGTAAGACACTCCAATAAGAAATAAGCCCCTAACAGCGCCATTAATCATAGAGACTCTGGCAGTGACACCAACCTGGAGACCCAGAGAGAGTTCGGTGCCTTCCAGATAATCTGCAGTGCTGGTCTTAAGGCAAGCAAGCCAGTGTCAGCACCCTGTATCATCTGGGGTCCACGGCACACTGAGAACCAAGGCTGACCAGGAGTGGTCCTCAGCACTCAGCACTTTGCATGTTTAAACTTATTTCACCCTCATGATGACCAGAGAGTTTGTGACTACGATCGTCCCCATTATACAGACAGCTAAACAGAGGAGCGGAGAGCTGCAACCGTTCTCTCTAGTGACTGCGTGCTACAGAAAAAAAAAGTCAAATCCAAGTGGCCCTCCGCAGGACCTAAGTTCATACCGGACTCTGTCCACGTGACTGGCGTTTCAAACGCTGGTGTTCGGAATAGGGGTGTAATTGTTAAGCCAGACTGCTAATTCCATGGGACTTGGGGTTACCAGGAGCCAGAGCTTATTGGTATGTCTCTTCCAGAAAAGTTCAGCTGACGAGGGGAGACCCACCCCGATTACGGGGTGTACTGGTCTTTGGTCTGGCGTCCTGGACTGAACAACAAGGAGGAAGACGCTGGATCCTGACCACGCAGCTCTCTCTTCCTCCCTGTAGACAAAGCTGACCTTGGGGCTGGAGCTGCTGTCACTGATCAGCCTACCCCCCTGTGGACAGGCTGTACCCTCCAACCGGGAGCCAAACAAACCCTTCCTTCCCTGGGTTGCTTTTGCAGATTGTCACGGCAACAAGAAAAGTGACTGACACAAAAGGAAAGAAACTATTGAAGAAATGATGAGCAAAAATTGCAAGATTTAGGAAAGGGACCAGCCCAGCTGTGCACACCTATAATAATCCCAGCGCTCAGGACAGGGAGTTGGAGACTAGCCTGGGCTGTGGTGAGAAGAGGGGAAGGAGAGGAGGGAGGAAGAGGAGGGAGAGGGGGAGGAGGGAGGGAGGGAGAGGGAGAGAGGGAGGGAAGAAGGGAGAGAGAGGGGGAACAAGGGAGGGAGGGAGGAAGACGGGGAAAGGGAAGAAAGGAGGATCACGGTGGTCTGAATAGGTGTGGCCCTCATACACGCATGTGTCTGAGCGCTTGGCCCATAGGGATGGCACTATTAGAAGGTGTGACCTTGTTGGAGGAAGTGTGTCACTGTGGGGGCGGGCTTTGAGAGTTCATATACGCTCAAGCTACAGCCAACGGGATACAGTGCGTCTGCTGCCTGCGGATTAAGATGTGGGACCCTCGGCAATCTCCCCGGCCCTGTGTCAGCCTGTGTGCCACCGTGAAGGTGATGGGCTAAACCTCTGAACTGAAAGCCAGCTCCATTGAAATGTTTACCTTTGCAAGAGCTGTCATGGTCACTGTGTCTCTTCACAGCAATAAAACCCCAAGACAAGGAGGAAGGGGCAAAAGGGAAGAGATGTGGGAGAGAGAGAAGACTAGAGAGAGGGAGAAAGGGAGGAGAGAGCAAAGAGAGGAGGGGAAAGGGAGGAGAGAGCAAAGAAAGACACACAGCAGAATTTTATACCTAGCTCAACTATTCCTATTTAAAAAAACGTGAAGCAGGAAGTAACGGTGGACAGGACATGAAGCTATATACGAGTGTGGAGTTTTCAAGGAACAACCAGAAATAATTTTTTCAAAGACTAAAGCGAAACATGTTCACGGAGCTTGCATTGGTTTTCCCCCCGCAGACACCCAATGGTTGCGTGAGACAGCTGGAAGCAGACTACACAAAGAAAGAGGAGGATGTGGTATACAGAGGTGAGTGAAGAGGGCGTCAGAAGCCAGTAACCACAACAGCCAGTGGATAGTGAGGACCTGTGAGCCATGGAGGCTTTAGACAACACGGGGCTAACACACGCAGTGAAAGAAAGGAAAGAAAGAAGACGAGGGAGTGACCGAACCGACGTGCTCTTCGATTATTGTGTGGCTTTGGAGGAAAGCAGATGCTTTGGTTTCAGCTATGCTGTGCCAATCCATATGTGTAGACTAGCAATATAAGGATAAACACTATAGTAATAATAGTAATAATAAACCAGAATTCAAGTTCCGAGGAAGAGGAAATGAGAGGGAGAAAGGTGCAGTTGGCCCTTGGAGACCAGGATGGACTTGAACAATGATGAAAATCCAGCATATGTAGAACAAAATAAAGCTTCAGGGAAGAACACAGAGGGGCTGCAGAGATGATTAAGATCAAATACTGCTCTTGCGGAGGACCAGAGTTCAGTTCCCAGCACCCACATGACAGCTCACAGCCTCCTGTAACTCCAGAAGAATCCAGTGTCCTCTTCTGGCTTCTACAGGCACTGCACACACACACACACACACACACACACACACACACACACCATATGCCAGCCAAATAAGCAACACACACACACACACACACACACACATACCATATACCAGCCAAATAAGCAACACACACACACACACCATATACCAGCCAAATAACCAACACACACACACACACATACCATATACCAGCCAAATAAGCAACACACACACACACACCATATACCAGCCAAATAACCAACACACACACACACACACACACACACACACATATCATATGCCAGCCAAATAACCAAAACACAGTAGTTATTTTTACAATATAACTATAAATCAAGCTAGAGTTCATTTGATCAAAAATATTGATAGGGATTGAAACAGTTATTACACAAAGAATAAGGGGACAATCTCTCAGAAAATTTAATAATATTGAACTTGTACGTGTCTAATAATATTGCTTCACAAAAACAATGTCAAAGTTGATGAAATTTTGAAGTACAATCAACAAATTCATAACTATTTGAGCAGATTTTTAATGCATCACACTCTGGTCTTAATAAACAAAAACAGGCAAAGAATGTAAAGTTATAGAAGATACAGAGAAGATAACTACAACTAATCCAAGTTAGAGAATACATATGGATGGATATACATAGATTTCTGCATTGGACAATTAAAGGTATGTGTTATTTCAAGTGACCACACCCTAGTCAAAACACAAAGCAATTCTCAACTAAAATTAAGTAATCAATATCGCACAAGCCACAACCTTTCAGTACAAAACAACGAATCTGGAAATTGATTTCTTTAAGAAAGCTTTTTTGGGGAAAATGTCCTTGAAATGTTTAGGATTCTAAATAATTCATAAGAGAAAGAATCACAAGGAGATTATAAACCTTACGGTTGTTGAACAGGAAATACAGTACAACAGTGTGTAACCAGCCAATTACAATTTAGTTCAGAAATGCATTACAGAATGACTCACTATTAAAATATCTATTAATTCAATTTACTGCACCAACAGATCAAAAGAGAAATTCAAATCTATTTCTACAGATAGACTAAAGATGTATATGGGGTGTCTTGATTATCTATAAACATTAGTAATATAAACTATTAAGTTTAAAAATATCATTCCACGTAGATTAACTTACAATCCAATTTTGCCACTCTTAGGTATTTAGCCAAAGGCCCCCAATCAATGTGATCACAGACAGGCTTGCATGTCTGCGTTAGAGCTGCACTCTTCACAATAGCCAGGAATTGGAACCAGCCTAGATGTCCATCAGCAGACGAACGCTTTAGAAAACGTGTCCACAACGGAATTCTATTGGGCTGCAAAGGAAAATCGAATTCTGACATTCGCAGAAAATTGGAGGGAACCAGAAATCGTGTTAAGTGAAACAAGCCATACTCCGTAAGACAAATTACCACAAATTTCCTCTCAGATGGCAGAAGATTCAGAACCAGGCATCTACTAAGTGACTTCTGTCCAAATACAGAAAGATCACTCACAACTAGATAATTAAAAAAAAAAAGTAAACAGCCCAGTTAATCACGGGCAAAGGATCTACATAGACGCTCTGCAGAGTTGCACAGGTGACCCATAAACACGCAAGAAGGCGCTTTGGCATGGCTCCTTGTTTAGAGAAACGCAAAGCAAATCTACTGTGAGAAGGTGTTTCCAACCACTAGGCAATGATAATCAAAAGGCAGACGATAACAAGACTCAGCAAAGAGGTAGGGAAACCAGCACCCTTACAAAGTGCTGGAGAGAAACACAAAGCGTCACAGCCACCTCCGGGAAACAATCAATCACCCATAAAGACACGCACAGGGTCAGCAAATGATCCAATAACCCACTGCTAATGACATATGGTGGCTCTCAGCCTTTCTGATATTCCTGCGACCCTTTAATGCAGCTCCTCATGTCGTGGTGACCCCCCCAACCATAAAATTATTTCCGTTGCTACTTCTCATAACTGCAATTTGCTACTGTTACGAATCACAAGGTAAACATTTGATATGCATTGTGTCTGATAAGCAACTCCTATGAAAGGGTCATTTGACCCTCCCCCGGGGGGGGGGTCGGGACCCACAGGTCGAGAACTGCTACACTAAGAGAGATGAAAACCTTGTATAAATAAATATATATATAGATACATAGATATATAGATAGATACATAGATAGATACATAAATAGATACATAGTACATAGATACATAGATACATAGATGGATAGATAGATGGAGGGATAGATAGATACATAGATAGATACATAGATACATAGATAGATAGTAGTTTTGTTCATAATCGTCAAGAGGCCAAGAGGTGAAAACAAACGAAATATCCAACAGTAGATGAAAAGAAGGAACGATAACTGTGGAATGTCCATACCATGGGATACACCATTCAGCCGTGTAAAGGAATAAAATACGGATGGACCTTAAAACCACCATGCTAGTGGGGAAAGACCCCGGAAAACGAAACACTGTATGTTACAACTTGTAGGAAATCTCCGCAATAGGCAGGTCTGTACAGACGGGAAGTACTTAGTGATTGCTCAGGCCTGGGCAGGCAGGAATGAAGAGTGGTAGTTAACCGCTCAGGGTTTCTTCTTGGGGTGGGGTGGGGGGTAGGAAAATATTGCAGTCGTGAGAGTCTGTGAACACAAAGAAAACCAGAGAGGGAGAGCGGAGGAGGAGTGGGGAGGGAGAGAAACTTATTCAGTGCATTCCTACTCAATTTCTGTCTCCCATTCTCTTGCGGGTTAACCACCCATGCTCCCACCTAAGGCCAATCCGGCCACCTCCAGCAACTCCTTCACCTTCTCCAGGGTTTGCCTTGAGTAACCCTCCCTTCCCCTGCCTCAGAGTCTCACAACCAGTTGCAGAAATGTGCACGGATACCGTGATTCCCCCCCCCCCCCGCTAAAATAAGGAGCCAACAAAATCCTCAGCCCCTCTTCCCAAGGCAGCCCCCTCGTTCCTTTGCTTTCCTTTTTAATTCAGTGTCTTGAGTTCGCTGAGTTCGCCAGCTTTGGCTTCTCTCCCCTCGCTCTCCCCTGGAGGCACTAAGCCAGATACTTCTTCTACCACCCCACCAAGCCCACGCTCGCTTAGAAGACACTGACGAATCTGTCGGTCAATCCGTGGTCCTTATCGTTTTTGGTGTGCGTGCGTGCGTGCGTGCGTGTGTGTGTGTGTGTGTGTGTGTGTGTGTGTGTAGGTGCTGTCCATGTCCCTGAGGGAAGAGTCAGATTCCTTCCTATGGTGGCTTAAATATGAAATGTCGCCAGCAGGTTCTTGTCTTGGATGCTTGGTCCCTAACGGGTAACGAGATTTGGGGACACCGTGGGATGTTGAGGATGTTGAGCTTAGCTGGAGATCACAGGCCATCTGGGGCCCGCCATGGCTGGCCATTTCCTGTCTCGCTGATTTCTTCCTGGAGCACCATCAGCAAGTCCTGCAGTGTGAGAACTTGGTGGTGGCCTTGAACAGCCATGTAGGATAAAGGGGATTGGAAGTGTGGGAAAGGGAGAAGATGGATCCAAGAGCTAAGTGGGGCTGTGTTATCCTGTGGATAAAGTTTTACCAACCCCAAGGGTTTCATGTGTTAGAAGCTTGGACCCTAGTATGCTGAATGAGTCTTGATGGAAGCTTTCGAGGAAGATTTAAGAGATAGGTTTAAGCCCTGGCGGTGGTGGCGCCCGCCTTTAATCCCAGCACTCAGGAGGCAGAGGCAGGCAGATCTCTGTGAGTTCGAGGCCAGCCTGGTCTACAGAGTGAGTTCCAGACAGCCAGAGCTTCACAGAGAGACTCTGCCTCGACAAACCAAATAATAATAATAATAATAATAATATTAATGACTCTGTCTCGACAAACTAATAATAATAATAATAATAATAATAAATGAGATGGGTTTAGTGAAAAGTTGTTAGCCTGTTAGGATAATGTTCTCCTGTTCTACTAGACTATGATCCATAGGGGCTGAGATGTCCTTTGGATTTGTTTTATGATACATGTACTCTCTGTTGCCTAGGTCAGTAACACACACACACACACACACACACACACAGAGAGATGATTCGCAATAAATATCTGTTGAATAACTTGATAGATCAGAGATATGTAAGTATATTAGAAGGCCTTATGTTTGTAAATTCATCCTATGTTCATCTATAAATGAAACACAACTCACCATAAATCTCTGGTCGGTATTGTTTGAAACTGAACTGCATATTTCCAAAGGATTCTGAAAATCAAATACGTCATCCCATAAAGGACAAGACGAAACTTGCATCTAAGACTTGAAAACAAAAAAGGAAGACATAAGCCACAATAATTAAAATGGTGGACTTGGGGCTGGAGAGATGACTCAGGGATTAAGAGCGCTTCCTGCTCTTCCAGAGGACCTGGGTTCGGTTCCCAGTGCTTACACTGGGTGTCTCACAACACCTGTAGCTCAGGAGATACACAGAGATACT